>NC_090376.1:11541146-11903628 GCF_036365525.1 Heterodontus francisci
ACCAACAGAAACGTATTTTATTAAATAGCATACAAGAGTGTAATATCAGTGTAGACTTTAAGGCAAAGTACTGTGTTGAATCAGCTGTTAGTCAAACCCCTTCTCTGGTTCACCAATGACTTACATTGAGTAAGTGGGAGACACACAATGGTGGAGTATACGGAACAGGCTTTATTCACCTTCAGTATAGGCATTGCTCTCTCTCTCTCTCGCTCGCGCTCTCTCTCTCCTTCTTTCTCCCCCTTCTTCCCCCAGGTATTCTTTGTGGGTATTAATCAGACATTTGGAGTAAATATTCCATCCATCCTTCTCAGTGGCACCCCGCTGTTACCCTGTTTAGTTTAGAAAGCTTGTTGATCTATGTTATGTTAGTTGGATTATTAACCTTTAGCACTCTAACGTGTCCAACATATTGATGTGATGCATTAAACCAATGCATAGAATGGTGAAGGCAAGGATTGACAGGAGTCCTTCACTGAATCCTAGGTCCCATTTATAGTCCATGGATATTGGGGATTCATTCAACATATCTGTCCATATATACCCAAGAATGAATCACAGATTGGACCTGGAGAAATACCGAGCAGGCGGAGGCTGGACATTGCTCATTCTCTTTAAGATGCGCCCCACAAATAGTTACATAAAATTACATAGCATTGGAGTACAGAAACAGACCATTCAGCTCAATGGTCAGTGTTTATTCTCCATGAGTTTCTTTCCATCCCTCTTTATCTAACCCTAAAAGCAAATCCTTTTATTCCTTTCTCCCCCATGTTATCTAGCTTCCCTTAAATACATCTGTGCTATTTGCCTCAACTATTCCACGTGGTAACAAGTTCCACATTTTAGATCAAGAAATTTCTCCTGAATTACTTATTTGGTTTATTGGTGACCATCCTATTTATGACCCCTCGATTTAATCTCCTTCACAAGTGGAAACATCTCTACATTTAGCTTATCAATGAACTCTGTCAGGTCACCCTTCAGTCTTCCCTTTTCTAGAGAAAAGAGCCCCAGCCTGTAGACCTTTTCCTGATGGGTTTAACCTCTCGCTTCTAATATCATCCTTGTGAATTTTTGTTCCACTTCTCCAGTGCCTGTATATCTGTTTTTATAATATGGAGATCAAAGCAGTTCACCGATCTCTCAAGTGTTAATTTGAGGCAAGAGTAAATATTGCATTGTTGTGAAGAATGTTTTTTTAAAAACTCGCAAATCAGGGCATTAAGTATGATTGTTACATTCTGCAGGCCTTTGAAGTGGAGTCGAGCACCAAGGCTAAAGATTTCTGCCAGAATATCTCGGCCAGGCTGCTGCTGAAATCTCCCGCCGGGTTCAGCTTATTTGTCAAGATCTCTGACAAGGTAACGAGCTTCTGAGACAATGGTGAGTGAGCAATTTAAAAAAAAAAAGACGGCACTGGGAATTTGAAGTAGGCTTGTGGACGTCTGGAGATGTGGACATCTTGCATTGGGTTAGGGATCCTTCATCAGGACTAGAGAACACCATGTTAGGAAGGACTACAGATTGTGAGAGACCTGCCGACTGGTCTAAAGTAGCGGTCAAAACAGAACTTTCTATTTATGTTGGGAATCTTCAATTAGTAGAACATTATGCTTTAAAAAGAGGACAAGTCAATAATGATAAGGAGGAGATGGGAATGATCTGAGGTGGGGACAAAGGCATGGTTGAAGAGAGAAGCTTTAGGACCTTTAACTTGAAGCCAGAGGGAAGCCATTATAGCACAGAAGGAGGCCATTCAGCCCATCGAGTCCATGCTGGAAATAGCCAGGTGTTAATGTCAGACCATACCTGCTCATCCACATTAATCTAAAATTTTGTGCAATTGATCCACAGAAACAATGTTCCATGGTATTTATGATCAAAATGCTTGTACTTTGACTTTTTTATTTCTTGGCTTTTTGTTTGGTGCAGAGAGCTGGTGAGGAGTTTTTAAGGGTTAATTTCTATCTGAAGTCTAGTTTTTTTTCTTCAATTTAGCAGTTAACTTCTCTTAACTTTCAAAGTAATTTTTAAATTAAGTTAAGTTTTATTCCAGCCTTAAAATGGGTATACAAGCTCTTTGGGAGTAGCTGCAGTTAGTTATTTAGGTACCTGACTTAAACCGCTTTTCAGAAGCTTGAATCAGTTGTTTTTCAGAAAGCATAAAAGCGGGGCTTCCTCGGTGCTGCTTCATCTGAGAGCTGCTTTGAGTGCACAGGGTATAAAGTGAGAGTTTGGTGAGGGAGGTGCTCCTTTCTTCTACCTTTTTTCAGCCTCCAGATAGCTGGCTCTTGACTCGGTACAGGGGAAGAAGCTGATTGGTGAGTAACTGGCAAGTTATTCTACTTATTCGAATTGTAATAGTTTTTAAAGTTAAGGTGTGGCAGGTCAGCTCAGCCAAGTGGAATGTACATCCTGCGGTAGGTGGGAAATTATGGACACATCATGTGTCCTAGACGAACACATCTGCAGGAAGTGTCATCGGCTGCAGAAGTTTGAGCTCCGGGTTTCGGAACTCGAGCAGCAGCTGGAGTCACTGTTGTGCATCCGCAAAGCGGAGGACTACATGGATAGCATGTTTATGGAGGCAAATTAGGAGCATGCAGGCAGAGAGGGAATGGGTGACCACCAGGCAGTCTAAGAGAACCAGGCAGGCAGTGCAGTAGTCCCCCGAGTCTATCTTGCTAATCGGTTTTCTATTCTGGATACTGGTGAGGGCGATTGGCTTCTCCGGGTGTGCAGCCAGAGTAAAGTCCCTGCCACCATGGGTGGCTCAGCTGCACAGGAGGGGAGGAAGAGAGTGGAAGAGCAACAGTGATGGGGATTCAATAGTCAGGTGATCAGAGAGGCATTTCTGTGGCAGTAAATGTCATTCTAGGATGGTGTGTTGCCTCCCTGGTGCCAGGGTCAAGGATGTCATGGAGCAGCTGCAGGGCATCCTTCTGGGGGAGGGTGAACAGCCAGAGTTGGTGGTCCTCATTGGTACCAATGACATGGGTAAGGAGAGGGATGAGGTCCCGAAAGCAGATTTTAAGGAGTTAGGAAGGAAATTGAAAAGCAGGACTGCAAGAGCAGTAATCTCAGGATTACTCCCAGTGCCGTGTGCTAGTGAGCATAGGAATAGGAGGATTGATCGGTTGAACACGTGGCTGGAGAGTTGGTGTAGGAGGAAGGGCATCAGATTTCTGAGGCATTGGGGCAGGTGGGACCTGTACAAGATGGATGGGCTACACCTTAACAGGACCGGGACTAATGTCCTCGCAGGGAGATTTGCTAGTGCTGTTGAGGGTTTAAGCTAACTCGTCAGGGGAATGGAAACCTGAGGGGTAGCTCAAATTGGAAGGAAGTAAAGAGGGTAACAGAAAGTAGAAAGTGACATTAGAAGGCAGGTGAAACAAAGGCAAGCATCAACTAGGCTTAGAATGCAGAATAATGTCAAGAAGACCAGGTTAAGGGCACTCTACCTGAATGCACGCAGCATTCACAACAAGGTAGTTCTAATTGCTATTACGGAAACATGGCTACAGGGTGACCAAGATTGGGACCTGGATATTCAACATTTAGGAAGGACCGGCAAAAAGGAAAAGAAGGTGGTGTTGCACTGATAACAAGGGATGGGATCAGTACATTAGTAAGGGATGATCTCTGATCGGAAGAAGAAAATGTGGAATCTGTTTGGGTGGAGTTAAACAGCAAGGGTAGAAGTTGTTTTATAGGCCACCAAACAGTAGTGCTAGTGTGGGGCATGGTATTAATCAGGAGATTAGAGAAGCATGTAGCAATGGGTAATACAGTAATCACAGGTGACTTCAATCTGTTTATAGACTGGGTAAACCTAATGAGCAAAAATGCTGTGGAGGATGAGTTTCTGGAGTGTGTTCTCTAGAGCAGTATGTTGAGAAACCGACTAGAGAACAGGCTATTTTAGATCGAGTATTATGTAATGAGAAAGGGCTAATTAATAATCTTGTTGTAAAAGAACCTTTTAGGGATGAGTGACCATAATATGATAGAATTTTACATTATGTTTGAAATTGAGGTAGTTCAATCCGAAGCCAGGGTGTTAAAATTAAACAAAGGAAATTATGAAGGTATGAGGAGCAAATTGGCTGAGGTGGATTGGGAAAATACATTAAAAGGTATGACAGTACATAGGCAATGGATAGTCTTTAAAGAATTATACATAGTCTACTGCAACTATACATTACTTCAAGGTGCAAAGAAGGTGTAAAGTCAGTCAACTGTGGCTAACAAAGGAAGTTAAGGATTGTACAAGATTAAAAGAATAGGCCTATAAAGTTGCCAGAAATGGTAGCAAACCTGAAGATTGGGAGGATTTTAGAATACAGCAAAGGAGGACAAAAACTGATAAAGAAAGGGAGAATAGAATGTGAATGAAAGCTAGCAAAAAAACACAAAAATGGAATGTAAAAGCTTCTATAGGTACGTAAAAGGAAACATTTGGCTAAGAAAAATGTGGTTACTTTGTGTCTGTCTTCACTGAGGAAGATACAAGAAATCTTCCAGAATTAGAGATCCAAGGGATTAGGTAGAATGAGGAATTGAAGGAAAGTAGTAGTAGTAAGAAGGTTGTATTGGAGAAATTGGTGGGGCTAAATGCCAAGTCCCCAGGATCTGATATTCTACATTCCAGAGTGTTGATAGAGATAGTGGATGCATTGATGATCATCCAAAATTCTACAGATTCTGGAGCGGTTCCTGCAGATTAGAAGGTTGCAAATGTCACCCCACTATTTAAGAAGGGAGGGAGAGAGAAAATAGAGAACTACAGACCTGTTGGCCTTGCATCAGTAGTAGGGAAAATGTTAGAATCTATTCTGAAGGTTGTAATGAATGGACACTTAGATGATAATCTGATTGGACATAATCAAGGATTTATGAATGGAAAATCATGTTGGATGATCCTGTTGGAGTTATTTGAGGATGTTGCTAATAGAATTGATAAAGGGAAGTTGGTGGACATGGTATACTTGGATTTTCAGAAGGCTTTTGATAAAGTCCCCCACAGGAGATTGGATTAGCAAAATTAAAACACATGAGATGGGAGGCAATATACTGGCATGGATTAAGGATTGGTTAACAGGCAGAAAACAGTAGAAATAAACAGGTCATTCTTGCGTTAGCAGGCTGTGACTAGTGGGGTACCGCAAGGGATCAGTATTTGGGCCCCATCTGTTCACAATATATATCAATGATCTGGATGTGGAGACCAAATGTAATATTTCCAAGTTCACGAATGACACAAAACTAGGTGGGAATGTGTGTTTTGGGGAAGATACAAAGCTGCTTCAAGGGGATTTGGACAGACTTAGTGAGTGGGCAAGAATATGGCAGATGGAATATAATATGGAAAAATGTGAGGTTATCCACTTTGGCATAAGGAATACACGTGCAGAGTATTTCTTAAATGGGAAGAGATTAGAAAGTGTAGATGTACAAAGGGACCTGGGTGTCCTCGTCAATAAGTGACTGAGAGCTAACATGCAGGTATATCAAGCAATTAGGAGATATGGGGATAGTGTGGGGGGAAAAAGGCATTGAAGTGGATGATCAGCCATGATCGTATTGAATGACTGAGCAGGTCTGGTGGGCTGAATGGCTTACTCCTGGTCCTATGTTGCAGCTCTGTAGTATAAGATAGCCCATCTGTACCTGGTGCCAAGCTCTCTGACTGTGAGGCCATGTGCTATACTCCGGGAACCCAGAACAGGTTATGGAAATCTGCAAAGTAGCAGTAACATATGAATAGGAGTAGGTCATTCAGCCTCCCCTACTGAGCCTGGTAGATCTGTATCTTAACTCCATCCACTTGCCTTGACTCCATATCCTTTTGTGCCCTTTGTCTAGCAAAAATCTATGGCTCTCTGATTTAAAATTCTAATTTATAAAAGGCCATTTCTGGTAGTTCAGGGGCTTGGTCACTGGGTAAGCACTTAGCTGCGTTTACTATCATTTTCTCCACAACAACTACTTTGAGGATGGTGAGAAACTCCTTTACCCCTGTCCTGCTACTCTGAGTTACTTCACTCTCTTGGCCTTTGAAATTATTAATTAATCTACTGTTTTTTTTTGTGGGAGCGAGTTCCATACTTCAACCACTCTTTGTGAAGATGTGCTTCCTAACTTCTCTTATCCTAGACAAAAATTCCGGAGGTCGCAAATTCACGGAGTCCTCCCAATTTTTGTTTTTTTTGTATCTCTGACGTAGCATCAGCAGGAGATTGTAATAAGTCAAGGGAGAATGAGGAAAGCAACATTTTTTTCCAGGGTTATTCTACCCTTTTTTTGCGGGGTGGAATGCGCAGATGATTTGCTTAAGTGCGTGGCCCCTTTAAATTGTGCGGCAGCACATGCGTGATAACTTAAAGGGGCTGACTTGTGCGGGAAGTCCCAGATTGCTGTGCAGCTTAGAGGGAACATTGGTTGTCTGCCAATCTTGTGCTAAAGTTACAACATGAGCTCGGGAAAACCGCCCCAGAATTTCTACCTGTCTTGGGCACTTTGAACCTAAAATGGTGGCAGCCAACTGCCGTGTTGGTGTAAAAAAAAAAAAAAGATTTTGAACCACATCCCTCACCCCCATCATGATCTTGGCTATGTCTCCAGAACGAACCCCCTCTGTTGGGTCCCTGATTCTATTGCTCCGTGAAATGTGAGGCTTGTATTCAAGTGGTCTAGCTGTGTGTGAGCAAATGGCTACTAATGACGATCTTGTTGGTTGTCAGGTGATCAGTGTTCCAGAAGGAGACTTCTTCTTTGATTTTGTGCGGCATCTCACTGACTGGATCAAGAAAGCTCGGCCAGTGAAAGATGGTAAAGAACTAAACAGAGTTTGGTTATTTAACGTGTATGGTTTTAGTTTGTAAAACCTGTCCTGGCCATGTGCATTTCTTCATCTTATTTTAATGTGGAGATTTGAGGGCTGTTTTTCTTGATGCAAATTGATTATTGAAGGCGTGGGAGGTCAGGCACGCTGGGGGAGTGGGGGAAGGTGGTTTGTTTGCTGGCCATGCAGATTAGGGTGCTTACAATTATCTGGCTATTGAAATCAATGGATGGAAAAACACTGAGTGGGACTTCTCTCTGATTTCCCAATTTGCGGATGAGGCTCCATGCTAGTCGAATGTACTTGGCAAATTGGGCCATGGACTAATAGCACAGCACTGCAAATGTCAAAGAAAGCAAGCAAACTTGGTTGACCCACTGCCCCGCCCCTCAACTCCCAGACGTCCCAAAGTGCATTGCTTTTGAAGTGTAGTCACTGCTGTAATGTAGGAAATTTGTGCATAGCAAGATCCCAAAAATAGCAATCAGATAATGACCAATTTTGTTTTTGGGGTTGAGGGATAATTATTGACCAGAACCTCCTTGCTCCTCTTCAAAATAGTGCAATGGGACTCTTTTTATGCCCAGTTGAGGGGGCAGATGAGACCTCAGTTTAACGACTCATCTGAAAGACAGCACCTCCAACTGTGCAGCATGCCCACAGTAATGCACTGGGAGTGTCAGCCTAGTTTATGCACTCAAGTCTCTGGAGTGAGACTTAAAACCACAATCTTTCTGACTCTGAGGTGAAGGTGCTATCAACTGAGCCACAGCTGACGCTGTTAAATTGAAATCTGTTGTGTGAGGAGATACAGATATCTGATAAATCATACTTGGAGACCATTGCTGGAACTGGCACAGAAAGTCTGATTCTCACATGAATTAATATTTGTTAGTGGGCATCATCATCCATTAGATCTGTTTTCATAGTCAAAAAATTATTTTAGAATCATTAGTTTGTAAAGCAAAATGAAAGGTAACAAAAGGCAAGTCAGTTTTTGAACCTTTTTATTTTCTAGGTATACTGCCTTCTCTCACCTACCAGGTCTTCTTCATGAAGAAACTATGGACACATACAGTTCCTGGAAAGGACCAGATGGCAGACTCCATCTTTCATTATTATCAGGTAGAGTCGTGATATCAATAGAATTGAACTTTCAGGGCAAGGTTAAGACATTGCAAACAATACTGAAATGAAGAATGTACTAGAATAGAGTAAATTGGCCGATTTTTCCTCCCCCACTCCCAAACCTTGGAAAATTGGCGTTCATATTATAGCCTGAACTCCCAACACCCATTGGGTGAACTTTAGGATTGGTGATTTATATTCCCTATAACCATTTACTCTGGCAAGTTTACAAAATTGCAACGAGTGACTGATTACCCATTGAACAATTAAACCATGTAATCAGGTGCTGGAAAGCATTGATCCAATTGTCTGCTGTTAACTGATCTCTGTGCAGAGTTACATGGCTTAAGTATTCAACAGACAGCTGACTAAGCAATTGGATGACACAGGACGTGTCCATATTGGACAGTCGGTTGAACATAATCTGATGGGTTGGTGTAGTTCTGATCTGCCGTTCTGTGTCACTAGAACATTGTTTTAAATGTACATTGAAAATAATATTGATCCTGTGCCAATGGGCAATGAAAGGTGCGGGGTCACCACTCGACCAGCTTTTTACTTCCAGATTGTTGTTTTTAAAAAAAAAAAAAAAAAAATCTGGTTGACTAATGTCCTTTAGGGAAGGAGAACTGCTGTCCTTACCGAGTCTAGCATGTGACTCCAGACCCACAGCAATGTGGCTGACTCTGAAATGGCCTAGCGAGCCACTCAGTTGCATCAAATGGCTACAGAGTTTAACTTCACACTTCCCTACATTATACTCCATCTTGTTACCTACTCATTTAACCCATTACTATCACTTTGCAGCCTCTGTGTCCTCCCCACAGCTTACTTTTCTATCAGTAAACTTAGATACATTATATTGTCTCTTCATCGAAGTCATTAATATAGAGTGTAAATACTGATCAAGAACAAAGAAAATTACAGCACAGGAACAGGCCCTTCGGCCCTCCAAGCCTGCGCCGATCCAGATCCTCTATCTAAACATGTTGCCTATTTTCTAAGGGTCTGTATCTCTTTGCTTCCTGCCCATTCATGTATCTGTCTAGATACATCTTTAAAAGACGCTATCGTGCCCGCGTCTACCACCTCCGCTGGCAACGCGTTCCAGGCACCCATCACCCTCTGCAAAGAACTTTCCATGCATATCCCCCCTAAACTTTTCCCCCCTCACTTTGAACTCGTGACCCCTAGTAATTGAATCCCCCACTCTTGGGGAAAAAGCTTCTTGCTATCCACCCTGTCTATACCGCTCATGATTTTGTACACCTCAATCAGGTCCCCCCTCAACCTCCGTCTTTCTAATGAAAATAATCCTAATCTACTCAACCTCTCTTCATAGCTAGCGCCCTCCATACCAGGCAACATCCTGGTGAACCTCCTCTTCACCCTCTCCAAAGCATCTACATCCTTTTGGTAATGTGGCGACCAGAACTGCACGCAGTATTCCAAATGTGGCCGAACCAAAGTCTTATACAACTGTAACATGACCTGCCAACCCTTGTACTCAATACCCCGTCCAATGAAGGAAAGCATGTCGTATGCCTTCTTGACCACTCTATTGACCTGCGTTGCCACCTTCAGGGAACAATGGACCTGAACACCCAAATCTCTCTGTACATCAATTTTCCCCAGGACTTTTCCATTTACTGTATAGTTCACTCTTGAATTGGATCTTCCAAAATGCATCACCTCGCATTTGCCCTGATTGAACTCCATCTGCCATTTCTCTGCCCAACTCTCCAATCTATCTGTATTCTCTGACAGTCCCCTTCACTATCTGCTACTCCACCAATCTTCGTGTCATCTGCAAACTTGCTAATCAGACCACCTATACTTTCCTCCAAATCATTTATGTATACCACAAACAACAGTGGTCCCAGCACGGATCCCTGTGGAACACCACTGGTCACACATCTCCATTTTGAGAAACTCCCTTCCACTACTACTCTCTGTCTCCTGTTGCCCAGCCAGTTCTTTATCCATCTAGCTAGTACACCCTGGACACCATGCGACTTCACTTTCTCCATCAGCCTACCATGGGGAACCTTATCAAACGCCTTACTGAAGTCCATGTATATGATATCTACAGCCCTTCCCTCATCAATCAACTTTGTCACTTCCTCAAAGAATTCTGTTAAGTTGGTAAGACATGACCTTCCCTGCACAAAACCATGTTGCCTATCACTGATAAGCTCATTTTCTTCCAAATGGGAATAGATCCTATCCCTCAGTATCTTCTCCAGCAGCTTCCCTACCACTGACGTCCGGCTCACCGGTCTATAATTACCTGGATTTTCCCTGCTACCCTTCTTAAACAAGGGGACAACATTAGCAATTCTCCAGTCCTCTGGGACCTCACCCGTGTTTAAGGATGCTGCAAAGATATCTGTTAAGGCCCCAGCTATTTCCCCTCTCGCTTCCCTCAGTAACCTGGGATAGATCCCATCCGGACCTGGGGACTTGTCCACCTTAATGCCTTTTAGAATACCCAACACTTCCTCCCTCCTTATGCCGACTTGACCTAGAGTAATCAAACATCTGTCCCTAACCTCAACATCTGTCATGCCCCTCTCGGTGAATACCGATGCAAAGTACTCGTTTAAAATCTCACCCATTTTCTCTGACTCCACGCATAACTTTCCTCCTTTGTCCTTGAGTGGGCCAATCCTTTCTCTAGTTACCCTCTTGCTCCTTATATATGAATAAAAGGCTTTGGGATTTTCCTTAACCCTGTTTTCTAAAGATATTTCATGACCCCTTTTAGCCCTCTTAATTCCTCGTTTCAGATTGGTCCTACATTCCCGATATTCTTTCAAAGCTTCGTCTTTCATCAGCCGCCTAGACCTTATGTATGCTTCCTTTTCCCTCTTAGCTAGTCTCACAATTTCACCTGTCATCCATGGTTCCCTAATCTTGCCATTTCTATCCCTCATTTTCACAGGAACATGTCTCTCCTGCACGCTAATCAACCTCTTTAAAAGCCACCCACATATCAAATGTGGATTTACCTTCAAAGAGCTGCTCCCAATCTACATTCCCCAGCTCCTGCCGAATTTTGGTATAGTTGGCCTTCCCCCCAATTTAGCACTCTTCCTTTAGGACCACTCTTGTCTTTGTCCATGAGTATTCTAAAACTTACGGAATTGTGATCACTATTCCCAAAGTAGTCCCCTACTGAAACTTCAACCACCTGGCTGGGCTCATTCCCCAACACCAGGTCCAGTATGGCCCCTTCCCGAGTTGGACTATTTACATACTGCTCTAGAAAACCCTCCTGGATGCTCCTTACAAATTCTGCTCCATCTAGACCTCTAACACTAAGTGAATCCCAGTCAATGTTGGGAAAATTAAAATCTCCTATCACCATCACCCTGTTGCTCCTACATCTTTCCATAATCTGTTTACATATTTGTACCTCTATCTCACGCTCGCTATTGGGAGGCCTGTAGTACAGCCCCAACATTGTTACCACACCCTTCCTATTTCTGAGTTCTGCCCATATTGCCTCACTGCTCGAGTCCTCCATAGTGCCCTCCTTCAGCACAGCGGTGATATCCTCTTTGACCAGTAATGCAACTCCTCCACCCCTTTTACCTCCCTCTCTATCCCGCCTGAAGCATCGATATCCTGGGATATTTAGTTGCCAATCATGCCCTTCCCTCAACCAAGTCTCAGTAATAGCAATAACATTATACTCCCAGGTACTAATCCAAGCCCTAAGTTCATCTGCCTTACCTACTACACTTCTTGCATTAAAACAAATGCACCTCAGACCACCAGTCCCTTTGCATACATCATCTGCTCCCTGCCTACTCTTTCCCTTAGTCACGCTGACTTCATTATCTAGTTCCTTACAGGCTTTAGTTACTACCTCCTTACTCTCCACTGACCTCCTCATTTGGTTCCCATCCCCCTGCCACATTAGTTTAAACCCTCCCCAACAGCATTAGCAAAAGCACCCCCAAGGACATTGGTTCCAGTCCGGCCCAGGTGTAGACCATCCAATTTGTAATAGTCCCACCTCCCCCAGAACCGGTCCCAGTGTCCCAAAAATCTGAACCCCTCCCGCCTGCACCATCTCTCAAGCCACGCATTCATCCTGACTATTCTTTCATTTCTACTCTGACTATCACGTGGCACTGGTAGCAATCCTGAGATTACTACCTCTGAGGTCCTACTTTTTCACTTGGCTCCTAACTCCCTAAATTCTGCTTGTAGGACCTCATCCCATTTTTTACCTATATCATTGGTGCCTATGTGCACAACAACAACTGGCTGTTCGCCCTCCCCCTTCAGAATGTTCTGCAGCCGATCTGAGACATCCCTGACCCGTGCACCTGGGAGGCAACATACCATTCGGGAGTCTCGTTTTCAACCACAGAACCGCCTATCTACTCCCCTTACAATCGAATCCCCTATGATTATAGCCCTTCCACTCTTTTTCCCGCCCTTCCGAACAGCAGAGCCAGCCACGGTGCCATGAACCTGGCTACTGCTGCCTTCCCCTGGTGAGCCATCTCCCTCAACAGTATCCAAAACGGTATACCTGTTTTGGAGGGAGATGACCGCAGGGGACACCTGCACTACCTTCCTGCTCTTTCTCTGCCTTTTGGTCACCCATTCCCTTTCTCCCTCAGCAATCCTAATCTGCGGTGTGACCAATTCGCTAAACGTGCTATCCACGACCTCCTCAGCATCGCGGATGCTCCAAAGTGAGTCCATCTGCAGCTCCAGAGCCGTCATGCGGTCTAACAAGAGCTGCAGCTGGACACACTTCCAGCACATGAAGGAGTCAGGGACATCAGCCGTGTCCCTGAGCTCCCATATTGAGCAAGAGGAGCATGACACTGGTCTGAGATCTCCTGCCATTTTTAATCTTAAGCTTAACTTAGTTAAATGAAAAAGGAACAAAAAGTTTTTACCAATCTCACGATTTAAAAAAAAGGAGAGAAATAGAAAAAGCCTTAGCTTATCTACATACCACCGAGTCCTTTTTTTTTGGTTGCAGGAGGACGGCGGGTGGGAGACACTACACGTGTAGTGTCTCGGGTTCAGAAACAGCCCAAATATATGGGTTTTTACTTACCCAGCAGCCCCCTGGTCTGCCGAAAACAAAAGGAAAATTAAGTTTAAATTGAAACTGACCTTCCCAGCTGATCACTCGCTCAGCACTCTCTGCTTCCGAATAAGCTGATCCTTGCAGCACTCCACTCTTCACTGCCTGCCAACTTGAAAATGCCCCATTTATGCCCATTCTTTACTTCCTGTCAGTTAACCAATCCTCTATCCATGCTAATTTATTACCCCAACTCCATGAGTCCCTATCGAATGCCTTTTGGAAATCCAGGTTTACTACATCTACTGGTTCCACTTTCATCTCCACTTGAGTTACATCCTCAAAAAAATTCCAGTAAATTTGTCAAACAGGATTTTCCTATAGAAAAATCATGTTGACCTGTTCTAATCATACTGTGCTTTTCTAAATGCAAATAAAATGGGGGTGGGGCAAGAGATAACAAGGGAGGGTGTTGATGGGGCAGGGCCGCAGAGAATAACTGACGAGAAGGTCATGGAGCAAAGGTAAACGGTATGTTCATACTGTGCTGAAAGACAAAGCATTGGTGCAGAGAGGGTGTTAATGGACATAAAAATGAACAGCCTGGCCCAAAGCGCAAACATGAAAAACTGTGGGCAGGCACATGGTTTTAAAAAAAAAAAGAAATAAAATAAAAAGAAAAAATAACTACAAATAAAAAGGAGGGTCCGTCATGCTCTGAAATTATTGAACTCTATGTTCAGTCTGGCAGGCTCTGGCACCCCTGCTTTTTATTTAAAACCTATTACGTTTCTAACATTTGCCAGTTCTGATGAAAGGCCACTGACCTGAAACGTTAACTCTGCTTCTCTCCCCACAGATGCTGCCAGACCTGCTGGGTATTTCCAGCATTTTTTGTTTTTATTACCCAAGATCAGTATGATCACATTGATTGGTCAAGCAGGTTCAATGGGCTATATAGTCTACTCCTGCTCCTATTTCTTGTGTTCTTGTGCATCATGAGACAGAGCAAGGGAAAGGCAAGAAATGTACCTTTTTGATCACTCCACCTGATGGTAAAAGTGCTGTCACCATAGCAGGCTAACCTTTGGGCTAAATCCTAGTTGAGAGAGTGTGCATTGCCTGCACTATTAAGCTGCAAAGGACCCTAGAGGCTGAAATTTACTTTACTTGTTGCAGGAGTTGCCAAAATACCTGCGAGGTTACCACAAGTGTTCTCGTGACGAGGTGCTGCAGTTGGCTGCGCTCATTTACAGGGTGAAGTTCGAAGAGGACAAGTCGCAGTTCCCAAACATTCCCAAAATGCTGAAGGAACTGGTGCCACAGGATTTAATCCGACATGTCTCACCCGATGACTGGAAGCGGGTAAAACATTTTCCTCAATTTTTAAAAAAGTTTCCCATTCTAAGGGTTTGGGAATCGCTCTTTCACCAGTTACCCTGAGAAGGCAGTGGTGGCTGCTCGGCCACTTCAGAGGGCTGTTGGGAGTCAAGCAGATTTGTGTGGAATTGTAGTCACACATAGGAAAGCCTGGGAAGGATGGCTCGTTTCCTTTGCTAAAGAACAATTAGTGAACCGGTTGTGTTTTCACGAGAATGCTACAGATTCATCTTTGACAGTGCAGCGTTCCCTCCGTACGGCACTGGGAGTGTCGGCCTAGATTTTGTGCTAAAGTCCCTGGAGTGGGATTTGAACCCACGTGCTGCTGACACTGAGGCACGATTTGATAGTTAGGAAGTTGTGTGTTTGGGGCCTGAATTAGAACTTGTGTCCTGACTGGAACTCCATGGCAGCACTGAGGGAGTGCAGTATTGTCCGTTCCGCTGCCCTTTAGGTGAATGTCTGTCTGGGGTAGATAGGGAAAATATATAATGTAAGGGTTGGTGAATCAAACACACCAAAGGGTCTCCTTCATCCAAATCGTGGTTATATAACTACTTTTACTGGCGCTGCTCCCTTGGGATCTGAATGCAACTTATCTCATTTTGTTCTTTTCTTTGAAGTCGATTGTGGCCTTTTACAACAAACAAGCAGGAAAATCGAGGGAAGAAGCTAAGCTATCCTTCCTGAAGATTATCTTTAAATGGCCTACATTTGGATCAGCTTTTTTTGAGGTCAAAGTAAGGAATATTTTATTTTTCAACTTGTATTTCTATTTCCTCAGCAAGGTCAGCACTTGGAAAGCGCTACCACATATAGGAAACTGCTCCTAATAATTACATTTGCATCTTGCACTACAGAATCACCGTCTGCCTGTGACATTAATGCATTTGCTCTGTGTATCTTTCGGACTTCATTCATGGCTTTTCCAGCTGTAGGGAATTGCCAGATGTGGGATGCAGCAGCGCTCCCTCTTCCCTTGCTCTTCACTTGAAAACAAAGTAATGTTGGAAAGTCAAATGGTCTTTCAGCTGAAAATGGGACAGTTCAATTTTGATGCTATTGGTCCTCCTGTAGATTGGATTTTTTTTCTCTCCCTTTTCTGTAGCAAAGTGCGAGGCTTCCACTCAGTGACTTCCCGCATTTTGAAATTGCCAAATGGGGGAACTCTTGAATGCATTCCTCATCCCATCGCTCTTGGAACAACACTCGGAACATTTCTGAGAAGCTCTTGAGCAAGACCAAATAACAAAACTTCAGAAGTAATTCACCAGTGGTCTGGAGAATGTGAGACACAAGATAAATGTTCATTCGTTCTTTCTCTCCCGCTCTGGTTTTTCGCCCAAGCGCTCTCACTTGTCCTTTCCCTTCTTTTCTCTTATTTTTACAATGTTGGATGTTCTTACCTGATGTAACATTTTCCCTTTTGGCAGCAAACCACTGAGCCGAATTACCCAGAGATTCTCCTGATTGTGATTAACAAACATGGTGTGAGTCTGATCGATCCGAAGACGAAGGTAACTTTCTTTTTTCTTCCTCTCTCCTTCACCATCCTCCTCTCCCTCCTGAGGACTGGGATCTGACTGCTGGCAGCTGGTGCTTTATAACTGCTACATAGGACAATCCAAAAACAGTAGGGATGCAATTACTGTGTGTGCCAATACTGTGCTTAGCATCCCCTCTCAGTGTATCTCTGGTTGGGGAGGGAAGTTGCTATGCAAAGTCTACATACAGATCAGCAATTCGCCAACCAAACAATTGCAGCTTCAGAACAACAGGCAACGATGAGGAATATCATTACACAATGCAATAGAATGGGCACAGTAATATTAGAGGTTGATTTATATCTATTGCTGTGGAAGCCAGGAAGTATGGCATGCATTGAATGCCAACTTCTAGAACAGAGCCTGAAAAAGCCCATATAGTGCCAGAATTATCTTCAAATTATGATTCTGTAAACTCTAACATAGCAACAAGCTGCTAATCTTCCACATATCACTAAAATGGATGGTTTGTTGTAAAGGGCTTGAACTGGGTAATTTAGACTTTTACAAAATTACGACCAATATCTATCTATCTAAACACTTCGAAAATATTTTAAAAATCATTATAGCTCCTTTTATTAACAAGCTCCGAGTTAAAGCTATTCTAATGTGACGGATCCCTTTTTGTGAAAGTAGTTACATAGGGTAGACATAGAGAAGATGTTTCCAATTGTAGAGGGAGACCAAAACTACGAGTCCTAAATATAAACCAGTCACTGATAAATCTGACAAGGTATTCAGGAGAATTTGGATCTCGATAGCACTTGGGGTAGTTCAGGTGAATAGGATAGATGCCTCAGGGGAAGGTAGATGAACACAGGAGAGAGAGAAAGGAATAGGAGGATATGCTGATGGGGTTAGATGAAGGGGTGGGAGGAGGCTCATGTGCAGCAGTTGGGCTCAAGGGCCTGTTTCTGTGCTGTAAACTCTGTAATTCTACATAAGTGTTAAGTAGGGAAATACAGGATATTGACCCAGCATCTGAGAAGGGTCTGCCCAGTCAGAATGCTGCAGGACTTGGAGTGAATCCTGGAAGTCATTAGTGTTCATATCTTTCTCAGTGGTGGAGGTCATAGGACAGGGAAGTGCTGATAAATGAACCCTTTTGAGTTGCTGCAATGCATCCTGTAGATATGACACATACTAGAGTCAGCGTTCTGGTGGTTGAGGAAGTGGCTATTAAATGTGCCTGTCTCACTGTGCTATTTTATACAATATAAACACCTCCCCTCTCTTCCTCTTTCAAGGATATTCTTACCACCCACCCATTCACCAAGATTTCCAACTGGAGCAGTGGCAATACATATTTTCACATTACCATCGGCAACCTGGTGAGAGGCAGCAAGCTCCTGTGTGAAACCTCTCTGGTAAGCGCAACCTAACCTGTGGAATCTTAGCAAATTTGCTGTAAACTCAAGCTCATCCAAAACTGTCTGTATTGTAATTCGCACCAAATTGTCATTCACCCATCACCCCCCCACCCTCCTTGTTTTCAAATTCCTCCCTCTCTGTAATTTCCTCCAACTCTACAACCCTCTGAAATCTCTGCGCTCCTCCGATTCTGGCCTCTTGTGGTTCTCGAACTGCTTTTTCCTGACCATTGGTGACCACACCTTCAGTTGTGTACACCCTAAGCTCTGGAATTTCCTCCTTAAACCTCTGTCTCTCTCCTTAAAACCTGTCCTAATATCTCCTTATGTGGCTCAGTGTTAGATTTGGTTTGTGAAACACCGAAGGGTGTCTAAAGGTGCTATACAAATGCACCTTTGTGTTCGGAGCTGTTTAGTGAAGAGTTTAGTTGGTGATGAACCAAGTTGCCGCCCATCCAATTGAAGATTGGGCTGATGTGCTTTTTCAAAGGGCTATCAAATTTCTGAAGTGCAAACCAATAGTGCAGGTCTTCTGTTGCATTTCCTCTGGTTTTGCTTAGTTCCAGATGGTAGTTTTAGGGTTTTCACATTAAAATAGATCTCAAAAGCTAAGCACAAAACTGAACCTTGCTCATGTATTATGTCGCCTTGGCAAAAGGTGACAACCATCAGAGCAAGAAGATGTAATTAGACCAATAAATCCACACAGGGAGATAGTACTGCTCATCTGTAGGACATCTCGGGACCACAATTAGCATTGTATCCACATTTGGCTCCTAACCTAACAAAGAGGCTTGGATGCAATGGCAAAGTTTCAAAGAATGTCAAGAAGGATGGGTCTGTTTACTGAGTCAAGAATGAGAGTTTTATTTTAACTATTTGGGAACAGGAAGAAGGTGCTTCATACTTCTCTGCATTAAATTTCATTTACCACATATTTGCCCATTCCATCAGCCTGTCCATGTCCTCTTGAAGTTCATCACTATCCTCACAGTTCACCATAATTCCAAGTTTGTGTCATCTGCAAATTTTGAAATTGTGCCCTATACACCCAAATCAAGGTCAGCAATATTGATCGAGAAAACCAGTGGTCCTTGTACTGACCCCTGGGGAACCCCACTGTATACCTTTCTCTGGTCCAAAAAAACAGCTGATCACCAGTACACTCTGTTTCCTGTCACTCCAGCCAACTTCGTATCGTTGCTGCCACTGTCCCTTTTATTCCATGGGCTTTAACTTTGCGGGTAACAACACAGAAACAGGCCCGTTGGCCCATTGTGTCTGTGCCGGCCATCAAGCACCGATCTATTCTAATCCCACTTTCCTGCACTTGGCCCGCATTTTGTATGCTATGGTGTTTCAAGTGCTCATCTAAATACTACTTAAATGCTGTGAGGGTTCCTGCCTCTACCACCCCTTCAGGCAGTGTGTTCCAGATTCCAACCACCCTCTGGGTGAAAAAACTTTTCCTCAAATCCCCTCTAAACCTCCCGCCCCTTACCTTAAATCTATGGCCCTTGGTTATTGATCCCTCCGCTAAGGGAAAAAGTTTCTTCCCATCAATTCCCCTCATAATTTTGTACACCTCAATCAGGTCCCCCCTCAGCCTTCTCTGCTCTAAGAAAAACAACCCTAGCCTATCCAGTCTCTCTTCATAGCTGAAATGCTCCAGCCCAGGCAACATCCTCTGCACCCTCTTCAGTGCAATCACATCCTTCCTATAGTGTGGTGCCCAGAACTGTACACCGTACTCCAGCTGTAGCCTAACTAGCATTTTATACAGCTCCATCATAACCTCCCTGCTCTTATATTCTATGCCTCGACTAATAAAGGCAAGTATCCCATATGCCTTCCTAACCACCTTATCTACCTGTGCTGCTGCCTTCGGTAATCTATGGACTAGTACACCAAGGTCCCTCTGACTCTCTGTACTTCCTAGGGTCCTACCATCCCTTGCCTTGTTAGTATATTGTATATTCCTTTGCCTTGTTAGTCCTCCAAAAATGCATCAACTCACTTCTCAGGATTAAATTCCATTTGCCACTGCTCCGCCCATCTTACCAGCCTATCTACATCGTCCTGTAATCTAAGGCTTTCCTCCTCAGTATTTACGACACCACCAATCTTCGTGTCATCTGCAAACTTACTGATCATACCTCCTATATTCACATCTAAATCATAATGTACACTACAAACAGCAAGAGTCCCAGCACCGATCCCTGCGGTACACCACTGGTCACAGGCTTTCAATCGTAAAAACAACCCTCGACCATCATCCTCTGCCTCCTGCCACTAAGCCAATTTTGGATGCAAATTGCCCTGGATCCCATGGGCTCTTCTCTTCACCAATCTTCCATGTGGGACCTTATCAAAAGCCTTACTGAAGCCCATGTAGACTACATCAACTGCTTTACCCTCATCCACCCTCTGTTATCTCATCAAAAGCTCAATCAAGTTAGTTAAACACGATGGGCTTAATTTTATAAGTTTTCTGCCAATATTTCGTGCAGGGGCTCCTTTAAATGGAGTGGGTGGGACGGCTGCCCCCGAGTACGTAGAGGGGGCGGTCGCTCCATCCCCAGCAACAGCTTCCGGTGCCGACACCAGGGCCATTTATAAAGTGCTTCAAGCCCTTCAGGTAAATGTTTACATTTTTTAAAGGTCCAGCTGCACAAACTTGTAAATAAAATTCTATTTAAACTTTGAATTCCCACTCCCACCACCCACCCCGCCCCTACCAACTGAGTTCTCCATAAATGAAAATGACCTATCCCCCCAGAAAATCACTTTTTAATATGCTGCCCTTTCACCCCAATACCTTCAGCACCTTTGACCCTCAACCCCTTCTCAACATCCCTACTACCAATCGGAGTGGTTTTCACTCATCCTCCCCACCCTTCTGACCAGCGTCATCCCTTGGATCCCTGTACGGAGATCCGAAGGCGTGGAAGTTCCGGCCAACGGCCGGAATATCAGCGTGGGATGGCCGTTATTACCAGGTAAGTGTTTATTCATTAATTTTAATATAATTAGCATATTCAGATGAAGGCACCACGATTGAGGGAAGGGAGGGCTGTACCGAGGCCTCGCTGCCACCAGTAAAATGTGGTGGGGTCTTCCTGGCGTCGGGGTCATGGCAGGCCTCTCCCAGAAGAATTTTCCAGGCTCCCCCACCATGACTCCCAATGTTAGAGGGCTGGTAAACACCTTTGACCACCGATCCATCAGGCAGTGGTCTGCACGGAATGTCCTCAAGGCCCTAAGGGAAAAGGAGACGGTGGATCCTATCGGATGGTTCCCCGAGCAGACCGCCAAAGTCATTTGGCGGAATGCCTCATCACCAGAACTTTAAAACAAGCATCAAGATGTAGCTTGGCTGGTGGTGAGAAGAGCCCTCCCCGTCAGATCCTTCCTGCACGCCCAAAGTCTCACCCCCTCCGCACGATGCCCCCGCGGTGGCTGTGGTGGGGAAGAGACGGTCGCCCACCTCCTCCTGGAATGTGTCTTTGCAAACCAGGTGTGGAAAGAGATGCAGTGGTTTTTGTCGAGGTTCATCCCAAGCAGCTCTGTAACACAGGAGTCTGTGCTCTACGGGCTGTTCCCAGGGACGCACACCGAGACAGACATCAACTGCTGCTGGAGGGCTATCAATTCGGTGAAAGACGCCCTTTGGTCTGCCCGAAACTTGCTGGTCTTCCAACGCAAAGAGTTGTCCACCACCGAATGTTGCAGACTGGCACATTCCAAGGTCCAGGACTACGTGTTGAGGGACGCACTAAAGCTTGGGGCAGCCGCAGCAAAGGCTCAACGGGGAAAGACCACTGTGTAAGGTCCCCCCCACCAAGCTGAGCTGAGGGGCTGGATCCATGGGAAACCCCTCGAACTGTATTGGGAAAACTTCCGTCTGCTGTAAAATGTAAAAATGATGCACGACAAATGAAATGGAAGGGTTGTGAGGTAACTCATGATTGTATTGAAGGAAACTGATCTCCCTTGCAATGTTTGTAATTTTTGACTTGGTGCTGTTTGAAACTGTTTGGTAATGTAATTTTTACAGATTTTTATGAATAAAGTAAAAAAAAAAGTTAGCGGGCTGGTAAAATTCAGCCCGATGTCCTTGCTGGAGAGAACAATTTTCTACTTTTTTGTTTTTAAACTTGGGGGTCTGCATCAAACATTCCTGGGTTGGGTAAAGCTCTCTCTATTTTGCCCTAATGACCTAACAACTTACAACCTGACTGCAAAAAAACCTATAGTGCACCAGAGTGTTCTTTTTTTATGATTTCACACAACAGCTATATTGCCAATTTTTGAACCAGTTGGTGCAAAATTACAAGTAGTTTTGAGCAGTGGACTCTAACCCACCAGGTACTGGGCTAAGATTGCCCTGATACAATGAGGCAGCTCTTTAACTTAGAATGGTAATTAGCAAATTGAGCATGGAGAAGATCTTTGTGCTGAACCATGGTACAGAAGCTGAGAATAGTTTGAGCTACAGAGCAGTAACTAACCAATTAACATTAACATAGAGAATACCACTGAATGCAGCAATTCTCCACTGTTCTAGGAAGATGGGGCTTTGTATCAAGGCTGTAGATGAGATAACAGACGCTGTTTTGCTTTCTGTGGTTTTTGTTTGGAGAAACACAAAAACCAATTAGAAAAATGACCTCGAGATAGGTGATGAACAAACTTTGGTATCAGGCCTTGTGTCACTACATAGAGAAATATTATTCCCTGTAATAAATAATAAACTTTAGTCCATTGCTGCTTCAGTTCAAACTGCATGCTTCAGTCTGTTGTTCATAGAATCTACACAACCGAAATAGGCCATTTGGCCCAACTGTTCTATGTTGGTGTTCATGCTCCAAATGAGGCCCCTCCCACCCCACTAACCCCTCTTCAACATATTTAGCCATGTCTCAGGCTTTGAGTTAGAGGGAGAGTCAGCAGACTAAGCTGTTTGTCCAGCAATGGTGGAAGAGAATTTCCAGCAGGTTCCTTTCCATCTAGCTAGAGAATGGTATGTCGAAAGAGAGGAAGGAGAGATGGAAGGTTCATTTCTTGGCTGCCAAGCCAAGACCCAAGCCTATTACTTGTAACCTGTTTTTCCCCCTCTCTGAAACCCTCACTCCTCGCTACCACCTCCTCCCCTTTCCTGTCACCTTTGCACTTCTATGGCACCTTTCACAACCTCGGGAGTCCTAAAGCACTTTACAGCCAATGAAATACTTTTGTTTTATTGTAGGAAACGTGGCAGTCAATTTGTGCAGAGCAAGCTCCCACAAGCAGAAATGTGAGAATGACTAGAATCTGCCAGTGATGAGGATTGAGGGATAAATATTGGCCAGAACGCAGGAGAACTCCCCTTTTCTTCAAATCGAGATGTGGGAGCTTTTCTGGCCACCTGAAATGGCAGATGGGGCCTTAGATTAATGGTGCATCTGAATGACAGCTCCTCTGACAGTGCAGCACTCCCTCGGTATTGCACTAGAGTGTCAGCTTAGATTTATAAGCTCGCAAAATGTTAACACAGCACTGGCATTTATTTCCAGGTGCACATATTTAAAGGTCGTGGCCCGTGGTCAGGCTGCACTCTGAGTACTGTACACATTCCATAAAAAGGACATAGCACTAGGGGAAGCGCAATAAAATTTACAAGGATGATACTAGAACTGGGAGATTACAGCTATCGGGAAAGATTGAACAGGTTTTGGCTTTTATCTTTAGAAAAGTGAAGACTTGGAGGAGACCTGATAGAAGTCTTTAAAATTAGGATTGGGTAGGGTAGATGTGGGGAGAATGTTTCCACTTCTGGGGAGAATCCAAAACAAGGGGCCATAAATACAAGATAGTTACTAATAAATCCAATAGGGAAATGAGGATAAATTTCTTTACTCAGTGAGTGGTTGGAATGTGGAACTCTCTACCACAGGACCTGGTCGAAAAGGAAACTAGACGAGTACGTGAGAGATAAGGGAATAGAAAGATTTGTGGAAAGGCTGAGACGAAGTGGATGGAATGGGAGGAGATGCATCTGATCTATAAAGGCTGGCACAGACTAGTTGGGCCAAATGACCTCTTTCTGTGCTGTATGTTTTATGTAAAGTTTCTACAGTGGGATTTGAACCCGGAACCTTCTGACTGCAAGGAGAGAGTACTACACACAAAGGGCCATGCGTACATGGTTAGGTGGATGCAAGCATCAAGTAACAGCAGCCAAATGGAGCCTTTCCCAAAAAGGATAATGCTTTTGGATTCTGTTCGCTGAAGGCCTGTTGGCTTCATGAAGTGTTGCTGAAAAACGATGCTTGAACGAAGCAGCCACTGCTCGATGGGAGCTCTGTGTTGATAGATAACCTTTGTGATCAACTAAATACATGAATGAAGTACGCACAGGTTTCTGATTCAATGCCAGGAAAAAATCCTTTAATATTTTAGTAGCAGGGAGGCTAGCCTGCACACGATAACTTGCCTTTTTTTAACGGCATAGCTTAATTTCACTCTGGGACCTCATGATAGAATTACAAAATAGTAAATTAATAATGTCGATCAAATAACTAAAAGACAAGGCACTATTACACGTGATTATGGAAATTGAAACATTAATCTATGCCATTAAAATCAAGCACTACCCATCTAGTTTTTTGTTAAACTCTTTAAGTTTAACATTTAAAGATTGTCTTTGAGCTGTGGTTCAGTTGGGTAACCGTCTCACCTCAGTCAGAAGATTATAGGTTCAAGCCCCTCTCTAAAGACTTGAGCACAAAATCTGTGCTGACGCTCCATTGCAATGTTAAGGAAGTGCTACAATGCCGGAGGTGCCATCTTTTCGATGAGACGTTAAACCGAGGCCCCGTCTGCCCCCTCGGGTAATTGCAAAAGATTCCAAGGTACTATTTTGAAGGAGCAATCTCCCTAGCATCCTGGCCAGTATTTATCCTTCAACCTATATCACTATGGAAAGAAACATTATCTCATAATTATCACATTGCTGTTTGTGGGAGCTTGCTGGGCGCAAATTGGCTGTTTCATTTCCTACATTACAACAGTGACTACACTTCAAAAGTACTGTAAAGCACTTTGGCATGACCTGAGGTTGTGAAAGGCGCTACAGAAGTGCAAATTCTTTGTCCCTCTTTCTTTAATTGAATTGAACGTAGAGTCAGGAATTTATACTGTATCATCTCAAATGCAAGGAAAGTTGAATAATTTATATAATTGTCCAGTGCTTATTATCTTTCCCTGATTTAGATAGATATTGGAATAAGCTGGAGGAAACCAATTTTGCACCAACAGAGCTGACTCTACCTTCACAAACCTCTAAATCAATCCCTCCTGTTTAGTTCAGTTTTCCACCTATAATACAGCTGGCATGACATTGACCTTAGTTCATGAATTCATGTCCTACTGCACTCTCACTGTAACTACTCTTTATAAGTTGTACATGGACCACTGGGTTTCAGCTTTTGGAGATGCAAAGTAAAATTGTGAAACTTGATCCCAAAGCGCTTTGTATTTTTTAAATCCTGAAGTCTAATGTAATTAAAAGGAAATTGAAAATGCAAGATATTGTGGATGTTGTTTCCCCCAGATTTACAGCAGAAAATGCTTGAAACATCCAGCAACTATCAGTGAAGGCTTGGGCTCTACTAGAAAAGAGAAGACTGAGGAGTGACCAGATAGGAAAAATTATGAAAGGGCTGGAGAGGGTAGATGTCGAAAGACCAGAACTAGTGGCCATAAATATAAGATAGTGACTAATAAAAATCCAATGGGGAATTCAGGCGGAACGTCTTTACTCAGAGTAATGAGAATGTGGAATTCACGACCACAGAGTGGTTGAGGCAAGTAACATAGAAACATTTAAGGGAAAACTAGGTAAACACATGAAGAAAGTAATAGAGGGTTATTTTGATGAGGTTAGATGAAGCAGGATGTAAGGGTGCTCATGTGGAGCATAAATATCAGCATGAATCTGTTGGGCTGAATAACCTGATTTTTGTGCTGTATGTTCTACAGGCTTCACTGCAGATTAGTATTGATTTGAGGTGTCCCTTTCTATTGAATTGACAAACCTCTTTTTTTTTTTATCCCTTCGAAACAGGGATATAAAATGGACGACCTACTGACCTCTTATATTAGTCAGGTGCTGACCTCTATGAACAAGCAGCGGAGCACAAAAGCCAGTAAGTGAACTTACTATGACTACTGGATCTGGGCCTACAAGGTGGTCCAACTTCTGAGGCCTGTGGGAAACCCTTGCAGCTGGAGAAAAACATTTTCTACACAGGTCTGGAGTATGAGAAGGAGCCCTCTGCAAAGCTCTTCCGACAGCAGCCCGGAGTCCCCCTTGAGTGAGGATGACTACTTGTAGTGTGTGTGTCTGTATGAAAATCTCGACCTTCAAGTCCCCCAAATGTACAACAAGCCAAAAAAAAAAATCTGGGCCTACGATACAGACTTCTTGCAAACTCTCACTGCACTTTTTGATGGATCGCACTCAAAAGATATTTCATCTACTTGTCAAGGTTGCTCCTTTCAGCAAATGCAAACAAGTCATCCTGGTTTTAGCCTGAATGCATGTGTAGTGATTCGGCGTAGCTGTAGGTGGCCCAGGTTATTGGTTGTAATGCGCATCATATTTCATGGTGTGTAATGGAGAATTCTCACCGTAACTTTGTAATCGTGTCAAGTTTTAGTGAGCAGCTGGTCACGTTGCTGCTCTTGTCCTGTTACCTGACATTGCTGCCTTCAGAAGAGTAACTCGATGGATCGGTTGTGCATCATAACCACCAATGTAACATACCCTGCTGTATATTTCATGAAGTAGCCAGCTCCATTTGGGGTGAGTCTGGTTGTAATTCAGACAAGGTGGGGGGCAGGGGAGGGAGGGGGGGGGGGGGGGGGTTGCTCAGGTAACGTTTGAAAAATGTTTCATTTTGTGGTGTTCTTGCCATTTGAACCCAGCCCCTCGTACTCCCACCTCAACTGTTTCTGTAAGTAGTTAGTTTATTTTAGACGTGTGGTTTTTTGTTTTTTGCAACCGTTGGTTTTTATTGGAGTCAGCTGAAGCCGTCGAAACACACCTTCTCTAAACTTGACATGGTGTCGGTCACAGATGATTCATGACCAAATTAACCACAAGGTATTCAATTCTGTAATCGTCCCCCAAATTCATTGGCACTAGAGTTATTCATAGTTTAATCAGTATCTTAGCTAATGCTAAATTCTCATCTCCATAAACCTTTCCAAAATAAAACTCCCATTTTTAGTCAACTCTTTGGACATTCAAGTCCTTTGTTGAAGTTGGCTTAAGTGGGAACTCTACTCGCACCCATCTCTTTTTTTTTTGTATTCTCCCCCTCCCCCACCCACCCAAAAAAAATTACTGTGCTTAAAATTCATCTAAAACATCTCTAGATGTTTGTAAATTTTATTTGTGTCTGATTGTAATCCTTGCTGTAATTCACATACTCTCTCCCTATTGGTTGTGTCCCAAAAAATAAAGTGCCGGGTTAAGGGCCAGCAATGAGTCTGTCCTTGAACACCAGACCACACCAGCCAAGGCTGGGAATGCTTTCATCAGCATCTGGGGCGAGGAGAGCAGGCAAACTGGTGTTTCAGGTGTGGAGCCTTCAGTTCTGACAATTGGGCTACGCCTTAAAACATCAACTAGTCAGGTCTTTCCTCTCTCTGCAGATGCTGTCTGGCCCATTGAGTGTTTCCAACATATTATGGTTTCATTTCATATCTGCAGTTGTACTTTCAGTTTTATACAGTAAGTAGGGAGTACTTTTTGCAAAATCTTTGTGTGGCCTAATGAAGGGACTTTGTTAATGAGGGTAGTTGACCCATTTACACTATCTTGAGACTGCAAAGGTGGGGGAGGGGAAGAAAAGACCAAAGCCACTTCTCTACATCAAGCTCATTGTGATTCTTAAAGACCAAAAAGGCTGGCAGTCCCCAGCGAGTCAGAGCAGCATTGGTGGCGTGAGAGAAACAGAGTGAATGCTTCAGGTTGGCACAATCTTTTGTCAGATATTGGGCTGAGACCAAGGAGGTTGATTGCTGAAAGTGACTCCTGTCAAGCTTGTAGGCTGCTCTACTGTACCAAATAAGATCATTATTACTGTAAGGTTACTGATCAGTGCTGGCTTCTCGGTTCACATCCAGTCATTCATTCCCTCCTTGAAAATGAGAACCTTAGTTGAGTCTCAGCCAAGACTGTCCACTGCATCGTAAACGAGATTCTGATGGCCATTGAGTTTTGACGAGTGGCTTCCTCTAATCGATCTATTTTTATTTCAGTGAACGAGTGCAGTTTATTTATAAACAAAGCAGTTGGCAGTTTTAGCCAACCGGCTGAAGTCCAGCGTTAAATTTGCGATGGCAAGCCTGTTGGATTGACCCGGTTTAGCAATTGCTTCCAATGAGGGAACAATGTCCCTTTTATTTTATAAAGTGCCCAAGTCTGTTCAGCTTTGGTCATGCTCTCACTGGAGGTGCCAACTGTGCCTTTAAATTATAATCTATTTATATATCATTTTATTGTTGGCAATCATTAATTGTTGGATTTATTTTAGTTGGAAGTAAAGCTATCTGTGGGTGATAATTTTTGTGGTCACACTGACTGTAAATGAAGCATTTAGAATATATATTGTTTACAGCTTTTTTTAAACTGTTTCAACAGTGGGTAGGTATGTCTGGGTGAATTAAGTTCTTTAAATGGGCACTTATTGGTTCAATGCACAATGAAGACTCATTCTTATTTGAGTATGAAATAAAATTGATATGTTCCTCTTTTGAGTTCTTTTCCTCCCCTGGAGAATCAGTGATACCCTTTTCCCCCACCCCTTTAACTTATTCCACACAAACCTTCTGTGAATTCAGTCACTACAGTTCACTGAAACTGGGAGTCTGATCTCCCAACTGGATCCGAGACTGCCTGAAGCACTGCATCCCAGCCAATGGGGTTTTTGTCGAGGTCACGTACATTTTGGAGGCTTGGGCGTCATTTCTCTCCACTTTGCTTCTCTTGCGCTGTTGCTGCTGCTTCTACGGTCACCTCATCTCCAGGAACTGCATAGGTTTTGGTGGCTTTCAGGTTAGTGCCTCAGTTTAGCTGCTGCTCACTCGGGGACAAACCTGGATTCTGTGCTCAAATTCAGAAATCTGATTCAAGTCCATAAAATAATATCTAATATTTTGTTTGATTTTCCTACTACTTGGTCTTCCCAAGTATTAGATCATATACTGACCACAAGGTCCCATTGAGTTAGCTGGTGCTTCTCCAAGTGCCTGCAAGCCATAAGGAGATCTTCCTGTATTTTTGTAACGTTCCCCTTTATTGGGGAAAGTCTTGAGGTAACGGCTAAAACCAAGTGATGTCATGGTGTGTGCAAACCTGGGTCATAAGCGCACAGTATCAAATATATGCTGGCATTGGTTAATATATTGTGCACGTGGTCACTGCCAATAGCCTAAAGAATCTGATGATGTAGTGATCTTGTAGATGTGCTTTTGGCTGAATGTTCACTTCAGTTTAAGCACATATTTTAATGTGAAATCAACCTTTTGGTGCCTCCTGAAGATCCTTGTAACCAGCAAACAGCAAGTATATTCACAAGAAGAGCTGTGTTAACTAATAGGGTTAGAATTAGAAAAGATTATTGATAAGCACTAGCCTACAGTGATTGAGTCAAAATCCTTCTGCACTGTGTGGTGGTGTGGGATTTTAGCCAGTGCTTTGTGGATTGTTAAGCAAACATCCATTTTTCTGTGAAATTGTAAACCAGTTATATTCATTTTTGTCTGTCCTATAGACTGCTGGTTGGACTCAAAGGGGACCCCATCTTCATGAAAAGTGATTATACATGGATAGGGGGTTTGGGGGAAAATGTTCACAAGCATCACGAGCGTGCCCTCTCTCTCTTTTTGTCATGACTCATTGAAAAAGATCATGAGCTCATTTATGTGTGATGCCATAAAAATGACACATATCTATCTTTTCTTAAAAGACTTTACTGAGCTAATGGCCTCTTGTATTGAAACAGATAATATCAGATGATAAATTATCAAAGTGGCCACAGTATGCTTCCATTGAGGGGCCCAGTTTGCTCTTACCTTTGGCTAGCATGACCAAAACGTTAGATGATAACTGTTTGTCTTTGCTTTTCAAATCGTTTCCCAACAAGTCCAGGCCTTGGGGAAAGGTTTAATGTATCACTGCCTGCTTTTGAATCCATTGTATGATAGTCATCAAGTTTTATGTGTTTGAGATTTTATATTGGAATAGTCTAGGAAGTGTGTGTGTGTGACATCTTTTAGTGAGCAAAGGGGCTACACTTTGAAGTGCAGTCATTGTATTTCCTTTTTTTGTGATGACTCATTGAAATGGATCATGAGCTCATTTGTGTGAGGAGCAGATGGATTTGGACATGCTTAAAATTCGACAAGTATACACTTTGGTGTATTGGCTCAAGAAAATGCTAGTAAAAGCACAGTTACTGTAACTTTGCTGTTAACTTTTGTTCCCCTGCCTGTGATGCAAAAGGAGAAGGATCTGCTGATTGAGCTTGGAACCCATCCCAAAGCCATGTTGGTCCCTTGTCTCTTCCACTTCCCTCTCCAACAGTTTTATAGATAAAATAAACCATTTGTCTTTTCCATCAGTGTTTGGCTATCACTTGGCACATAACGTTATTTGTAAATAATGTTAATAAACGTACATATTGTGATTTTTTTTTTTAAAGAGCAAAACTAGTGTGGATGCATGGTGCATGGTTTGAAAGGCAAATCCCAGCTGTGGGCTAATGACCATGTTTGATTTTTCTTCCCCTTCCGGGATGTCTGATGTTCTGTGTCTACAGTTTGTATCTGTTTAAAGAATGTACTGCCCATGTAATAAATATTCTGTGATACATTGACTTCATTCCTTTGTGTGTCTCTGTATACATGTATAGGTTCTGCTGATGGGATCAGATGAAGAGGGGCAGGAGAAGGTTTGTGTGAAGCATAACCAGCATAGACCTGTTGGGCTGAATGGCTTGTTTCTGTGCTGTATATTCCATGTGTATCTAATACGTGTGTGTGTATGTATTTTTCATGACTGCCAGTGCTTCTCCTGAGCTGACCACATGGAGGTACATGTAGGAACATGAGGCCATTTAGCCCCTCAAACCTGTTCCACCATTCAATGAGATCCTGGTTGATCTGCGACCTAACTCTGTATGCAGTGCACTCTAACCTACTAAGTTTTATCTGGGGTGGTGGAGGGGACTGGCTGAGAATTGTTCACTCACTTGGAAGCTGATGTGTTGAAACCAACTCCTTCACTCGTTTTATTTACACCCTTTATAGGCAGGAGTGTGATTGCAGTCAACTGAGCTGCTGGGAAAATTGGCTGAAGCTAGCACGTTGGATTGGTGTAGAAAATGATTAAATGCTGGAACTTTAAGATGGCAGGTTTGGGAGGATGGAATTAACTCTGATGGGCTATTTTGATCCAAATCGCTATCATGTGGTTGCAATGAAATTGCAAAGGATTCTTCACACTTTGCAAGTTCCTGAATTATGCTGATCATTTAAACAAGAGTATGGAATTGTAGAAATTACAGCAAGTATTTGTCCACCATCTACAAGTTACAAGTCAGGAGTGTGATGGCATACTCTCCACTTGCCTGGTTGGATGCAGTTCCAATAATACTCAAGAAGCTCGACGCCATCCAGGACAAAGCAGCCCGTTTTGATCAGCACCCCATCCACCACCTTCAACATTCACTCCCTCCACCACTGGCACATCGTGTACTATCCATAAAACACACACTGCAGCAACTCACCAAGGCTCCTTTGACATCACCTTCCATACCAGTGGTCTCCACCATCTAGAAGGACAAGGTGAATCTGAGTGGATTTTGAATGCGGGGAAAAAGTTAAAAATGTACTTTTACCCCTCTGGACGGACCTCGCTTATCATTATTGATTGTATCAACACTGTTCTCGGGTGTTATACCCTGAAATATGCACTCTTCATTGTGCGTGTGTGTAGTTATAACTCTGCTGTCAGATGGAGTTCACTGTACAGTGCTGAGGACTGGGGTCCAATCACTTCATTTAAGTCTGAGATCTGGAAGAAGAATTTCATAAAGTAGATTCGGGATATAGTAAAAATAAGAATTATAGAATGGTTACAGTACAGAAGAAGGCCATTCGGCCCTTCATGTTTGGGCTGGCTTGCTGCAAGAGCACCTCCATCTAGCCTCTAGCCCTGCAACTATTTTCTCTTCAGATAATTATCCAATTCCCTTTTGAAAGCCATGATTGAATCTGCCTCCACCGCACTCTCAGGCAGTGCATTCCAGACCCTAAGCACTGGCTGCATTTACAAGAAAAGTTTTTCCTCATGTTACCTTTTGGTTCTTTTGCCATTCACCTTAAATCAGTGTCCTCTGCTTCTGGACCCTTTGGCTAATGGGACTGTTTCATCTGATCTACATGAGACCTAATGGGTGGTAAATGTAACGTGCTTGGGAGGAATTGGTAACTTTGGACATATTGATCCCAACGTTCTCTAATACTTGGGCTTTTCCTCACTTCATGTCTGGGTCTGTTGTGGGCTAATTGACAAGTGATTGCTAACAACTCGATTACTGTATCATCGTCTACCAGGTGGGTAGAAAGTGAACTAGATTGAGGGAGTTTTCATTTACCTAGAAGTTCCTATGTTTCTACAAAATAAGAAAGGAGTAAGGGACTTGAATCCTCTAGGCATACAGCCAATAACATGAGCAGAGCCAGGGCAGTAAATGGGCTTTGCTACTGCTACCGTCATCAAGAATGAATATTTTTTTTAAAAAGTGAATGCCTTTTTCTCCTTGCTGTTCTGGGGGAGTCAACACAGAGAAAGAATTAACAAAGTTTGCAAATGTGCAGGTGCAGTCACCAGCTTATCACAATCACTCTTCACCTATACGGCAGCTACTCCTGTAACAGTATTTCTAGATGTGTCCACCAGGTGCCAGTATCTCACATGCTACACCCCTGAGATTTCTCGAACTTGGTAATAAAAAAGACTTGCATTTCTCCAGCGTCTCTCAATCCCAAAGTGCTTTACACCCAATCAAATATTTTTGAAGTGTAGTCACTGTCGCAATGTAGGAAACTCAGCAAGCTACTAAAAAGAGAAATGTGTTAATGACCAGATAATCTGCTTCAGTGACATTGAATGAGGGCTAAATATGGGCCAATTCACCAGGGAGAACTCCCCTGCTCCTCTTCAGAATTCTGCCATAGGATCCTATACGTCCACCTAAGAGGACAGGTGGTTCAATATCTCATCCAAAGATGGCATCTCTAACAGTGCAGCATTCCCTCAGTACTGTACTGTAGTTTTAGTCTAGTTATGTGCTTATAGTCTCAAATCAAATGGTACCACTAAAAATATCATGCTGCTTTAAAGGCCAATCCGTTTCTGGACCTACATTAGGTTGAAATGTTATACAGTCTATTCAATTAACTTTTTGAAAAGTCCCTTCAAAGGGGGAGGCAATGGTAAAATAAGGGCCTCTGGATTTAACACATTGACCCAAGTGACCTTTTCTCCTTGCAGACATTCTCATCGACTCTCTCCTCCTCTTTCTGTCTGCCAGCAGCAAGCAGATCCCTCCTTGTCATCAGAAACTGTCATAGCTCCAAGCAGCTTTGACCCAACACAAATACCAAGACGTCCCATTCTCACTTCATATTGTTTCGGGCATGTCTCGGGTGGAGGGGGAGTCAGAAGGTTGTAGGTTTCAATATCCTGCCAGAAATTTGAGCATAAAATCGAGGCTGGTGCTCCACTGCAGTACAGAGGAAGTGCTGCTCTATTAAACCAAAGTCATATCTTCCCCCTCAGCTAAATATAAAAGAGCCCATGGCTGTGATTTCACTGAAGAGTTGGATCCGGTGTCTCTGTCTCTCTCTCTCTCTCGATTGACAGATTATATGATGATCAGTGTGAAGTTGCTGTTTGTGAGATCTTGCTGTGTGCAAATTGGCAGCTGTGTTTCCTACATTCTGACAGTGACTATGCTGAAATGCTTGGTTTGCTGTGAACCAGAAAGGCATGATATAAATGCAAGTTTTCCTTCACATTTCCCCATTTCCAGGCATCGTGATGAGGAACAATTCCGGAGATACTCTCGTATGTACATATAGAGGATTCACAGTGCGCGGCAGCCAAATCTAGAGGAAGCGTTTAAAGATAGACTTGTGATGCAGCTTGTTGTTTCTGACCTTGCAATGACCTCACTTAGCCACAAAGAGTGGAGTGAGGAAGCTGAGCAATCACAAGGATCCCAATAGGGTGGGATACCTGACTTGCAATATTAATAATAGTGCTAGCTGACCCAAAACAGCCAAAAACAGAAGGCTAATCCTGACTTCATTTTATTCTTAAGTAAAACACTAAAATAAAACACAAAAATAACTGCTTTGCTCTTTTCCCATTCCCTAGTCCCAACGCTCCCTCCATATTTGCATGTCAAAAATGAGTCACAAAGTTAGTATAAACGGGTGCAGGGTTTCTGACTGCAGGAGCTGAAGATCAAAGAGTGAAGATCAGAGAATTCCACATTGCTCTTAACTGCCCTCCGAAGTGCCCTATCACCGCTTCTCATGGGGCAACTAAGAAATGGATGATAAATGCTGGCCTTGCCAGCGGCGCCCACGTCTTGAGAACAAATTAAATAAGAAAGTCAATTCACGGTCCTCAGTTGGTGGACTCCCAAAGTCAACTACACTGGAAAAGCAAGCAAATCGGCTTCAATCCATTGTGTTTGCCACTTGTTAGCACAGTCTGCCTTCTTTCCCTTGAAGTGTGTTGCATCGTAACATTCCTCCATCTTTTACCCCTTCCACACCACCCCCCCTCCCCAATCTCTCCCATCAACAACTTCAAACGCCAATCTTTCCACAGGCGGTCAGGCTAGGCCGATGGCTTCTGACGCAGGAGATGCGAAAGGCATGCGGTCGTCACGGTGAGTGGCAGTTGTTGCAGCTTCTTCAGAAATGGACCAGACATTATTCATTTCTGAAACAAAAGATTGGGTTTTCATGATCTTTCCCAAGAGTTACACATTGTTTGGTCTAGTTTACTATCTGGACATCACTTTGCCAGTTATGTTCACTTATCTCATTGCTCCACAATGCTTATTAGACCAGCACTTGGCAGATCATTAAGGCAGAGTACAAGAAACACAAAGTCCTGCTTCGGCTCACTCTTTGAAATCCTATCATTTCTACAGCTGGGCCTATGAAAAGAACTAAAAACAAGAAATGCTGGAACCACTCAGCAGGTCTGGCAGCATCTGTGGAAAGAGAAGCAGAGTTAACGTTTCGGGTCAGTGACCCGAACTGTTTGGTAGAGCTATTACATCAAACATTAGGGGTGGCGCAGTGGTTAGCACCACAGCCTCACAGCTCCAGGGACCCGGGTTCGATTCTGGGTACTGCCTGTGCGGAGTTCGCAAGTTCTCCATGTGACCGCGTGGGTTTTCGCCAGGTGCTCCGGTTTCCTCCACCTGCCAAAGACTTGCACGTTTATGGGTAAATTGGCTGTTGTAAATTGCCCCTAGTGTAGGTAGGTGGTAGGGAATATGGGATTATTGTAAGGTTAGTATAAATGGGTGGCTGTTGGGCGGCACACACTCGGTGGGCCAAAGGGCCTGTTTCAGTGCTGGATCTCTAAATAAATACAGTACGAAATATGCCATTTGCCCACACCAATCTACAACTGCTCCCTGTGGTAGCAAGTTCCACATTCTTGTCACTCTTTGGGTAAAGATTTTTCTTCTGAATTCCCTATTCTTCCATAGAGATCTCTGCACTCCTTCAATCTGGCCTCTCGAGCATGCCCAGTTTTCATTCCTCCACCATTGGCAGCTGTCTAGGCCTTAAGCTCTGGAATTCCCTCCCAAAACCTTTCTACCTCTCCTCCTTCAAGACCCTTCTTAAAACCTACCTCTTTAACCAAGCTTTTGGTCACCTGCCCTATCTCCTTATCTGGTCTGGTGTTCCATTTTGACTGATTATGCCACTATTTTACTACATTAAAGGCACTATACAAGTGCATGTTGTTGTTGATGCTTACCTGTCCGGAACTTGCTATAAATCCCATTTTCACTCCTGCTTCTCTCATTCTGAAGACATGGTAATCCATTTTCTCTCCACCTGCACGAACCAAATTAAATGAAACTAAACTTGTTGCATTGAAAGAAAAGCATTCCCCACTTTCCCAACAGTTATGTGGTCATTGGGGAGTTCCCATTAAGCCAGACAAGAAAAACATCATCCTTACAATTCCAAAATCCGTGTTAGACACTGTTGACACAGTGAGGTCAATTTTTAACTCATCACCTGGGTATACAATTGCCCCCTGCCTCTGATAAAACCCACCCAATGAAAATCAGGCAGCATCTACAATAGGCATGTGACGGGTGGTTATCACCTGGTTTGCAATGTTTAAAAAGATGAACTGCATTCCCTTACATATCTGTGGATTACTCAATAATTATATTGTATTAACAGGTCAATATTGAGACAAAATAGCAAGGTACTCATGTCACTTCTCAAATCATTGATGTCCTCACCCTTGGAATACTGTTTACAAGCTTTGGTCGCATAGAACCAGAGAAAGGTTACAGCACAGAAGGAGGCCATTCAGCCCATCATGTCTGCGCCAGAGAAAACGAAAAAGATTTGCATTTATATGGTACATTTCATGACCACAGGATGCCCCGAAGCTCTTTACAGCTAATGAAGTACTTTTTGAGGTGTAGTTACTGTTGTAATATAGGAAATGTTGCAGCTAATCTGCACACAGCAAGATCCCGCAAACAGCAATGAGCAGCAATGTCACGGGAATACCATCACCTCCAAGTCGCACATCATCCTGGCTTGGAAATATATCGGCTGAGGCTTCTTTGTTGCTGGGTCAAATTCCTGGAATTTTCAACCTAATGCCTTCATGGAAACACCATCACCATAACCTTAATAGAGGTTCAAAGAGAAGGTCCAGCAGCACCTTGTCAAGGCAACTTGCATGTCAGTGATAGCACATTGGCCTCTGAGTCAGAAGGCTGTGGGTTGCAGTCCTACTCCAGTGATTTGAGGACATAATCTAGGCTGATATTCTAGTGCAATATTGGAGGAGTGCTGCACTGTTGGAGGTGCCATCTTTCAGGTGTGTCGTTAAGCTGAGGCCCCGTCTGCCCCCTCGACTGGATGCAAAAGATCCCATGGTACTATTTCAAAGAAGAGCAGGGGAGTTCTTCCTGGTGCCCTTCCAATATTTATCCCTCAACCAACATCACTACAAACAGATTATTGGGTCATTATCGCATTGCTGTTTGTGGGAGCTTGATGTGTGCAAATTGGCTGCTGCATTTCCTGCATTACAACAGTGACAACAATTCGAAAGTACTTTGTTAGCTTTAAAGTGCTTTGGCTATCTTAAGGTCGTGAAAGGTGCTATATAAATGTAATTTCTTTATTTCCAACTAGGAAAGGTAATTAAAAGCAACCTTGCCAGCATCATCCATATTCTGAGAACAAAACATAAAAACAAATTCTGTTACGACTTACCAATTGAATATAAATACCATTATGATCAGTGCAGCTGATACAATGTCTGATGAAATCCACATCATTTTGTACTGAGAAGGGGTCTGGAGGGAACAATAAAAATGGAAGAAGTAACATCAGTGTTTAAGATATTTATATTCTTCCCAGCTGGAGTAACTGTGTTCAGTTCTGAGCACTGCACCCCAGGAAGCATATGTTGGCCTTGGAGGGGGTGCAGTGCAGATTCAACAGAATGATACTGGGGCAAAAAGGGTTAAATTATGAGGACTGTTTGCATAGAATAGGCTTGTATTCACTTGCATATAGAAGATTGTGAAGTGATCTATTTTGAAGTGTTTATGATGATCAAAGGAGTTGATAGGATAGCCCAGATTGCATAATCCCCTGGCCAAGAAAAAAAGTGTAAGAAAGTCTTGCCACTTATATAGCACCTTTCATGACCTCCCAAAGTGCTTTACAGCCAATGAAGTACTTTTGAAGTGAGTCACTGTTGTAAAACAGGAAACACAGCAGCCAATTTGTGCACAGTAAACTCCCATAAGCAGCAATCTGATAAATCACGAAATAATCTGTTTTCACGATGTTGGTAACTATTGGCCAGGACATTTGATAGCAATCCCTTGCTCTTATTCAAATTGCATCATCAGATCTTTTTTGTACATTTGAGAGGGCAGGTACCTCATCTGACAGACAGTACCTCTGATAGTGCAGGACTCTCTCAGTGTTGCACTGGAGTGTCAGCGTAGATTTTCCTGCTCAAGCCTCTGGAATGGGGCTTGAATTCACAAACTGGCAACTCAGAGGCAAGGGTGCTACCCCACTGAGCCGCAGCTAACACTGCTATTGGACAATTTTTAAAAGAAATATAATTAGTTTTCCAAATACTAATTCACCTGTTGCTAACTCAGAGCAAGAAGTTTTAAAAGAAAAAAAAATCCAAATGACAAATCCAGAGTAGTTTTGAATAAAATTAACTCTTCCTTTTATAGTAAAAAGATTTGCACAGCCCGTATTAATTGTACCTGCAAAACAAGAATAATTAACTGGGGCAAGTGAACTTCAATGGAGTAAGAATGGATCTGGGCCAGATAAATTGGAATCAAAGGTTGGAAGGAAAATCTGCACCTGAACAATGGGCTACGTTCAAAGAAAAGATAGTTCGGGCACAGTCAAGGTGTATTCCCTCAAAGGGGTAAAGTAGGACAAACAAATCCAGAGCTCTCTGGATGACAAAAGAGATAGAGATGAAGAGGAAGAAGAAAAAGTGTGCTTATGACAGATGGCAGGTAGATAATACAATGGAGAACCAGGCTGAATATAGAAGGTTCAGAGGGGAAGTAAAAAGCAAATAAGAGAAGCAAAGAGAAAGTATAAAAAGAGACTGGCAGCTAACATACGAGGGAATCCCAAAGTCTTCTATAGGTGTATAAATAGTTATAGGGTGGTAAAAAGAGGAGAGGGGCTGATTAGGGACCAAAAGGTGGATTTATGCATGGAGGCAGGGGGAATAGCTGAGGGATTAAATGAATTCTTTGCATCGCCTTTACCAGGGAAGAAGATGTAACCCAGGGCACAGTGAAACAGAAGGTAAGTAATATATTAGAAGGATTTAAAATTGATAAGAAGGAGATATTAGATAGGCTGTCTATATTTAAAACTGATAAAACACCAGGGCCAGATGAGATGCATCTAAGGATACTGAAGGAAGTGAGGATGGAAATTGTGGAGGCACTGGCCATAATTTTCCAGTCTACCTTATAGACTCAGGGGCAGGAGTTGGCAATGTGTCTGTACATAGACACCAGTGTCCATGTTAAAAGTTTTGAGGTCTGTGACTGGTAATTTCAGGAATGAGAAATTTCCCATTGTCTTTTCAGACCAGCCCAAATTTTTAAAAATCACAGCCGTCAGTTTCACAGCTGACAAGTGCTGGGAGCAGGAACTACGACTTCCGAACTCAGGACAAGTTCAGGTTTTTCCAGTGAGTTCCGATTTTTTTTTTGTCAAATGTCTGTGGTGCAACATGTTGGTGCCTATCCCTGCTCAGGGGTGGTGCGAGAGGACAGGAGAATTGCAAATGTTACATCCTTGTTCAAAAAAGTGTGTAAAGATAAGTCCAGCAACTACATGCCAGTCAGTTTAACTTCGTGGTGGGGAAACTTCTAGAAACAATAATTCGGGACAAAATTAATAGGCACATAGACAAATATAGATTAATTAAGGAAAGGCAGCACGGATTTGTTAAGGGAAAATTGTGTTTAACTAATTTGCTGGAGTTTTTTGAAGAGATAACAAAGAGGGTTGATGAAGGCAATGCTGTTGATGAGGAGTACACGGATTTCTAAAGGGTGTTCGATGAAGTGCCACACAACAAACTTGTGAACAAAGTTATAGCTCATGGAATAAAAGGGACAGTAGCAACATGGATATGAAGTTGGCTGAGTGATAGGAAACAGAGAGTAATGGTTAATGGATGTTTTTTGGACTAGAGGAAGGTTTGTAGTGTTAGGACCCTTGCTTTTCCTGATATATATTAATGACCTAGACCTTGGTGTACAGGGCACAATTTCAAAGTTTGCAGATGATACGAAACTTGGAAGCATTGTGAACTGTGAGGAGGATAGTATCGAACTTCAAAAGGACATCGACAAGTTGGTGGAATGGGCAGACATGTGGCAAAGAAATTTAATGCGGAGAAATGTGAAGTGATTCATTTTGATAGAATGATCTAAAGGGGGGATGTATATGTGCATAATTTGTTGAAGGTGGCAGGACAGGTTGAGAGAGTGATTAATAAAGCATACGGTATCCAAGGGTATATTAATAGGGGCATAGAGTACAAGAGCAAGGAGATTATGTTAAACTTGTATAAAACATTAGTTAGGCCTCAACTGGAGTATTGCGTCTTTAGGAAAGATGTGAAGGCATTGGAGAGAATATAGAAAAGATTCACAAGAATGCTTCCAGGGATGAGAAATTTAGGAAGATAGATTGGACTGTTTTCCTTGGAGAAAAGAAGGCTGAGAACGTGGTGGAGACAGATTCAATCGAGGCATTCAAAAGGGAATTAGACAGTTATCTGAAAAGCAAGAATGTGTGGGGTTACAGACAGAAGGTGCGGGAGCGGCACTAAGTGAATTGCTCATTCGGAGAGCAGGTGCAGACATGATGGGACGAATGGCCTCCTTCTGCACTGTAACAATTCTGTGATTCTGTGACAGTGGAAAATGCACCAAATAAAGTGTTAGAAGTCAAAATATTTGGAGTTGGAGTTATTTGGGGGTGGGTGGTTATGCCCTGATTCCGGCAGAGAATAAATTTGACTGTACTGCTCTTCAGACTGCCGGATATTATTTGTTTCCTTCAATAGGAGTAGAAGCAGGCTAGGATTATACCTACTGCTTCAGTTACTAACCTGTATTCCACTGCGCTATCAGTGTAATTGTTTTCATGTGACACCCTTATTATATTTGGGGCTATTTTGGAGTTGCCAACTCTCTAGAGACTATTGACTAGCTTCCAGTGGCTCTTAGGAACAGGAAATGGAGGAGGCTCTTCAACCCCTCAAGCCCATTCTGTCATTCAGTTAGATCCTCGCTGGTTCCATTTACCCATCTAGGTTCTGTAACCTTCCAACAACCCTTACCCAACAATAAATATTCACAGTTGGCACACTGCCAGTTAAGACCAGTGTTTCTAAGTCAGGCAATTCCCACAAGTCCAGTCCTTAATTGCTCATTTCCTGAAAGGCCTGGAATTTCCTCACCATAACCTCACTGGATGAGGCAGTGGAGGGGTTGCAATTGCACGAGCGGGTTTGCTCTGCCACACTTTCTGTAAAAGGACTTAGGATGGCAGAGCAGGGAAGCGACTCCGAGGGGGAAGCAAGGAGTTGTCTGGACAAAAGATCAGCCTACCATTAGGAACCATGGGCGGCGGAGCTCCTTCAGCTGCCGGGGTGCGTTGGTAATGACGGAGTGGGCGCCTGTGCACCACACCAAAGAGAAGAGCCACAACTCACTCACAACGTACAGGTTGGTGCTAATGTTTGCAGCCGCATACATCCTGTGGTGAAGAGAAATAAAGAGGTCACAAATGATTATCTTCTGTTGAAAAAGATTTATAGAAATAGGCATTGATTCACAGATGATTGTTTAAGCAATACTGAGGGGATATTTGGACGAGATAAGGCCCTCAGGGACCTGGGTTCAAAATCAGCCGAGACTGACGGGATATAAGTTTCCTTTGTCCACTGCCTGTGAGAGTGTCCCATGTGAGATCACTTCAGGCAGCCTGAACCCAGACTCAAAGGGGTAAGGCACCGAAAGAGGTAAATTTGGGTTTTCACGTCTCTCCTGCTGTTATGTAAAACTGTCCTTAATTTGTACTGCTTAAGTTACAACTTCATTGCAGTACCAGGAGGAGACAGCAAATTTGTGCACAGCAAGATTCCACGAACAGCAATATGATAATGACCAGATCACCTGCTTTACGAAATTGTAACAGGCTATTCAGCCCAACAGATCCATGCTGGTATTTGTGCGTAGTGTTGTTTGAGGGATAAATATTGGGCAGTAAACTGGGGAAAATTACCTGCTCTTCTAAATAGTGCAGTGGGATCTGGTCTGACCACCTGAGTGGGCAAACGTGACCTTGGCTTATAGTCTCATCTAAAAGACAACACCTCTGACAGTGCAGCACTCCCTTAGTGTCAGCCTTGACATTGCACTCAAGTCTCTGGAGTGAGACTTGAACCCACAATGCTCAATACTGCACGAGGGGTCCCATGGTCTTTGAGCCATTGATATGATCAGGTCCCCACTTTGTGCTAAGCAGACATTGCTGTTACAAGATAGAATTATAATACCCAGCACCATTGTACAGCTTTGAGCCTTCACGTGTGTGACTGGGGAACATGAGACAAGTAGTATATGTAACCACACACTGTCAACCAAACGATTCACAAGACAATCACATCATTTCAATACAACATCCTCAGTTGGAACTGGGTTAAATATTACTGCAAATGACCCAGCTTTATAAACAAGACCAAGTCAGTTCTTGTTTTTTTTGCTGTGACATGCTTTCAATTATAAAATCCTTGACACCTATTTTCTGCCCTTTCCTTCCCATCGCTGCTGAAAGTGCCAACTCCCTACTGGGTTACAATTCCACAGCATCAGCGACCCTCAGGCACCTTAGCCCAAGAGACCATTCACTGTGTCCATGTCTAGAAAGAGAATGGTCGTGAGCTATCCCACCATGGAGGGCTTCACAGTCAAGCCTGAACCTGAGCTCATCTGTGCCCTTGCACATTCTAGCACGAGTGACTAAATAGTAATCTATAACCATTGCTAAAAGAAAAAGGAAGGTTTGCATTTACATAACGCCTTTCATGACCTCAGGCCATCCCAAATAGCTTTGCAGTCAGTTCAGAACTTTTTTTTGAAGTAGGAAATGCAGCAGGCAATTTTAGTTCCCACAAACAGCAAAGTGATAATGACCACAATGGCATACTGGTATTGTCAGTGGACTAGTAACCCAGGGACCCAGGTATTGCTCTGGAGATGTGGGTTCGAATACCACCACAGCAGAAGGTGGAGTTTAAATTTAATTAATAAATCTGGAATTTAAAGCTAGTCTAATGGCCATGAAACCATTGTCGATTGTTGTAAAAACCCATCTGGTTCACTAATGTCCTTTAAGGAAGGAAGTCTGCTGTCCTTACCTGGTCTGGCCTACATGTGACTCCAGATCCACAGCAATGTGGTTGACTCTTGCATGCCCTTGAAATGGCCTAGCAAGCCACTCAGTTCAAGGGCAATTAGAGATGGGCAATAAATGCTGGCTTGGCCTGCGACGCCCACATCCCATGAAAGAATAAAGAAGAAAAAAAAAAATCTGTTTTTTTTTAGACATGTTGATTGCAGGATAAATATTGGCCGGGACAATAGACATGACTCCATCACCCTGCTTCGAAATAGCACCATGGGATCTTTTCCAAGAAGGTGGCTTACCACCACCTTCTCAAGGCAATTAGGGTTGGGAAACAAATGCTAGTCAGTGACGCCCACATCCCACGAACAAATAATTTAAAAAATCATCCATCAGAGATCAGGCAGGCTTAGCATCTCAACTGAAAGACAGCACCTCTGACTTTATAGCATTCCCTCAGTATTACACTAAGATGTCAGCCTGGATTTCATACTCAAGTCTCTGAGTGGCAGTTGAACCCACAACCTACAGATTGACTCAGAGGCAAGAATGCTACCCACTCAGCCAAAACCAATTAGCTAATGGCCAAAATATGCTTTAGATTCCCATTTGATGGTTTAAAGAAGGTGTTGTTGATAGCCCAATTGGTTAATGCAGTGCCAAAACTATGCATAGGCCTCAGGCTCAATTCCCAACCTACACTACAGTGTCAGCATAGATCATTTTATGCGTGTCTGAGGTGAGCTTTGCACCCACAATTTCCAGTATTGTCGCTGAGAGCACGCCCAACCTGGCCAAGCTTTGCTTGTTGTAAGACTGGACTGTCGAATGTATGGGGGGTGGTGGGGAGGAGAAATAGTTTTTCTAACGTTGATGATTTGGTCTCTTCCCAAAGGTCGGAGCAGGGAATACAAGAATAGAAGCCTCCTTCTAGTTGTCCTCATATGTTCCTGTTTCCCCGCAAAGAGTGCCTGAACCATACTGTACCTTTTAACAGCGTCTGAGCAATGCTCTTAAAGGTACAGACCCTGTTTAAACAGCTCCACCTTAGCAGTTATATATAACATTATGCTTCGGATCCCAGACTAACCATAAGCAATGCCACAGGATCGTTATATGAGAATGAAATGAGGACCCCTATATCTTGTGCACACCGTTAACTATGAGCATTCCTCTGTGGCAGAAAAATGGGTGGGATGAGGGGTCCTACATTCAAATACATGACAACCTCCTCCAGCCCTGCAACCCTCCAAAAGCTCTGCATTCCTCCAATCCTGGCCTCTTATGCATCCCCCACTTCTCTTGCCTCACCATTGTCAGCTACATAGGCCCGAAGCTCTGGAATTCCTTCCCTAAATCTCTACATCATTCCATATCACTCTCTTTCTTTAAGACACTCCTTAAGACCTACCTCTTTGGTCAAACTTCTGGTCATTTGTCCTAATGTTTGTTTAGCATGTTCACCTCTGACTCAGAAAGTTGTGGGTACCATTCCCGTTCCAGAGATTTGATCCCCATGCCTTGGCCAACATTTATCCCTCAACCAACATTGCTACAATAGATTATCTGGTCGTTATCGCATTGTTGTGTGTGGGAGCTTGCTGTGTACAAATTGGCTGCTGTGTGTTCCTACACTTCAAAAGTGCTTCATTGGCTATAAAGCTCTTTGCGATGTCCTGAGGTTGTAAAGGTCGCCATTTAAATGCAAATCCTTTTCTTTCTTTGACTGTCAATTTTTGTCTGATTACTCTGCTGTGAAACATCTTGGGAAGTTTTACTGCGGCGCAGTGGTTAGCACCACAGCCTCGCAGCTCCAGCGACCCGGGTTCAATTCTGGGTACTGCCTGTGCGGAGTTTGCAAGTTCTCCCTGTGTTTGCGTGGGTTTTCTCCGGGTGCTCCGGTTTCCTCCCACAGCCAAAGACTTGCAGGTTGATAGGTAAATTGGTCATCGTAAATTGCCCCTAGTGGGTGGTAGGGGAATTGAGGGAAGGTGGGGATGTGAGAGGGTAATGGGAGTAATGTAGGATCAGTATAAATGGGTGGTTGATGGTCGGCACAGACTCGGTGGGCCGAAGGGCCTGTTTCAGTGCTGTATCTCTAAATAAATAAAAGCTCTATATAAATGCAAGTTGCCGTCTACCTGATCTCTTTGCTGGAAATTTCACTGTAACGTATGTTGAGTTTGTCAATTTTGTCCAACTGCAACTCTTCGATGGGCTTCTTTCCTCCATGAATGTGCACAAATCCCGGCATCTCCTGCTGGACAATCGATCTCATAGCATTGGGCAGCCAGAGAATCTACAATGAAATATATGAAACATTTCGGGAATTTTAAGCTCATCAAGCTATGGTATTTTCCTCATTGCAGTATCAACTTCAAGCACTTTTTGGTCAGCTGCAGTATAGCTATGTGTAGAGTAATGGTCCATTTATCTTTGCCCCAGAAAATATATCTCAGTCTCAACCTCAAAAGCACTTGCATAGTGCCTTTCACATCCTTACATCATCACAAAGTGCTTCACAGCCAATGGATTACCTCTGACCCTTTGTCAATGTTGGTTTGTGGGCAAATGTAGCCAAGTCCCACAAACAACAAATGAGATACATGACTAGTCAATCTGGTTCTGATGAGCGAGACTAATTCCTGATTCAGTTTTGGTTTCCTTATTTAAGGAGGGACATACTTGCATTGGAAGCAGTTCAGACAAGGCTCACTAGGCTGATTCCTGGCGTGAGTGGTCTGTCTTATGAGGAAACGTTGAGCAGGTTGGGCCTATACGCATCAGAGTTTAGAAGATTGAGAGGTGATCTCATTGAAATGTATAAGATTCTGAGGGGGCTTCACAGGATAGATGCTAAGAGGATGTTTCCCCTTGAGGGGGGGGTTTCAAATTAAGGTCTCTCCCATTTAAGACGGAGAGGAGGAGGAATTTCTTCTCTCAGTGTCACTAATCTTCGGAATTCTCTTCCCCAGAGAGCAGTGGAGGCTGGGTCATTGAGAATATTCAAGGCTGAGCTAGACAGATTTTTGATCCACAAGAGAATCCAGGGTTATGGGGGGCAGGCAAGAAAGTGGAGTTAAGGCCACAATCAGATCAGCCATGATCTTATTGAATGGAGGAACAGGCTCGAGGGGCTGAATGGCCTACTCCTGATTCCATTATGTTCTTATGCACCTAGGATGAGGGGACTGTCCTCTCATTTGGGCTCGTAGGAGAGATTAAGTAGAGTAGGTCTAATATTCTCTAGAATTTAGAAGAATGAGAGGTGATCTCATTGAAGTATATAAAATTGACAGGATAGATGCTAGGAGGATGTTTCCCCTGGCTGGGGAGTCTAGATCTGGAGGCCACAGTCTCAGAATATGGAGTCAGCCATTTAGGACACAGATGAGGTGAAAGTTCTTCATCAAAGAGTTGTGAATCTTAGCAATTCTCTACCCTAGAGAGCTGTGGATGCTCATTGTATATTCAAGACAGAGATTTTTGGATACCAGGGAATTAAGGGATATGGGGAGTGGGCAGGAAAGTGGAGTTGAGGTAGGAGCACAGCCATGATCTTACTGAATGGTGCAGCAGGCTCGAGGGGCCATATGGCCTATTCTGGCTCCTATTTCTTATATTGGTTGAAGGATGAATGTTGCCCAGGGAACCAGCAGAACTCTCTTGCACTCTTCCTCAAATAGTCCTGTCGAATTTTTTATGTTCACCTAAATGAACAGACAAGGTCTCAACTGATAGACAGTGGAGCACTCACTCAATACTGGACTGAAGTATTAACCAAGTCAAACAGAAGGAAGAAAGAAAAGAGAGTGGTAGAGAGAGAGAGAGAAAGCAGCACAGAATGAAAGAAAAAGAGAAGATAGCATGAAAGGTTGAAACTTCCGTGCCAAAATATATACCAAAAATGGGGTGAATTTCCTCAGGGCTTCAACAAGTTCTGCTAAACCTCTGCCAAGGGAAGCTCTGAGGAAGTGCCTTGCCGTGTATCTCGGAAAGCCAGTGAGTGATAGTTCATTACCAGGCTCTCGTTGATACCAGAGTTCTGGATGGTTGTGACAGTCTGGTGAATGAAGCTGTTTCGGTATGGGTGCTTCTGCGGTGGCCTGAAAAGGTCAAAGATGACAACCTTTCTGTGGGTGTTTGCCAGGCTCAAGAGCTCACTAAACTTGCAAACTGCCTGTCGACTGGCATTCTGCTTGTCCTCACGTGACAACAGATGATTCGTTCCAAAGGGATTGTCCTGTTTGGAGAAACAAAGAGACAAAGTTAGAAATGAGGGGTCGGGTTTAACAGCACAGACATGGTAAAGTGCAAATATAGCAGCATTTCTACTCGGGCTGTTTCAGTATCCCTGACCTCTAACACCCCTGACCACGTACTAATCATTCTTCATCCAATCACATCAGGCTTGCATCACAGACAATTACCCCATCAGATTGTGTTAATTCTTGACTATCTGCACTCCCACAATAAAATAGCCAACATTTGCTTGCTCAATGGCTCAGCTGGTATATACACTGCTCTAGTGCGCAACTGATAACATACACTGAACCTCAACATTCACAGCAATACATCAAAGGCCCGTATTCTGCCATGCAAGAGGGAAACTTTTGGTTGCCATAGCCAATCTTTTAGTCAACTATGTGCACTTTCAACTCTCACCCCTGCAATGTGCCCACCTGGAGGAACCATTTCCCTGCATTCAGTTCTGCCAGTTCATCCCAGCTAAAGAAGGCAGCATTCATGGTCTTGTTTCTTGGAAACACCTCTTCAATATTGGTGGTCCTTCTCAACGTTTGATCGTGCATGAGGAATGGAACTCCATCCCAACTGTTAAACAATAAGAAAGGTCGTACATTGCGAATTGTGTTAGAACTGGAGACATGGAAATATGTCTTCTGCAAAAAATTACACCTCCATATTCCACACTTTTCATGTCTTCCTTATCTCTGCTGCAGGGGAAAGGGGACATTTTCTGTTTCAGGCAAACAGTGTCAACACCAATCACATCCAGGTCAGGGAGAACTCAGAGTTAGAAGATTGCAAGTTCAAGCCTCCAGGAGATGAACTCAAAATCTAGGCTAGCACCCCCAATGTGGTGACAAGAGAATGCTGCACTGTTGGAGGTGCTGTTTTTCTGGTGAGAAGTTAAACTGAGGGCCCGTATCCCCTCTCAGGTGTATGTCAGTGATCCCATGGCACTATTTTAATCAAGAGCAGGGGGGGAGTTTCACAGTTTTCCCTGACCAAAATTTATCCATCAACCAACACCACAAAAAACAAATTATCTGGTCATTACCATGTTAATGTTTGTGGGATCTTGGTGTGAGTACATTGGCTGCTGCATTTCCTACATTACAACAGTGATTACACTTCAAAAACTATTTCACTGGCTGTAAAATACTTAGGGACATCCTGAATTTGTGAATAGTGCTTAATAAATACAAGTTTCTTTCTTATAGGTTATTTTTAATTAAGAATTCACATGACAAATTTTATGAAATAGCTCTACTCACTAAGAATGCTTCAACCAGTATTAACAAGATATATTGTTTTGCATACAGCACAGATTGCACTTAAATGCATCCTTTTCACAATAAGATTTCTCATGCTCTCCTGATTGATTCATGAATCAAACTTTGTCTCTGATGCTTGTTACAATTTGAGCATTTCGCCAGCTCTCTATATGCATTCCCACCACTTTCCATACCTAGTCCCACATTCCCACCACTTTCCAAACCGAGTCCCACATTCACCCTTACATATGCCATCAATGGCAGTGATATGCCAAAGGGGTTATGTAATTCTTTGCCTTGAATGATTGTCTCTTCCAGCTGTATCATTCAGGCTAAAATTAACGCTTGGTGTTTATTTGCAAAATAATGAATTACACAGAAGGATATGATTGTGCAGCAAATAATCAGCAATGCAACATTTGAGTTACATGATATTTCATGTCTGGGAGGGAGTGTTAGTGGTGTTTTTCAGCAGGAAGGAAGGGGGTACAGGAAGTTGCAGTGGTACCCAGAAGTACTGGGTTTCTCACCACCCCCACTGCCCTCTCACCCCCCCCCCTCCCCCCCACCCCATGTTAAACATATTAAAAAGTGATCCAGATATGAGGATGGGTAGGAGGAGCATCCAACCTACAAATGCAAGCATGTAAATTGGGAATATATGATAACACTACACTGAGATGTCAGCCTGGATTGCATACTCAAGTCTCTGAAGCGGAACTTGAACCCACAACCTTCAGGCTAACTCAGAGGCAAGAGTGCTACCCACTAAGCTGATACTGGTTATGTACAGAAGCTACACTAAGACATTTTCCAATCTCCTCCAAATTAGTTAAATAGCTCTGACTGGAAAATCTTTGCACTCAGTTTCTCAATCCACGGGCCAGGCAGAACATTGGAATGGGAGGAGACCATTCAGCCCCTTGATCCTGTTGTGCCATACAATTAGATCATGGCTGATCTGTATCTTTACTCCATCTACCCACCTTGGTTCCATATCCATATAAAATCAAATCCCACTTCAGACACTTGAGTGTGAAATCCAGACTGATATCTTAGTGTATTATTGAGGGAGTGCTCCACTGTCAGAGGTGCTGGGTTTCAGCTGAGATACTAAAGCTGCCTGATCTCAGGAGGATGATTTATAGGGGAGACAAAGGTGTAGTGGTAATGTCACTAGATCCAGATGCCCAGGCTAACGACATGGTTTAAATCCCACCATGACAGCTAGTGGAATTTAAATTCCACTAATTAATTTTTAAAAATCTGGAATTGAAAGCTAGTCTCAGTAATAGGGCCATGCAACTATCATCAATTGTTGTGAAAACCCATCTGGTTTACTAACATCCTTTAGGGAAGGAAATCTGCTGTCCTTACCTGATCTGGCCTACATGTGACTCCAGACCCACAGCAATGTGGGTGACTCTTTATTGCCCTCTGAAATGGCCGAGCAAGGCATTCAGTTGTACCAAACCGCTACATTAAAGTCACTGGACTACAGCGGTTCAAGAAGGCAGCTCACCACAACCTTCTCAAGGGCAATTAGGGATGGGCAACAAATTCTGGCCTTGCTGGTGATGCCCACATCCCATAAAAGAATAAGAAAAAAGCCATAGGCTGTAGCAGCCCTCTAAAGTTTCAAAAGGAGTTCCAGTCATAGCAGCCATGCCACGCAACTCAGTTAAAATATACCAGTCCACATCCAGGCTTATGGCATCTAGCTTCTCATCTTGACAGGAGTGGGGAGAGGACAGGAGCTAACCACCCCACCCCCAAAAAGCAATTTCCAGGGAACCCGTGTAAGTCCTGCCAAAAATCCCACCTCTGATGGCAGTGTAATTTGGATTGGTATTCTGCCTCATGACCACCAGAAGCTCTCTCTCACCTGATGTGGATATTCAAGAGAATTACCCAAACTTACAGCACACAAACAGTCCATTCAGCCTAACAGGTCCACTAGGGGATATTATGCTCCACACGAGCCTCCTCCCACCTTACCTAATCTCACCCTATCAGAATAGGGCGGCACAGTGGCGCAGTGGTTAGCACCGCAGCCTCACAGCTCCAGCGACCCGGGTTGAATTCTGGGTACTGCCTGTGTGGAGTTTGCAAGTTCTCCCTGTGTCTGCGTGGGTTTTCGCCGGGTGCTCCGGTTTCCTCCCACCACCAAAGACTTGCAGGTTGATAGGTAAATTGGCCATTATAAATTGCCCCTAGTATAGGTAGGTGGTAGGGGAATATAGGAGCAGGTGGGGATGTGGTAGGAATATGGGATTAGTGTAGGATTAGTATAAATAGGTGGTTGATGGTCGGCACAGACTTGGTGGGCCGAAGGGCCTGTTTCAGTGCTGTATCTCTAAATAAATAAATAAATATCCTTCTGTTCCTTTCTCCCTCATATGTTCATCTGGCTTTCCGTTAACTACCTCTCTGCTATTCACATCAACCACTCCCCATGGTAGCGAGTTCCACATTCTCACCACTCTCTGTGAGTAAAGATGTTTCTCCTCAATTCCTTATTGGATTTCTAAGTGACTCTCATATTTATGGCCCTTAGTTTTGGACTCCTCCACATGCAGAAGCATGGTAAATAAATTTTAAAAGACAGTAATCTGTTGATGGCTTCTTTACTCTTCCACGTTATGCTGTACTCCAGCATTTCATAGTTCAAGCATTCCAGAAAAGTGTTAGGATGTAGGCTTTCTATTGTCTACAAGAACTGCTAAAGCATCTTCTCACCTGATGGTGACATCAGTCTCCAAACCATCTGCTCCGTGTTCTATAGTTTTCTCAAATGACATCAATGTGTTTTCTGGTGCTAGCTGTTTAATAATAAAAAGGATAAATTGGTATCAGTTGTACATTAACCCTACTGTCAGACACCAACTATACATTCTGCGGAGCTATCCATCGCCAAAGTTTTGTTTAAGAGGTCAGGGCGCTGTAAGCTCAAGGATTCTGAAATGAGAGCACAACTGGAATGGGCAAATCTCGAGGTCAAAGGACCATCACATGGGTCAGATCCAGATGGTGCCAGGAATCTTCCTTTTTTTTTAGCTCCAGTCATTTCCCAGTGGAGAGCATCATGGGCAGATTCCCCACTACCCCCCCCACAACTCCCGCCACCAAAATTGAATCAAGAGGTTGTGTAAGAAATTGCTCCCAAGCAATTCTGGCAATCCCACCACTTTTATGCCCTGAAAAGTCCACAATGAAACCCGTTGAGGCTCCAAACCTCAGCAGAAGAAAGATTCTGGAGGGGATCAATCACTTTACTGCACTGTTGAAGCTGATGACCTTTCGCAAGTCCTGCTCCTTTCCCTGGATTGGGTCTTGTCCTTCCAGTCGACATTCCCCAACCCTCCCGCTGTATTTGCCCGATGGGCACCCCTGCCTTAAGGGGTCTGAATTTAACATCAGGTCGGACACCTGAAGCTCCCTAGATCGGCGGCCCGGAGAGGAACAGACACCAAGGCAAAAGAGGCCTCTCCATGAGTCTGGAAACCTTGACAAGGTATCAGAAGGGTTGTGTTACCATAATCACACTTTGCCTCTTAAAGCCTTGATGATCAGACATTCTTTCCCTGCTCCTGAAAACTCCAAGTTGTTGCACTCGTGCACAGCTGACAAGTTCAATACGATGGTAAAAGTTAAGTATTGACAAAAATTCTAAACTTTGCTACAGGTAGAAAAAAGGACTGGAATTCCTATAGCACCGTTTATGACCATAGGTCATCCCAAAGCACATTATAGCCAATGAAGTACTTTTAAAGTGTAGTCACTGTTGTAAAAAGGAAACACAGCAGCCAATTTGAGCATAGCAAATTTCCACAAACAATGAGATAATGAGTGGAAAATCTGTTTCAGTGATCTTGGTTGAGGTACAAATGGAGGCCCTGCTCATCTTCAAATTGTGGCAGCAGGGTCTCTTGCGTTCATCTGAAAGGGCAAAAAATGGCCTCAGTTTAACGCCTTGCCCGAAAGACAGCACCTCAATCAGTACAACACCTACTCAGTTCTGCCTGGATTGTGGGCCCAAGTCTCTCAAAAGTGGGAATGAACCCACAACCTACGGCCTCAGAGGCAAGAGTGTGACTAACGAAGATGCACCTGACACCGTACAGGAAAGTACAGAGAGGCTTGTCGGAGGAGGGTGAGGACCCATCAGAAGATCTACGTACCATTGGTGCTCCTCTGTGTCCAATGATAGCTGGCTTTGGTCCCAGGGTCCCCTTCTCTTTGATGCAGGGAGAATACATACCGAGAGGCACCAAGTGGAGAAAAAGGAGAACAGCAAAGTACAGACCCAATATGATTGCTCTGGGAACTGAAATAGAAAAATTAATATTGAGTTGGCAACAGTGCTGATTGCAGTTTGAACTCTCACAGAATAATACAGCACAGAATGAGGCCAATTGACCCATCTAATTCCCTTTTGAAAGTTATTATCGACCCTGCTTCCACCAGCTTTTCAGGCACTGCATCTCAGATCATAACTCACTGTGCAAAAGAATTCATCCTCATCTCCCCCCCTTGTTCTGTTGCTAATTACCTTAAATCTGTGTCATCTGGTTACTGACTCTCTGCCACTGGAAATAGTTTCTCTTTCTGATAAGGAACACTTCTATCAAATCTCCCTTAACCTTGTCTGCTCCAAGAAGAACAAGCCCAGTTTATCTAGTAGAGGAAAGGTTAAACGTATACTCATTTCAGTTTAGAGGAATGAGAGGTGACCTTATTCAAACATTTTTTAAAGTCTTTCATAGGATGTGGGTGTCACTGGCAAGGCCAGCATTTGCTGCCCATCCCTAATTGCCCTTGACAACTGAGTGGCTTGCGAGACCATTTCAAAGGACAGTTAAGAGTCAATCACATTGCTGGGTCTGGAGTCGCATGTAGGCCAGACCACATAAGGATGGCAGATTTCCTTCCCTAAAGAACATTAATGAACCAGATGGATTTTTATGATATTGAAAATAGCTTCATGGCTATTGAGACTAGTTTTCAATTCCAGATTTTTATTAGTTAATTGAATTTAAATTCCACCAGCTGCCACGTTGGGATTTGCACGAATGTCCCGAACGCATTAGCCTGGTCCTCTAGACTACTAGTTCAGTGACATTACCACTACGCCACATCTCCCCATAAGACAAATAAAATTCTGAGGGGGCTTTTCTGGGTGATGTTGAGAGGCTGTTTCCCCTCATAAGAGAATCTAGAACATGCGGCACAGTTCTCAAATTGTCCTGCCCTCTTTAAGGAGTTGTGTACTCACACCCAGAGGTCTTTCTGTTCCTCTGAAAACTGTACCATTTAGTTTATATTCCAATAGAAAAATTGCCATACCTCTTGAATAGGCCATGCATTTTCTGTCTACAAATCTTATTTAACTGTTGTACAACGGTCCCAGCACTATTACATCTGCCTTGCAGACATCCAGTTTAAAAACAAGGGGTCTCCCATTTAAGGCGGAGTTGTGGAGGAATTTCTTCTCTCAGAGGGTCATTAATCTTTGGAATTCCCTTCCTCAGAGAGGAGTGGAGACTGGGTCATATATTCAATATTCAAGGTTGAGTTAGACAGATTTTTGATCTACAAGAGAGTCAAGGGCTAGTAACATTTGTGCCGCACAAGTGCCAGACAATGACCATCTCCAACAAGACAGAATCTAACCATCTCCTCTCGACATTCAATGGCATTATGATCGCTGAATCCCCCGCTATCAACACCCTGGGGGTTACCATTGACCAGAAACAGAACTGGAGTAACCATATAAATACCGTGGCTACAAGAGCAGGTCAGAGGCGAGAAATCCCACGGCGTGTAACACACCTCCTGACTTCCCAATGTCTGTCCGCCATCTACAAGGCACAAGTCAGGAGTGTGATGGAATACACTTCATTTGCCTGGATGGGTGCAGCTCCAACAACACTCAAGAAGTTCGACACCATCCAGGACAAAGCAGCCCACTTGATTGGCACCCCATGCACAAACATTCACTCTCTCCACCATTGACGCACAGTGGCGGCAATGTGTACCATCTACAAGATGCACTGCAGCAATGCACCAAGGCTCCTTAGACAGCACCTTTCAAACCCGTGACCTCTTCCAACTAGAAGGACAATGGCAGCAGATACATGGGAACACCACCACCTGCAAGTTCGCCTCCAAGTCACACACTATCCTGACTTGGAACTATATCGCCATTCCTTCACTGTTGCTGGGTCAAAATCCTGGAATTCCCTTTCTAACAGCACTGTGGGTGTACCTACCCCACATGGACTGCAGCAGTTCAAGAAGGCAGCTCACCCCCACCTTCTCAAGGGCAATTAGGGATGGGCAATAAATGTTGGCCCAGCCAGCATCACCCATATCCCATGAATGAATAAAAGAAAGGGTTATGGGGGGACAGCAGGAAAGTGTAGTTAAGACCACAATCAGATCAACCTTGATCTTATTGAATGGTGGAGTAGGCTTGAGGGGTCGAATGGCCTTCTCCTGTTCCTGTTTCTTATGATCTTATGATCCCTCCATATAACTGAAGTTGTTCATCCCTGATACCATTCTAGAAAACCTCAAACCTGCATCCTCTCTAAGACCTGAAGGCTAATGGTATGTTAACCTTTATCGTAAGAGGATTTCAGTACAGGAGTAGTGAAGTCTTCAATTGTGTAGAACCTTGGTTAGACTGCATCTGGAGTACTGTGTGCAGTTTTAGACTCATAGAGTCAGAGAGAGATACAGCACTGAAACAGGCCCTTCGGCCCACCGAGTCTGTGCTGACCAACAACCACCCATTTATACTAATCCTACATGAATCCCATATTCCTACCACATCCCCACCATTCTCCTACCACCTACCTACACTAGGGGCAATTTACAATGGCCAATTTACCTATCAACCTGCAAGTCTTTGGCTGTGGGAGGAAACCGGAGCACCCAGCGGAAACCCACGCGGTCACAGGGAGAACTTACAAACTCCGCACAGGCATTATCCAGAACCAATCCCCTTACCTTAGGAAGGATATTATTGCTATAGAGGGAGTGCAACGAAGGTTCACCAGACTTGTTCCCGGGATGGCGGGACTGTCCTATGAAGAGAGATTGGGGAAACTGGGCCTGGATTCTCTAGAGTTTCGAAGAATGAGAGGTGATCTAATTGAAACCTACAAAATACTTAAAGGGATAGACAGGGTAGATGCAGCTAAGATGTTTCCCCTGGTTGGGGAATCTAGAACCAGGGGACACATTTTCAAAATAAGGGGGAAGTCACTTAGGACAGAGATGAGGAGAGATTTCTTTACTCAGAGGGTTGTGTATCTTTGTAATTCTCTACCCCAGGGAGTGGAAGCTCAATCATTGAGCATGTTTAAAGTAGAGATTGACAGATTTCTAAATACCATGGCATAAAGGGATATGGGGATAGTGGGAAAAAGGCATTGAAGTGGATGATCAGCCATAATCGTACGAAATGGCAGAGCAGGCTCGATGGGCTGAATGGCCTACTCCTGCTCCTATGTTCTTATTGACATCTTTCCTAAAGCATGGAGCCCAGAACTGACCACAATACTCCAGCTGAGGCCTAACCAGTGATTTATAAAGGTTTACCATAACCTCCTTGATTTTGTGCTCCATGCCTCGGTTTACAAAGCTAAGGATCCCGTACACCTTTTTAACAGGCTTCTCAACTTGTCCTGCCATCTTTAAAGATTGGTGTACTCACACCCACAGGTTTTTCTGTTCCTCTGAAAACTGTACCATTTAGTTTATGTTCCAATAGAAAAATTGCCATATCTTGTGAATAGGCCATGCACTTTCTGTCTACAAAGCTTAATTAACGTTGTACAATGGTCCCAGCACTATTACATCTGCCTTGCAGTCAGCCAGATAAATCCCACACTTCAGAAATCCAGCAGTGCTGATATATATACAGAGGTGCACTAATAAAAATAGATTTGCATTTATCAAGTGCATTGTAACATCTCTTAGAAATGTCTCATAGCACCTCATGGGCAGGGAATTGCTTTGAAGTGAGCTGAGTGATTATTATAAATGAATATTGGCCAGAGCAACTCTTCCGATAGTGCTAGGGGAACATTAACATCCACTTGATCTGACTGACAAAACAGTGCCCTTGTTTAATGTCTCAACTGAAGGGCAGCAAGCTTAACAATACCACATCCCCTTCACACTGCACTGAAGTATTAATGTAGACCACGTGCTCACTGATGGAATTATCAGAATTGATGGGGTGATCAGTTCATTTACTTGCACCAAATCCTGTTCAGCTATCAGCCTGTGTTCACTAACTTACAATGGCCCCGGATCTAGCGACGCCTCGATTTTTAAAATTCTCATCTTTGTGTTCAAATCCCTCTATATCCTCGTACTCTCTCTGCAACCTTCCCAACTCTACAACCCTCCAAGATCTCTGCATTCCTCCAATTCTGGCCTCTTGCACGTTCCCTGATTTCCATCGCCCTAGTGGTCATGCTTTCAGTTGCCTGGGCCCTAAGCTCTGGAATTCCCTTCCTCAACCTTTCTGTCCCTATCTTCTCATCTCAGATACTCCTTAAAACCTACCAGGTTGACCAGGCTTTTGACCACCTGTCCTAATGTCTCCCTATATGCCTCGGTGTCAAATTTTGTTTGATAATCGCTCTTGTGAAGCACCCTGGGAGATTTTACTCTGTTAGAGGTGCTACATAAGTGCAAGTTGTTGTTGCATTTTTGTAACCTCTCTACTTTCCAACTTGTCCCTTGGCCTCCACAACTGCAGTCTATGACAAATCAACAAGGAATGTTCTTTATTTATGAAGGGAGTGCTTTTGAGAAGATATCAGGACAGTTCCCTATATCAGAAAATTAAAATTCCATCTTATCAATGTATTTCATCATTGGATGGGTGTGGAAGTGTACAGGTTACGGGATAGCTTTATCAGTTGCTGCACAGGCAAGTTAAGAACAAAGGAACAGGAGGAGGTCACTCTGCCCCTTGAGCTTGCTCTGTTATTCAATTAGATTATGGCTAGTCTCCATATCCCTTACCATTCAGAAATCTACCAAGCTCAAATTTGAAAACTTTTGGGGCAATGAATTCCAGATTCCTACTACCCTGGGCAGTTTCCACAAAATGTGGGTGATCCACAGAGCTAGTTTAAACTCGTGTGGGTGGCAGTGGGTGGGGGTGGGCAGAGCCCCAAGTTGAAACACTACCCAATGTTTCTAGACTAGCAACTTAAGTGAATTAATGAATCTGGCAAATTGTGGGCTGGATTGCTATAAAAACTGACTAGTACCCTTCAGGGAGGAAACCTTCTGTCCTTACCCTGTCTGATATACATGACTCCAGTCTCATTCCACAAGGTTCATGTTTAATGCCAACAACAACTTGCATTTATATAGAGTTAACTATAATGTTACTTGTTCCTTTGGTGTGATTTGACGCACAGGACTACAAGTAATCTCCCAACAAAGTGTGGGTTTTATTATAACTGAACTGGAACATATATATACAAATAGTTATTGCACGAGTTAGATTTAAACATCTCTCATGCTGCCAGGCTCCACCCACAACTGCCTGGTCATGTGTGACATGACATCACTTCTTATGATGATCTTCACTTGCAGTTCTTAAGGTCGTCCCTTCTTAAGGTCATCCCACAACAGTAACGTTCCAGGTAAAGGACCACTATGACAGAGCTTAGGCCCTAATAGGTTGAAGGCAGTGTCGTAAAGTCATAGAGTCATTTACGGCGCAGAAGGAGGCCATTCGGCCCATCGAATCCATGCCGGCTCTCCATGGAGCTATTCAGTCAGTCCCACTCCCTTGCTTGATTTCCGTAGTCCTACAAGGCTATTTCCTTCAAGTGGCCATCCAATTTCCTTTTGAAGTCATTGAAGACAGTAGCGGAGCTGAAGGTAGTCAGGGATGTACAAGAGTCCAGGATTGGAGGAGTGTAGATTTCTCAATGATTGCAGGGCTGGAGGAGGTTACAAAGATAATGAGGGGGCGAGGCTGTGGAAGGATTTGAACATGGGGAATTTTAGAATCCAGGTGTTCCAGAAGCCAATGTGATGGGTGAACCCTGTGAAATGGCCTAGCCAGCCAGTTATTTGTAAAAGCAATTACTCAGGAAGATTCTTCTCAAAATAGCGAGGGTTGGGCAACAAATTTAACCATATCAACATTGACCACATCATGAGCCCATAAAAAAAGTTTGCATGTCAATAGGTAGTGATGTCAGAAAATCAGATCTGTACCAGAATTATCCTATAAAACCTCACCCTTCCGTGAGTCAAATAATGCAAGGTATTCTCTCCCTCTGACAACAATTATATAGCTCTCCTGACATTGCCTAACATTCCGGAACAGTTACAACAGGGGTGAGGTGAACACTGAGCAGGGAAGGAATAGTATAAAGGGGAAGAAACTAATGTAATGGTTGAGAAGAGGGACTTATAGGTGAGGTACTGTGGTTTTTAGAGCAGAATTCCAGAGGGCAGACTTGTAGTGGCACAGAATTTGCTAGAATTTATAAAAAGCAGAAAAGATCCACAGTTAGACCACATGTGGAGTTTTGGTCTGTATATTATAAAAAGGATCTAGAGACACTGGAGAAGGTGCAAAAAAAGATTTACAAGAATAATACCAGAACTAAGAGGTTACGACTATCAAGACACATTGAACAAGCTAGGGCTCTTTTCATTATAAAAGAGAAGATTGAGGGGTGACCTGATAGAAGTCTGTAAAATTATAAAAGGTTTTGATGAAGTAGACGTAGAGAAAATGTTTCCATTTGTGGGCCGGACCATACCTAGGGGCCATAAATATAGAATAGTCACTAACAAATCCAATAGGAATTCAAGAAGAACATCATTAACCAGAGGGTAGTTATAATATGGAATTACTCAAGGAGTAGTTGAGTCGAATAGCATAGGCTTGAATCTGTTGTGTGTGTACACCTCTAAGGGTTGTGGCTACAAGATCATGTTAGTCATGTAAGAGCTATGATGTAACACACCACGTGATTCTGAGTGTTCGGCAGTCTTGAAGATTCACCTGTACAGTGACCATCTCATGTAATTGCTGCTCTCTCAGTAATCAATAAAGAACCCACAATATTGTGCTACTGCTCCGATCTTGAGTGATCAGTCTTTGTGTACCGTCTATACAAACACGGAGGATCAAGGATCATGCAACAGTCTGGACCATTGGGATGAATGCTCTGTATCTGTGATATACTTTGTAAAACACAACTACATGCCATTCAGCCCAACTAGTCTATGCTGACCGAGCCTCCTCCCATTCTACTTCATCTCACCCTATTAGCAGATCCTTCTACTCCTTTCTTCCTCATGTGTTTATCCAGCTTCCTCTTAAAGGCATCGATGCTATCAACCTCAACCACTCCATGTGGTAGTATGTTCGACAATCTAACCACTGTCTCCAATGGTGTGGCAGGTGTAGCGAGTAAAAGGAGTTTGCAGCATTTTAACTCAACTTCCAAAACACTAAATGGTGCCTGCAATTCACCACCAATTAGTATGAATCTTGTTCATTCATTCTCAGGATGTGGGCAAGGCCCAACATTTATTGCCCATCCTAGTTGCCCTGGGACGGTGGTGGTGAGCCTTCATCTTGAACCACTGCAATGGTCTAATACAGCTGAATGTCTTGCTTCATTGAGCAGCTAAGAATCAATCATTTTAGTATGGGACTGGAGTCACATATAGGTCAGACTGGGTAAGGACAGCAGGTTTCCTTCTCCAAAGAACATTAGAAAATCCATTGGGCTTCTGACGGCTTCATAGAAACAATTATTGATTCTAGTCTTTTTAAACTGAATTCAAATTCTCAAACTGCCCTAGTGGGATTTGAACTCACACTCTCTGGATTATTAGTCCAGGCCTATCGATTGGTAATCCAATAACATAACCAATACACTACCATAACCATACGTCGAGAAGAAGCAAGGTTTTCAGATTGGTAGACGCAACAGAAGGAAGTCCACAACCACAAGAACCCAAGCCTTTGTGGGCTTCATGGTGTTAAACTGATCTATAAAAACCCAGCAGTGAATTAAAATGGATTGGGCTGCTTGGAGCCATGATCCCTCTCTGGGTGATCGACAGAAAGCATTGCCTGGGCGGAGCATGGAGCTGGATCACTCATCGGTAACAGAACCCACTGAGCTTCTACTCTACAGGGAGTTAGCAGCCAGTCAATTATTTTCCCCTAGAAAGGAAATTCTGCCCCTTTTTTTATTTGTTCATGGGATTCGGGCATCACTGGCAATGTCAGCATTTATTGCCCATCCCGAATTTAGAAGATGGCGGTGAGCTGCCTTCTTGAACCGCTGCAGTCCATGTGTGGTAGGTACACCCACAGTGCTGTTAGGAAGGGAGTTCCAGGATTTTGACCCAGCGACAGTGAAGGAACGGCGATATAGTTCCAAGTCAGGATGGTGTGATGCTTGGAGGGGAACTTGCAGGTGATGGTGTTCCCTTGTGTCTGCTGCCCTTGAATTTTAAAATGGTAGAAGTCGTATGTTTCGAAGGTGCTGTCGAAGGAGCCTTGGTGCATTGCTGCAGTGCATCTTGTAGATGGTACATACTGCTGCCACTGTGCGTCGGTGGTGGAGGGAGTGAATGTTTGTGGATGGGGTGTCAATCAAGCGGGCTGCTTCGTCCTGGATGGTGTCAAGCTTCTTGAGTGTTGTTGGAGCTGCACCCATCCAAGCAAGTGGAGAGCATTCTATCACACTCCTGACTTGTGCCTTGTCGATGGTGGACAGGCTTTGGGGAGTCAGGAGGTGAGTTACTTGCCACAGGATTCCTAGCCTCTGACCTGCTCTTGTAGACACGGTATTTATATGGCTACTCCAGTTCAGTTTCTGATCAATGGTAACCCCCATGAGGTTGATGGTCGGGGATTCAGCAACGGTAATTCCATTGAATGTCAAAGGGAGATGGTCACCGTTCATATGTGACCCAGCCAATAAGTAAGAACTTGTATTTATATAGCGACTTTCACAACCTCAGGATTTCCGAAAGGTTTTTACGGCCAATGAAGTACTTTTGAAGTGTAGTCACTGCTGTAAGGTAGGAAGCATGGCCAATTTGCATCTAGCAAGTTCCCACAAACCTTGGAATATGATAATGACCAGATAATCTGTTTTATTGATGCCAGTTGAGGGATAAATGTTGGCCAGGAAACTGGGGACAATCGCTCACTCTTCTTCAAACTAGTTATGGGATCTGCCCACCTGAGAGGGGCAGGCGACGCCTTGAGTTAACATCTCATCCGAAAGACAGCACGTCCAACAATGTAGCACTCCCTCCGTACTGCACTGGAGTGTCATTTTTGTGCTCAAATCTTTGGAATTGAACTGGAACCCACAGTATTCTGACTCAGAGGTGTAAGTACTTCCCACTGAGCAATGGCTGACACAGTTACCGTTGAAATGTTGAAAACTCAGAGACAAAATTAACAGTAGAAAAATTCTGACGCACCTTGAGGCATGAATTGCGAAACGGAAATTTGCTAACATAGTTTCCAACAACAACGTGGTTTGAATGGGAGCTCTATTTGCCTTGGTGTGCGACTGCATCGTCCAGTTAGCCCTGTTAATTAGGCTTTGACCACGAAGAGTATTTGCTCGTAGCTACCAGAATAGAAAAAGCAGCTTTTGTTTTGTTAATTATCCTACAAGCTTCTGTTTTCAAACAAAAGATCATTTCTGTTTTGTTTGCAGAAATGCGAGCTGCTTCAAACAGATTTGCATCTGGTCCTTTTTCCAACATGCTCCCTTTCTTTACCAGACAGCACCACTTATAAAACAAATACAAGTTTTCAAGAATATAGGGTAGCACATTCACCTCAGAGTCGATGAAGGTCATAAAGTTCAAGTCCCACTCCAGAGATTTGATCACGTAATCCAGGCTGACACTCCCCCAGTGCAGTACTGAAAGAGTGCTGCACTGTCGGAGGTGTCGCTTTTCAGACGAGACATTAAACTATGGTTCTGTCAGCCCTCTCAGGAGCGTTCTCCCCAGTGTCCGGGCTGATATTTATCCCTCAGCCAGTATCCATAAAACAGTTTATCCAGTCATTATCTCTTCCTTCTTGTAGGAGTTTGTTGTGTGTAAACTGGCTGCCATGTTTCCTGCAGTCCAACAGTGACTACACTTCAAAAGCACTACATTGGCTGGTAAGCACTTTGGGATATTCTGAGGTTGTGGAAGGTGCTATACAAATGCAATATAATCTCTTTCTGAAAAGTGGTTTCCTGATGAGAGAAACCAAGTAAAAACTTGGATATAACTACCCGCAGCAGAGAGAGAGACCAGAGCAAGAGGCCTCTCAGATACTGTACAGCTGTTGTGTTGAGAGGCTTATGTCAGTTTCTGGGGAGCTCTGATATTAGAGGACGAACAGAAGGTACAAATCACCAGACTTAACACTTGCTTTGGCAGCAACCTGTTTGACTAATGGTGTTACATATGAACAGCTTGTTGGCACATAGTTGCTGGCAATATACTTCAAGTTCAGTCACACATTAAGATAGCTCATCCAGAAGGTGCAGTTTGCAAAATGATGGTTTTAATAAAGGACTGAGATTTAGGAACTCAAAGATAAGAACATTAATGTTTTTAGCAACAGGCAAAGGTCAATAAAAGTCTTTTTACTTTATGATAGATCAACCTCCATTTCTTCCAACTCACCATACTCCTCCATTGCTTCTATGCAGTTGGAAATATATCACCGAACATTCATCGTCACTGGGTTAAACTCCAGGAACCCCTCATCTAACAGCAGCACCTTGGCCGAACATTACCTTCTAAGGGGCATCTAGCTAATAAATGCCAGCCTTACCAGTGATGCCCATATCCTGAGAATATATATATATTTTTTAAATGGGATTAAGTGGATAGTTCTTTCAGAAAGCTCACACAGTGTGATGGGTCTCCTGTGTTGTAAAATTCAATGTTATCTCAGATTATATAATTTGTCCATCTAATTCTATATAATAAGTGGAAAGTCAGTCACAGTCACATGTCTCTACTTCACTTATAGCTTACTTGCCATCAGGACTATTGTATTACAGGGACACAATGGCTGGGCTTTCTCTCCGCTATCCCAACCCTAAATCAGAAGGTGAAGCCGTTCTTTTTATTGTTCATTCATGGGATGTGGGCGCCGCTGGCAAGGCTAGTATTTGTTGCGGCGGTGAGCCGCCTTCTTGAGCTGCTACAGTCAGTGTAGTTAAGGTGCTCCAATGGTGCAGTTAGGTTGGGAGGTACTGTTTATTGAATGAGATATTAAACTGAGGCCCTGCTCTCTCAGGTTAATGTAAAAGATTCGATAGCAGTGCACGGGTGATCTCCCAGTGGCCTGAACAATTGTTATCACTCAACCAACAACACTAAAGAAAAATTATCTGGTCATATTTTTAGCCGCTATTTCAATTTAGAGTCAAGCAAGTTCATGTTCTAGACCACAATGGGGGGGGGGAGGGGAGGGGAGGGGGGCGGTGGTCTGTGACCAACTTACAGAGAGAGCAGTGATCCTGCACTCAACAGAAGGGCTGCGGGGCATACAGAACAGATGGCTACTAAGAATGGACCAGTCAATTGTTGGTGCGTTAGTGTGTTGCAATGCTATTTGCCTGTTACCTCAGGGGAAAATATTTAAAAATAAAACAAGGGGAAGAGAAAAGCCTATTTTAATAATAAATAGGCCTTTAAAACCCAGGCTTGGCATTGTATAACCTTTTGAGTCAGTTCATCTGTTCTACTTTCTGGGTACTGATCTATAATAGGAGCCTAGTTAGGCCTACCCCGTCTTTCTCATTAATTTAAAATAGTGTCAATAAAAAGAATGGATTACCCACAACAGAAGCTGGTAAAAGAAATACTTTAAACTTAAAACAAGACCTGTTTACCTGTTTATCTGATAGTTAGTCTCAGCATCCCAGAGATCATCTGTTCAAGTCATACCTTTTCAAGGTAAATTCAGTAAATTCAAATTGAATTCAATAAACTTAGTACTTAGTGGACTTGCATCAGAAAATGGCCATGGCCTTAGAGAGGGTGCTGAGGAGATTTACTAGGATGGTACCAGGGATGAAGAACTTTAGATGCACAGGGAGATTAGAGAAGCTGGAATTGCTCTCCTTTCGAACAGAGAAGGTTAATAAGAGCATAAGAAACAGGAGCAGGAGCAGGAGTAGGACATATGGCCCCTCGGGTCGGCTCCACCATTCAATAAGATCATGGTCGAATTTCTACATCAACTCCACTTTTCCGCCCTATCACCACATCCCTTGAGTCTCTTTGTGCCCAAAAATGTATCAATCTCAGTCTTGAATATACTCAACGACTGAGCATCCTTTCTCTGGTAGAGAATTCCAAAGATTCACAACAGATGCCAACTGACAGTCTGGCGCAATCAAACATCATTGCTGAGGTCAATGTAACTGCCACCTATTAAAGTCTAGCGTGTCACATTTCTTTTATTCTTTCACGGGATGTGGGCGTCGCTGGCAAGGCCAGCATTTGTTGCCCATCCCGAATTGCCCTTGAACTGAGAGGCTTGCTAGACCATTTCAGAGAGCAGTTAAGAGTCAACCACATTGCTGTGGGTCTGGAGTCACATGTAGGCCAGACCAGATAAGAACAGCAGATTTCCTTCCCAAAAGGGCATCAGTGAACCAGATGGGTTTTTTTAAAATGAAAATTGATCATAGCGGCTTGGCACCATTACAGACAGTAGCTTTCAATTCCAGATTTTTAAAAAATTAATAATTGAATTTAAATTCAAACACATGTCTCCATGACATTAGCCTGGGCCTCTGGATTACTAGTCCAGTGATATTACCATGACGCCACCGTCTCCCCAGAATTAGTTGCCTTTTTTACAGCATCAAGTATAAAGTTCGCACGCTGTTCACCCCACCACCCCCGCCGAATGCAGCATGGCAGTCAGGAAATGTTAATTCAGTTCAAAAAAATCTGGAAATAAAAAGCTGATATCAGTAAAAGTGTTGTAAAAATTGTCCGTCACCAACGTGCTTGGTTCTTAACTGCATTGGTTGCACCAGATTGTGAGAGGGAACTGCAGTAGTTTAGGAAAAGGGCCCACAACCAGCTCCTCAGGGCAACTGGAGACGGGCAATAAACGCCCACATCACGAGCCTGAATATTCAATAAAATAGTTCTACCAGGATAAAACAGCCCAATTGGCCATCTCACCTTTTTTATTGGTCCTGGCAAAGTGTTGAGCCACTGGCCAGGAAAGCACTGTCATGGCCGCCAAAGCTCCAATGTGCAGGTATGGAGCTGTAACCTACAAAAATATTAAAAAGCAAAAACAAACATTAAAAGCAATGGTAAATAATATCCACAAACACTTCGAGCAGTGCCTCATAAATCAATGATTTTCCCTCAGCTCCCTTTTCTCTGCCAAATTGCTTCTGCACTGAAGGCATTGACTCCTTGCCGGGAGGAGCACTCAACAACACATTTTTGGCAGCTCGCAAAAAATTCTTTATCAAACTTGCCAATCGTCAATATAAAGGGTTTCCTCTCCCAACGTTAACGCAACATGAGATCTGTAACACCATTCCCTTAAGGAACTTTCCTTCTGAGGCTTCAATCAAGGGTCAGTGGATAGTAATCTCACCTGTGAGTCAGAAGGCTGTGAGTTGACAGTCCCACTCCAGAGATTAGATCACAAAATCTAGGCTGACACTCCAGTGTAATACTGAGGGAATGCTGCACTGTCTGGGTGAGACGCTAAACCGAGTGTCCTCTCGGGCGAATGTAAAAGATCTCACGGGCACTATTTCAAAGAGGGGCAGGGGAGTTCTCCCTGGTGTCCTGCCCAATATTTATCCCTCAATCAACATCACTAAAACAGCATATCCGGTCATTATCTCATTGCTGTGCGTGGGAGCTTCCTGTGTGCAAATTGGCTGTGGCGTTTCCTACACTACAACAGTGACTCCACTTCAAAAGTACTTCACTGGCTGTAAAGCACTTTGTGACGTCCTGAGTTTGCGAAAGGTGCTATAAAATGCAAGTCTTTCTGAAGTGATTGTTTTGAAGGCACATTGTATGAGAATATTTTAATGAAGTTCAGACCAGTTCCTGTCGAGCTGGGTGAATGACATAAAACCGATTAAATTCAGCACTAATCTCACTCAAACATAAGATGATTTACGGGAATGCAGAAAAATGGTACATTAAATTAAAAAGGGATAAATTTCTGGAGTTGAATCTCAGTCACACTGGTGTCACTCCTGCCTTTGTGCGATAGTGTGTAGTATGGGCGATAGAGAGTTGGCAGCTGATTTTACATCTCGCCATTGACTTCATGAGAGATCAGGATGGGATACTGACTCACTATCCCATTCTACACTATCGCACAAAGTCAGGATTGACCCTAAGGCTGCAGTAAAATGCAAGCAGCTTTACATCTGACCTGCAAATGTTGTTCAGAATGGAAGATATTGCCCAGAGTTAACATCTCACACCTTGAATTCAGACAAAATGTTTTTATAAAAATCAGGATTACTGAATAACATGTCAACTTCCTCAACAGCAGTGCTCTGATCCTTCAGCACTTTCTGAACTCCTCTGAAACCCTCATTCATGTTGTAGTAGTTGTTGTGGCACAGCTCAGGCGTTGCAGATAAAGTCTAGGACTCCATATTAGGGTAACTAATAACTCTATTATATATACATTACCATTTACACTCTCCTCAAGACTCCTCAGCTCACATCCTTCATCTTGCTACTTCTTTCTTCCAAAGCCCATTACCATATGACTATTACATCATCATGTCTACAGTGGGAGGCGTGGCTCTCACTGTCTCCAACATTAACCCTTACATGTCCTAATACTACAATTCATACTTTTGTTATCTCTAGCTTTGACTATTCCAATGTTCTCCTGGCTGGCCTCTCATCTTACACCCAGCATAAAGTTGAGCTCATCCAAAACTCTGCTGTTCATGTCTTAACTCGCACCAGGTTCTGTTCACCCGCCACCCCAGGCCTCACTGACCTACATTTGTTCCCAGTGCAGCAACGCATTGATTTTAACATTTTCATCTTTGTTTTTAAATCCTTACCTGGCCTTACCCCTCCCTATCTCTAGCCTTCTCCAGCTCTATAACCCTCTCTGCGCTCATCTAACTGTGGCATCTTGTTCATCCCCAATTTTAACCATTGGCACTGTGCCTTCAGCTGCCTAGGTCTTAAACTCTGGAATTTCCTCCCTAAACCTCTCGGCCTTTCTATCTCTCTCTTCTCCATTAAGATGCTCCTTAAAACCTACCTCTTTGACCAAGCTTTTGGTCACCCTAATATATCTTTATGTGGCTCGGTGTCAAATTGTGTTTGACGCTACTGTGAAGCACCTTAGGATGTTTTATTATGTTAAAGGGGATTAAAGGTTAGCACTGCAGCCTCACAGCTCCAGCGACCTGGGTTCAATTCTGGGTACTGCCTGTGCAGAGTTTGCAAGTTCTCCCTGTGACCGCGAGGGTTTTCGCCGGGTGCTCTGGTTTCCTCCCACCACCAAAGACTTGCAGGTGATAGGTAAATTGGCCATTGTAAATTGCCCCTAGTATAGGTAGGTGGTAGGGAATATGGGCTTACTGTAGGGTTAGTATAAATGAGTGGTTCATGGTCGGCACAGACTCGGTGGGCCGAAGGGCCTGTTTCAGTGCTGTATCTCTAAATAAATAAATACATGTTGCTGTTGTTTCAATTCCTGGTTTGTCACAAAACATGGAGTGAGCTGAACAGAGGATAACGAAATGGCTGTGTTTGCTACAAAACATGGGGCTGGATTTTCCCGGAGCACCTTCAGCTCAAAAATGATTTGCCCTGTAAGTTGCTGGATGTGTGAGCTGATAACAGTGTAGTAAGGGAAACAGGGCATCTGGGACCTTAGAGAATGTTGGGACCAACAGTCTATCTCCTTAACCAATGAGATTTAAGGATTGAGAAAGAAACAGAGGAACGACACAGAAGGAAATGGGGTGAATTAGAGTCAAGTTGGGTAGAGAAAGAGAAATAATGTGAGGAAATGAAAGATTGGATAAATAGGGGAAAAAGAGAAAGGAAAAGTACGAATAACATTTTAAAATTTAACGTTTTAAAAATCTTTAAGATCAATTTGCCAGCTGCAGGAATGAGACTCGAAAGTTTAAATTGTTCAGTTTCTGGGCCAAAGAGGTTGATTGATTGTATTAAAATTGATCATGTCTCTATTAATTAGCAGACTTAACTTTCTGTGCTGAGTTTAATGGTGAATTAAAGTGCAAATTCTGCAAGTTCTTGAAAATAACGGGGACGTGGAGACTGAGATGCCGATCGTGTGAGGCAAATGACCAGCAAGTGCTGGCGATTTGCAGCTCACAGTGTATCTTCCCTGAACTGGTTGCTGATTTGCGTATTAATAACCGAGTGCATCGTGAAGGCAACGTTACCTTTCAGGCCCGTAGAGTGGAGTTTGCTGAAACATCCACCGAGATGTAAAGAAAGGATGGAATCACTGGTGGGTAGAGAGCTGAAAGGAGACCGGTCACCCACCTGAAATGAGAGGGCGAAGGTATTCCACTCCTCATGCCACTCATTGTACAAGAAGCCGATAGCGACAGCAGAAACACCCAGTACCACAACAATTCCAATCTGAGAGGAAGAGAAAGATGAGCTAATGCATGTGGATTGCAACTCACGTCAATGCACCTGACCAAAATTCAACTTTTCGTAGCATCGTAGCACAGAAGGAGGCCATCCGGCCTGTCATGCCTACGCAGGCTCTTTAACGGAACAACCCAATTTAGTTCCACATCCCAGCATTTTCCCCAAAACCATATAATATAGTCCTCTTCAAGTGCCTGTCCAATTGCCTTTTGAAAGTTCCTACAGAATCTGATTCCACCACCCACTCAGCTCCTGCGTTCCAGATCTTAATATCCTGAAAAAAGTTCTCCTAGCTTCCCCTCTCGTTCTTTTGCCAATTATTTTAAACCTGTGACCTTTGGTTACTGATCCATTTGCCAGGAGAAAGTTTGCTCTATCAAAAAGTCTCATCACCTTGAATATCTCCATTAGGTCTCTCCTTAACCTTCTCTGCTCTATGGAGAACAATCCCAGCTTCTCCAATCTCTCCACATAACCTAAGCCCCTCATCTCTGATACCCTGCTGGTAAATCTCCTCTGTACCCTCCCTCCAGGGCCTTGAGATTCTTCCTAAACTCGGCTGCAGGATTTCTGAGGACAGAACTCAAGCAAGACATTGATTTCCTCAATAAATGTGACATTGAGTTCCTCAACAAATGTTAGTGACTTGCACTGATTGAGAAACGAGAGTGACTAACATAGAATTACACAGAACCTACAGCACAGAAACTAGCCATTTGGCCCAACTCGTCTATGCCAGTGTTTATACTCCATGCAAGCCACCTAGAGAAATGTTGTAATTAAATTGATTAAAATTTTAAAACAAGTAAAAAAAAACCTCTATTTTAAAATTCTTATCCTTGTTTTCAAATGTTTGCAAATGGCTGCACACCCTCCCCTGTCCTGCCACTATCTGTAATCTCCTTTAGCCCTGCAACCCCTGCTAAATTCCCTGTGCTCTGTCAATTCTGATCTCTTAAGCATTCCCAATTTCTGCCTTAGAACGTTTTGTTATGTTAAGGGTGCTATATAAATGCAAGTTGCTGTTGCTGTAGTAGTAGACAACTCTAATTGCAGCTTCTCACCCTACTCCAACCCCGCATGTTGCCCCCCGACCACATCCGTCCATTCCCTTCTCCCTCACGTATGCTACAGACTGAGAACGACTGAGAATTATGAAGAGGCTGCGCACCTTGTGCCCCCAGAATAGGTACAGACGCTGGCCTTCGCTTAGCAAACATATTGCCAGAACCTGCAAAACACAAAGTGCAGATTTCACAGCTTCTAACCATTGTAGATACCACTGAACTAGTTCACACAGAAACCGTACAGTCCAACCCTCATTGTGAAAAGAAAAAAGACCTTCGCTTACACCTTTCACAGACAGTCAAATACTTTTATTGAGGTGTAGTTACTGTTGTAATGTGGGAACCTCAGCAGCCAATTTGTGCACAGCAAGCTCCCACAAGCAGCAATGTGATAAAGACCAGATAATCCATATCTCAGTGACATTGTTTAGGGATAATGTTGGCTAGGGCACTGGGAGAATTCACCTGCTCTTTGAAATAATGCTGGGGGAGGACCTTCACCACAGGTACTGCAGCAGTTCAAGAAGGTGGCTCACCACCACCTTATCGAGGGTAATTCGGGATGGGCAATAAATGCTGGCCCAGCCAGCGACGTCCACATTCCATGAAAGAATAAATTTTAAAAAGTACTTAATTGGCTGTAAACAGCTATGGGACATCCTGAGGTTTTAAAAGGTGCTATATAAATCCAAGTTCCTTTTTTTAAAATCACCTGATCCTTCCTGGTTTATCATTTCTTCTCTCTACAGTTGTCCACCATGGCACTGTCCTGCGATATACCCTTGCCCATTTCACCTGGGCTTCTTGTTGTTAACCAAAGCATCTGCACAGTTCTAATATGATGCATTATGCAACTGGCACATTCATTTTCATGCCCTCTAAACTCACTATATTTTTAACAAAGGTATTTTAAGAAACCTGTCCTCTGCATTGTTAGTGGGGAATACTTAGCATTTTTGGAAAGGGCTGTATGGTATTTATTAATTTTTGTCTCCCTATTTGAAGGAAATAAACTTGCAGGGCTACGGGGATCAAGTGGGAGAGTGGGACTAACTGGATTGCTCTTGAGAGCCGGCATGGACTCGATGGGCTGAATGGCCTCCTTCTATGCGTTAATGATTCTACGATTCTATTTCTCAATAAGTCTGTGTAATGTTACGTCATGTTATCACTGCCCTCCATTGTTTAGCTGAACCAATGGGTTAGGCAGCTTTGAGAAAACATCAATCTATAAGGAACAGAGCATAAACTGTGAGGTTTCTGATTGCAAACTGCAATCCTGAGAAACAGTTCAAAGCAGTAAGCGTGCCAGTCACATGGGTTGGCTCTTTCTCACTTCCACTTATTTCCCTCTCTTAGAATCATACAGAAGGAGGCCATTTGGCCAATCATCCTTGTGCAAGCCCTTTGAAATGTTTATCCATTTAATCCCACTTCTCGCTGCTGTTTCCCCATAGCCCTGCAGACTTTACTCCTTTTCAAGTATTTATACAATTCCCTTTTGAAAGTTACAATCGAATCTGCTTCCACCGCCCTTTCAGGCAGCACGTTCCAGATCATAATTCACTGCGTAAAATCATTCTTATCTCGTAGTGGTTCTTTTGTTAATAATCTTGAATCTGTGCCCGCTGGTGGAAACAGTTTCTCCCTATCTACTTTATTGAAACCCTTCATGATTTTCAACACCTCTATTAAATCAACCTTTAACTTTCTATGCTCTAAGGAGAACAATCTCCCCACATAACTCATCCCTTCTCCTATTTCTCATAAAACCCCTCTGCAGCCTCTCCAAAGCCTTGATATTCTTCCTAAACAGTGCGGTGCCCAGAATTGAACACAATACTCCAACCAGGGGCCTAACCAGTGATTTATAACGATTTAGCTTAACTTCCTTGCTTTCTCTGTCTCCATTTTTCTATGTTTCTCCGTCGCACTTCAGGAGACAGTTCACTCGACCCTCTTCACCTGCATCGCTCAAATGCTCGCTGTGCAGTGTCTTTACTAGCTCAGTCATTAAGGGAGGCCTACCAGTTAGGCCGAGATGCACAGTTCACTTACCAGTAGGATTGCGATGTAAGTAAAAAGTGTCGCTGTCACACCAAGAACTACGGCCGACCAAGGAATCCATTTGCCACTATAGAAATTCCTAGGGAGGGAAAGAAAAATAAGTCTTTACACTTGTAATACTGCTGCAAACATTTAGATCATTGAATCATACAGCACTGAAGGAGGCCATTCGACCCATTGTGGCCTCTGCCAGCTCTCTGAAAAAGCTATCCAATTACTACCACTCCCCCCACTCTTCCCACACAGCCCTGAAAATATTTCCTTTTCAAATATATATCCAATTCCCTTTAGAAAGTTATATTGAATCAGCTTCCAATGCTCTTTCTGGCAGCAAATTCTTTTGCCAATTACTGTAAGTCTGTGTCCTCTGGTTACTGGATCTCCTGCCAGTGGAAAGTTTCTCCCTATCTACTCTATCAAAGACTTTTATACTTTTGAGCACCTCTATCAAATCTCTCCCTAATTTTCTTTGCTTTAAGGAGAACAATCCCAGCTTCTCCAGTCTTGCCACATAACTGAAGACCCTCAATCCCTAGTATCATTCTGGAAAATCTCCTCCACACCCTTTCCAAGTCCTTGATATCCCTCCTAAAGTGTGATAGCCAGAATTGGACACAATACTCCAGCTGAGGCCTAAGGCATGATTTATAAAGTTTTACCATAAGTTCCTTGTTTCTGTGCTCTGTGCCTCCACTTATAAAGCCAAGGATCTTGCATGCTTTTTTAAGTTAACAAGAACATAAGAAATAGGAGCAGGAGTAGGCCATTTTGCCCCTCAAGCCTGCTCCACCATTTAATAAGATCATGGTTGATCTGATTGGGGCCTTAACTCTGCTTTCCTGCCTACCCTCAGCACCCACTCTCCCTCCCCCTGCCATAACTCTTGACTCCCTGGTAGATCAAAAATCTGTCTAACTCAGCCTTGAATATATTCAATGACCCAGCCTCCACTGCTCTCTGGGGAAGAGAATTCCAAAGATTAGTGATCCTCTGAGAGAAGAAATTCCTCTTCATCTCTGTCTTAAAAGGGAGACCTTTTATTTTGAAACTGTGCCCCCTAGTTCTAAATACCCCCACAAGGGGAAACATCCTCTCAGCATCAACCCTGTTAAGCCCCCTCAGAACTTTATGTTTCAATAACATCACCTCTCATTCTTCTAAACTCCAGTGAGTATAGGCCCAATCTGCTCAACCTTTCCTCATAAGACAACCCTTCATCCCGTGAATCAGCCTAGTGAACCTTCTCTGAACTGCTTCCAATGCAAGTATATCCCTCCTTAAATAAGGAGACCAAAACTGTACGCAGTATACTAGGTGCAATCTCACCAATGCCCTGTACAGTTGTAACAAGACTTCACTACTTTTATACTCCATTCCCCCTTGCAATAAATGGCAACATTCAATTTGCCTTCCTAATTACTTGCTGTACCTGCATGCTAATTTTTTTGTGATTCATGTACAGGGACATCCAGATTCCACTGTACCACAGCATTCTGCAGTCTCTCTCCATGTAAATATTCTGCTTTTCTATTCTTCCCGCCAAAGTGGACAACCTCACATTTTCTCGCATTATGCTCCATCTGCCAAATTTTTGCCCACTTACTTAACCTATCTATAACCCTGTGCAGACACTTTGTGTCCTCCTCACAACCTGCTTTCCTACCTATCTTTGTATCGTCAGCAAATTTGGCTACAACTCAATCCCTTCATCCATCTCATTAATATAGACTGTAAATAGTTGAGGTCCCAGCACTGATCCCTGTGGCACTCCACTAGTTACAGTTTGCAACTTGAAGATGCCCCATTTATCCCGACTCTCTGTTTCCTGTTAGCTAATCCTCTATCCATGCTAATATTTCACCTCCAACACCATGAGCTTGTGTCGTAACCTTTTATGTGGCACCTTAACGAAATGCCTTCTGGAAATCCAAATACACCAGATCTACTGGTTCCCCTTTTATCCACCCTGCTTGTTACATCCTCAAAGAACTCTAATAAATTTGTCAAACACAACTTCCCTTTCATAAAACCATGTTGACCCTGCCTGATTGTATTATGATTTTCTAAGTGTCCTTAATAATGGATTCCAGCATTTTCACAATGACAGATGTTAGGCCTGTAGTTTCCTGCTTTCTGTCACCCCACACCCACCCAGAGGTTTACATTTGTGGTTTTCCAATCTGCTGGGACCTTTCCAGATCTAGGAAGATTACAACCAATGCATCGTTTATCTTATTTATTCATGGGATGTGGGCATCGCTGGCTAGACCAACATTTATTGCCCATCCCTATTTGCCCTTGAACTGAGTGTCTTGCTAGTCCATTTCAGAGGGCATTTAAGAGTCAACCACATTGTTGTGGGTCTGGAGTCACATGTAGGCCAGCAGATTTCCTTCCCTCAAGGATATTAGTAAGCCAGATGGGTTTTTACAACAATCGATAATGGTTTCATGGTCACCACTAGACTAGCTTTAATTCCAGATTTTTATGAATTGAATTCAAATTCCACATCTGCTGTGGTGGGATTCAAACCCATGTCCCCAGAGCATTAGCCTGGGGCACTAGATTGCTAGTCTAGTGACATGACCACTACACCACTGCCTCCCACCACTATGCCACCACCTCCCCAGTCACTTCTAAGACCCTCAGATGCAGGCCATTAGGTCCAGGGGACTTGTCAACCTTTAGTCCCATAGGTTTTCCTAGTACATTTTCTCCGGTGATAGTGATTGTTTTAAGCTCGTCCTTCCCTTTTGCCTCTCGATTTTCTGCTATTCTTGGAATGCTCTTTGTGTCTTTTACTATGAAGAAAGATACAAAATATTTGTTCAAAGTCTCTGCAATTTCCTTTTTTCCCATTATTAATTCCTCTGTCTCATTCTCTAAGGGACCAATACCTACTTTATCTACTCTCTGCCTTTTGGCTTTCACTATCTATTTTTCTATTTCTTGCTAGTTTACTCTCATACTCTAATTTCTCCCTCTTTATTATTTTTTTTGTCATCCTCTGCCAGTTTATAAATGTTTCCCAATCTTCTAGCCTACCACTAGTCTTTGCAGCATTGTACAAGTCAATAAGCCTGTTAAAGACATACAAAGTTTCACTTCCATGAAATGGTTTAATAATGCCATTATCAGAAAAATATTTATCAGTGACTGGTATTTCTGTGCTCAGCAGCCCAATTTTTTATCCAAGCATATACTTTATTCATAAAATTTGTAAAAAATATATTAAATAATAATTCAAATTTGACATTAAATAAAGTGCAATACAGATCAATTTCTTTCAATACAGTACATGAGTTGCCTCTCTACACTTGACATTTCAGCTTTACATTACACATCAACTATTCTTTGATGAATACAGCCCAAGAGGTTTTACACAGTTTCCAGCCCCTCGGTATGCTATAGCGGGAGGGCCTTAAACAGTGGCCTTTCCTCCTTGAGCCTTCTATTTTTTATCCATTCGGATGAAGGGCACAGAACCAGAGCGTTGCAATAGCATGCTATAACATGGAGGAGTGCAAATAGAGAGTTTAAATGAGGACTGAAAGCTGCTAATGGCTCTCTTAACCATCAGTGTTTCAGGATCAATATTCGAGCAATAACCTAGGCCTGACAATTCAACAATCAGGAACTTTCATCGTGTACATTAGGTTTTCCTCTATTCTAATCGCATTTAGCTTTGCTCATTGTGAAGTTATTGGATTCCATCCACTCTCACATCAACCATTCTCTATTGCTAGAGAGCAGTGAGGGCCTTAGTTTAACATCTCATCTGAAAGACAGCACATCCTAGCAGTGCAGTACTTCAGTACTGGCGTGTCAGCCTAGATGTTGTACTCAAGTCTCTAGAGTTGGATCGGAACCCATAGCCTCCTAGCTCAGAGGTGAGAGCGTTACCCACTGAACCACAGCTAACACTGCTGACCTGTACGGGTGAGTTGAAAACTCAGCCCATTATCAACAGCCAAATCCAAGATGGCAGATTCACAGCAAGTGCCGCCAGGGGCAAACCACTGACCTTTGCCAATGGCACTTTGCAGTTGGTGACACCAGTGAACAACCATCCCAGCGGCTCTGAGACCATTGCTGCTCGGAGATTGGATTATAGGATTGCTGTAGCCCCAATTCCCGAAAAGAAAAGTAGCTATCCCACGCCACAAAGTGTTCAAGAAGGCCGCAGACTCACCAATCAAAATCATTGTAGTCATTCCTTGCTTCACCCCAAAAGTAGAGAAGCACAAATGCCAGGCCAAAGGTCGCCACCAGGATTCCAAAGCAGAACAATTCAAACTGGAGGTAGACGGAATAGCAATGGAAGGAAATTAGAAAACTATAGAATCGTACAACATAGAAGGAGGCCCTTCAGCCCTTCGTGCCTGTGCTGGCTCTTTGAAACAGCTATCTAATTAATCCTACTTGCTCCTGATCTTTCCCCACAGCCCTGCAAATTTTTCTTTTTCAGGTATATATCCAATTCCTTTTTGAAAATTACTATTGAATCTGCTTCCACCGCCCATTCAGGCAGTACCTTCCAGATCGTAATAATTCTCATCTCCCTTCTGGTTCTTATGCAAATTATCTTAACTCTGTGACGTCTGATTACCAACCCTCCTTCCTGTGCAGTTTCATGCTATCAACTCCAAAAAAAACCTTCCTAAATTTGAACGCGTCCATTAAATCTCCCCTTAACCTTCTCTGCTCTTTGAGTACAATCCCAGCTTCTCTAGTCTCTCCACACAGCTACGTTAGACCTGGAGTCAGTTAATTGATTTTAAATACAAAGTCTGTAAATGTATGGGCTGAGGATTTGCAGATAATTTGCAAAGCAGATGCAGCTTAAAGTCACTTTGCTCTGACAGAAACTAGTTGAGCAGGTAGCCGTGATACTTAGTGCCAAGCTGGTCTCGGGCGTTCAGTTGCCAGGTCATACAATTTCCTCATCCAATTCTCATCTCAATACTCATCAGCATCTATTTTGCAGCAACAGTAACAGTTGAGAACACTGGCTGATATCAGCACCTATCATCTCCATCCTTCCCCTCACTAGGGTTGCCAACAGTGGTTGCGTGTATTCCTGGAGGTTTCATCATATGAACTCATGTTTCAAACTGCCCGCCCCCACAATCCCACCATTGGTCCGGTGTCAGTGAAACAGACATTTCCCCACCCTGCATTAACAATGTTTCCATAACCATTAAATTAAAATATTCTAAAGAAAATTTAAAAAACACAAATTGTTTTAAAGCCACTACAATTTATTTCCTAGAGTTTGCTCCCAGCAGTGTCCTGGAGTTTAATCTTCAATTCCTCTGGTTAGGCCTCAACTGGAGTATTGCATCCAGTTCCGGTTACCACACTTTAGCAAGGATGAGGATCCTTGAGAGGGTGCAGAGGAGATTTACCAGAATGGTTCCAGGGATAGGGAATTTCAGTTACAAGGTTAGTTTGGAAAAGCTGGGGTCGTTCTCCCTGGAGAAAAGGAGATCGAGGGAGATTTGTTCGAGGTGTACAAGATAATAACAGGCTTAGATAATTTAGACAAGGAAAACCTGTTCCTATTAGTTGATGGTACAAGGACTAGGGGACACAGATTGAAAGTTTTGGGCAAAAGATGCAGGGGGAAAATGTGAGGAAGAACTTTTTTACGCAGTGAGTGGTAATGACCTGGAACTCGCTGCCCACGAGGGTGGTGGAAGCGGAGAGATTGAATGATTTCAAAAGGAAATTAGGTGAGCACTTGAAGGAAATAAACTTGCAGGGTAACCGGGATCAAGTGGCGGAGTGGAACTGACTGGATTGCTCTGCAGAGATCTGGCATGGACTCAATGGGCTGAATGGCCTCCTTCTATGCTGTAAATGACTCTATGACTCCTGGAGACTCCAGCCTACTCCTGGACGGTTGGAATTTTAGTGTGACTTTCCCAGCATGAATGTATAAGAATAGTCTCGGATAAGGAAAACCCATTTCTCGAAAGACGAACGTGTGTTTCTAAGACTCAGATTTTCCAAGCTGATCATCTAACTGCACTTTGAAGACACCTGTTTACTTTAAACCTATTGCCCTTCCTATCATTTGGTACCACTGGGTTTAGGAATTCCATCGAAAACCTATTTCAAATATACTTTTCACTAATTTAAATTTATGTCCTCTACCCTTACAGGCCTGACATACTGTTAAATTATGGCCGAGAAATTTGATCACACATTTTCTCCAGCATACAACAACTTGCATTTATATAGCACTTTGAACATAGTAAAAAATCCCAAGGTGCCTCACAGGAGCAGTATCAAACAAAACTAATCACCAGAACACATGAGGAGATATTTGGACACGTAACTAAAACCTTCATAAAGGATAGTTTTGAGGAGCTTTGTAAAGGATATAAGATTATTAGTTTACAAAGAAGTTATTAACCAGGATACTAATTGTTAAAATTTAGCTATTATAAACTAACAACTAACTTATTATCATAAACTAACATTTAGCTTTATTAAAACCCTTTTTTGCAGTATGGTAACGTGGGAAAACTTAGAAAATAGGGCACAGTATAGACAAGATATCAAGGTAGAGGGATTCTGGGAGATTGTCAAGTTTTAAAATGCTTACTTGCAAAAATAAATAGTGAGATCTTGAGAGCAGACAGTAAAAACAGCTTCTGTGAGAACAAAATGTAGATTTGTCTTGCAATGACATAATGGACCACAAAAAGAAAAAGCATTGAGATAAAGTAGTTAACACAAAGGGGTATTAGCTACATAAATCCAAAAGGTTAGCAACAGCCAAAGAGTTATCCTTGATTGGTTAAGAAAGGTATCCTTTAACATAAGCCGAATCACTGATTGGGGAAAGAGAGGGTTAATTGCTGGCAGACAGGATAAAAGAAGCCTTGACTGTGACCCTGTATGGTAGAGAATCTGTGAACAACAATGAGAGCAAGAGAGAGAGAGAGAGAGTGAAACGAGAGGGAGAGAGCGAGAGAGAGAGAGAGAGGGAGAGAGAGAGAGAGAGAGCGAGAGGGAGCGAGAGAGAGAGAGAGCGAGAGGGAAAGAGAGAGAGAGCGAGAGAGAGAGCGAAAGCGAGAGAGGAAGAGAGGTAATATCTGTATTAGACTGTTAATCATTGAGTTTGTGACTATGAACAAAGAACAAAGAACAGTACAGCACAGGAACAGGCCATTCGGCCCTCCATGCCTGTGCCTATCATGATGCCTGCCTGCCTAAACTAAAACCTTCTGCACTTCCGGGGACCGTATCCCTCTATTCCCATTCTATTCGTGTATTTGTCAAGATGCCTCTTAAACGTCGCTGTAGTACCTGCTTCCACCACCTCCCCCGGCAGCAAGTTCCAGGCACTCACCACCCTCTGTGTAAAGAATTTGCCTCGCACATCCCCTCTAAACCTTGCCCCTCGCACCTTAAACCTATGTCCCCCAGTAACTGACTCTTCCACCCTGGGAAAAATCTTCTGACTATCCACTCTGTCCATGCCGCTCATAACTTTGTAAACCTCTATCATGTCGCCCCTCCACCTCCGTCGTTCCAGTGAAAACAATCCGAGTTTATCCAACCTCTCCTCATAGCTAATGCCCTCCAGACCAGGCAACATCCTGGTAAACCTCTTCTGTACCCTCTCCAAAGCCTCCACGTCCTTCTGGTAGTGTGGCGACCAGAATTGCACGCAATATTCTCAGTGTGGCCTAACTAAAGTTCTGTACAGCAGCAGCATGACTTGCCAATTTTTATACTCTATGCTCCGACCGATGAAGGTAAGCATGCCATATGCCTTGTTGACTACCTTATCCACCTGCGTTGCCACTTTCAGTGACCTGTGGACCTGTACGCCCAGATCTCTCTGCCTGTCAATACTCCTAAGGGTTCTGCAATTTTCTGTATACCTCCCACCTGTATTAGATCTTCCAAAATGCATTACCTCACATTTGTCCGGATTAAACTCCATCTGCCATTTCTCTGCCCAAGTCTCCAACCGATCTATATCCTGCTGTATCCTCTGACAATCCTCATCACTATCCGCAACTCCACCAAACTTTGTGTCGTCCGCAAACTTACTAATCAGACCAGCTGAAAACTTACTAAACTTGTCCTTAGTATTATCTAAATAACGTCAATTCACAACAAGCTTTGTGCTGCTAAGTCTGTTCCCACCTTAGAAAGGGGTATAAACCACCCCTATCTATCTAATTTTACAAGGCCGAGAGAGAGGCAGAGAGGTTTAGGGAGGCAATTCCAGAGCTTCGGGCCTTGGCAGCTGAAGGTGCGGCCACCAATGGTGAAGCGATTAAAATCGGGAATGCGCAAGAAGCCAGAATTGGAAGAGTGCAGATATCTTGGAGGGTTGTAGGGATACAGGAGGTTTTAGAGATAGAAAGGAGTGAGGCCATTGAGGCATTTGGAAACAAGGCAGGCAGTGTCTGTGCACTCATTCCATACAGGGTTAATAGGAGAGGAATAGCTATTTAGAGAATCCAGAAGGAAAAGGAAAGTGATTTTAAAGGTAGAGTTAAGCTAGTTAAAAGTAAATGCTGACAAGGTCATGATAATATGGTAAGCATTGCATTGAACTGTGTGGACTGAATTGAAGTATTTAAAGACAAGCTGGATATTTCCTTGCAAACATAGGGTTGTGATGGAAGATGGTAAACGGGCTAGGGGTACAGAATAGCCAGGAATGGAGAAACAGGCCTGAGGGGCTGAATGGCCTACTCCTGTTCTATTGAGCTCCACATGCTTCGAACAGTGAATTGCCTGAGTTACGTCATTTTATATGACATTAGACAGACAGAATAATGTGAATTTAAAATCGACTCTGTGGATCCATGGCTGAGATATTGTGAACCTCCACAAACCCATTCAAGGTGCGAATATAGCAGAGCGGGACCTGCCTTCCATCAGCCGCTTTGGTCACCCTGGACTCTGCCCAAAAATCCAAAGGACGAGGGGTTTCATTTAGATATATGGAGTGAATGTCAGGCACCTGTCAGAGGCTCCTTCCTTCTTTACTGCCTGAAACCCCAGCTGCCCATCAGTCCAGTGCCACTCCAAGAATATAGAGTCTGAATCCCTTAACAGGATGAAATGACCACCTACTTCTACCCATTCCCCACTTCCCGCTGTCCTCACTCCCCACCTCCCGCTGTCCCCACTCCCCACTTCCTGCTGTCCCCACTCCCCAGCTCACGCTGTCCCCACTCCCCACTTCCCGCTGTCCCCACTCCCCACCTCCCGCTGTCCCCACTCCCCACTTCCCGCTGTCCCCACTCCCCACTGTCCCCACTCCCCACCTCACGCTGTCCCCACTCCCCACGTCACGCTGTCCCCACTCCCCACCTCACGCTGTCCCCACTCCCACCTCCCGCTGTCCCCACTCCCCACCTCCCGCTGTCCCCACTCCCCACCTCCCGCTGTCCCCATTCCCCACCTCCCGCTGTCCCCATTCCCCACTTCCCGCTGTCCCCACTCCCCACCTCCCGCTGTCCCCACTCCCCACTTCCCGCTGTCCCCACTGCCCGCTGTCCCCACTCCCCACCTCCCGCTGTCCCCACTCCCCACTTCCCACTGTCCCCACTCCCCACTTCCCGCTGTCCCCACTCCCCACCTCCCATTGTCCCCACTCCCCACCTCCCATTGTCCCCACTCCCCACTTCCCGCTGTCCCCACTCCCCACTTCCCGCTGTCCCCACTCCCCACCTCCCATTGTCCCCACTCTCCACTTCCCGCTGTCCCCACTCCCCACTTCCCGCTGTCCCCACTTCCCGCTGTCCCCACTTCCCGCTGTCCCCACTCCCCACCTAAAGGGAATGTTGGGCCAGCGTGACAATGATTTGTAGCTTTGTATCAAGAATGGAGAGGCAGCATTGTAGTTTAGCATCTCATGTCAAGAACAGCCTTTCCAACAATCCAACACTCCCTCAGTTAGCTCCCCTTTTCCTCTGATCCCATCATTCGTAACTGTGCCTTCAGATGGCTGGGATTCCCTCCCTAAAGCCCACGACTCGCCTCCATTCACTCTTTGACCAAGTCTTGGGTCACCATCCTATTCTTTCCTTCTTTGATTGGATATCCATTTTTCATCGTTATTGTCAAACTAGCTGATGGACTCGAGTCTTGGCACATGGATCATGTGTTGGGAGCTGTGTGATGGAGGCGTGTTTACCTTGTAGGGAGGGAGGAAAACATTAGCAGCTGTTCAGCTGTAAACTGCCTCCAGTAAGCAAATACTCTAGTTAATTATAACCCAAGTCAAGATAGTCAGGCAAACAATTTCCACAAGTGCAGCAGGCGCATGGGAAAGCCACCACCTTCAGGTTCACTTCTGAGTCACACACCATCCTGACTTGGAAATATATCTCACGGTTCTTTCATTGTCACTGGGTCAAAATCCGTGAACTCCCTCCCTAACAATACTCTGGGTTATCCCACACCACAGGGACTGCAACGGTTCCAGAAGGCGGCTCACAACCACCTTCCCTTGAATGAATATTAAAAATCATTAACGTTGTGAGGGTGGGAGAAGACATTACTGGATATGTTCTGGCTTCACTTGGGTAGATAAGAGCAAGGACTGAGCTGGAAAATAGAGAAGCATCTGAGGAGGAGGAGGTCAACCGTGTCAAAGGTCACAGAGACATTCAAAAAGGATAGTGCACCATGATAGACTAAATATAACCAGACAGCAATCAATAAAATTCTGCTATGGCTTGATTAAGAGAGAAATACAGTAGCATATTGATTGGGGGAGCATCAAAAAGAGCAGTAACACCAGGTTGTTTATTCAGAGGCAATGAAATTGTTTAACCAGTGATAGCAAACAATCACCTAGGCTGAGTTCTGCCTTTAACGACACAGGGATAAAGGTGGTAATCACTTCTGCAATGGATGAAAGGTACCAACTTTATAGCAGGATATCTAATCTATATTCACTCTCACAACTGAATAGTGCAGCAAACCTATTTCTGTCACCTGCACTTCTACAGAATAAACAGCCAGAGCTAAAATGAACCAGACAATGGCACAAATGGACTAGGGGCCACAGATTTAAGGTTTTGGGTAAGGCGATGCAGCGGGGAAGTGAGGAAGAACATTTTTTAGACAGTGAGTGGTGATGACCTGGCACTCGCTGCCTACGAGGGTGGTGGAAGCAGAGTCAATTAAAGATTTAAAAAGGAAATTGGATGGGCACTTGAACTAAATAAATTTGCAGGGCGACAGGGATAGAGTGGAGGAATGGGACTGACTGGATTGCTCCATGCAGAGCCAGCATAGATTTGATGGGCTGAATGGCCTTCTTCTGTGCCATAAATGACTCTATGACTCTAAATGTTAAAGGATAGAAGAATGGAACACAGAGGTCAGTCTCCTGAGGCAGGAACAAATTCAAAGCACCTTATAAGCCAGCCATTCCAGAATGATTGGCAACTGCAGCCATCTTGTATTTAAAGGGACAGCACATAGTTTACATCACACTTAGAGGCCATAACAGGATGTCCCCATCCCTTAAATGAATTAGTAAAAGGACGTATACTCATTTTTTTGATATGCCAACAAAACTCACCAAGTCATATGTTGTGTCACATTACCCACTTACAGAACTCAACTTGGGGGAATGACTAGCTGGGGTTTTCTTCATAGAATCCAAAATTTCCAGAACATTTTTACATTCCAGCCAAAACATTCTGACACGTTCTAAAGTTTCAAGAACTGAAGTTTGATGAAATAGCTTTTACCAAAAATGGAGATTAAAAGTGACTGAAACAAAATGGTGCATTACAAGAACTTGAAAGGTTGTTGTACCTTCATGAGAATGACGATCCACAACACTTTATAACAGGAACAATAAAAAAGGAATGACCTTGAGAAAAGTTTAAGCGAGATGACTGAAAATTTAGTTGTAATTGACCTTCATTTGACAAGGAAATGCAAATCAGGAAATAAATTCTTTCAAACAAGTGCAGCTCGTATTTTTGGTTGGATCAATACACAAGATATCACAATTACAGACTGGGTGGACCAGAGGGTGTTTACCTGTCAACCATTGTTCGTACGTTTGCCCTTGTCTTAACTCGCACCAAGTCCCATTCCCCTATTACCCTATGTTCACTGACCTACACCGTCTTCCGGTTAAGATTTTAAATACTCATCCTCATTTTCAAACCTCTCCATGGCCTTGCTTCTCCCTATCTCTGTAATTTCCTCCAGCCCCACAACCCTCTGAGATCTCTGCGCTTCTCTAATTCTGGCTTCTTGAGGGCCTCTGATTTTAATCACTCCACTATTGGTGTCCGTGCCTTCAAGTGCCTAAGCTTGAAGATCTGGAATACCCTCCCACACATCTCTTCCTCTCTAACTCTCTTTCCCCCTTTAAGACACTCCTTCAAGCCTACTTCTTTGAACAAGCTTTTGGTAATATCTCCTTATGTGACTCAGTGTCAAACTTTGTTTCATTAATGCTCCTGTGAAGCGCCTTGGGAAGGTTTTATTATTAAAGGCGCTATATAAATATAAGCAGTTGTTGTGAAATCAGCAGTGAGAACTGGCTTTAATCATCCTACAATTTTCTCTAAAGGAAACGATACGTGATCCAAAAAGGTCTCAGAACTCAAAGCTGAAATTTGGTGCACTGGGGAGGGAGAGGAGAGTGGGGTGCAGACTCTGGATGACTTACATGGGAACAGGAGTATGCCATTCAGCCCCTCAAGTCTGTTCCCCAATCCAAGACTTCCAACCATCATGCCTACTGGAGTAAGCCATTGCCAGTGCAGAATGGTGAGTCCTTACCTTGCTGCAGCAGAATTCCCCTGGCAGGATTCGGGTGCGTTGGTAGCGTTTCCACTGGCAACCGTACAGCCCCGCCAGGCAAGAGAGGAAAGGCTGGTACTCATAACGTTGGAGCAACCGCCTGCGCACTATCTGGAGCTTCCCCAGCTTGATCTTGGTGAGCTGGATTGGAGTGCTGCCCATTTGGCACAGGTCAGGCCTTTCCTACTCTGCAAAGACAGAAGAGCGATGAACAGAAAGACTTGCATTTCCAAAGCTCGTTTCACAACCTCAGGGCACCCCAAAGCACTTTACAGCCAATGATGTACTTTTGAAGTGTAGTCAATGTTATAATGATGTTGGTTGTGCGATAAATATTTGCCTGGACACCAGGGGGAATTCCCTTGTTCTTCTTTGAAATAGTGTCATGAGATCTTTAACATCCACCTGACCAGGCAGACAGGGCCTCGCTTTAATATCCCATTTGAAAGATGGCACCTCTGCCAGTGCAGCACTCCCTCAGTATTGGGAGCATCAGGCTAGATTTTTGTGCCCAAGTATCTCAGACGATGAACCCATGACCTTCTGACTCAGAGGCCAGGGTGCTACAAATTGAGCCACAGCTGACATCGAACTAGAACCCCCTGAGCATCCTTACTTCTGGATCGGAGGTATGGGTCCCCAGGGTCTAAGCTGTCCTCCCAGACCTGCCCAAGAAGCCATTCTTCCCATGTGATTTTGGCCAGTGAATCATCAATGGTGAGGAGGAGTCAGAGTCAAGCCCCTTGCTGACCTCACCTCACTTCCCAGTAAAAGGTGTTCTGGAGCGGAAACCCTTGCTGATTTTCTCTCCTCCTAAGCATTGAGGTTAATTATTGTACACCCTCCCTTACAGCCCTACCCGAGTGGCCCAGTACTGAGTCCCTAACCCAGCACAGACTGCAGATCAAACCCCGGACCTCCTTGGGCTGGAGAGCTCAGTGTTAGAGCGGGCACTGTACTTATCAAATCTCAACTCTGCTAGGGTCATTGTAACCCTGGGTGATGGTGTACAGACGCTATCAAATTGTTCACCCATTAAAGGCCACCACAGCCCGCCTTCCCTTTTCACTGAAGTCAATGATAGGGAAATTCAGACAAGGAATTCACAGTGGTGCAGTGGTTAGCACCACAGCCTCACAGCTCCAGAAACCCGGGTTCAATTCTGGGTACTGCCTGTGTGGAGTTTGCAAGTTCTCCCTGTGTCTGCGTGGGGTTCCTCCGGGTGCTCCGGTTTCCTCCCACATGCCAAAGACTTGCTGGCTGATAGGTTAATTGGCCATTATAAATTGTCTCTAGTATAGGTAGGTGGTAGGGAAATATAGGGACAGGTGGGGATGTGGTAGGAATATGGGATAAGTGTAGGATTAGTATAAATGGGTGGTTGATGGTCGGCACAGACTCGGTGAGCCGAAGGGCCTGTTTCAGTGCTGTATCTCTAAAAAAAAAATTAGCAGTTTCACACCATTACCCAAAGTTAATATTACCCAAAGTTAATATTACCCTATATCTTTCTTGAACAGCAGAGAACTATGATATTAACAACACCAACAACTTGCATTTATATAGCACCTTTAACGTTGTAAATTGTTCCAAGGTGCTTCACAGGAGTGTTACCAATCAAAATGGATACAGCCATACAAGGAAATATTAGGACAGGTGGTCAAAAGCTTGGTCAAAGAGAGAGAGGTTTTAAGGAGCATCTTAAAAGAGCAGCGAGAGAGGCAGAGAGGCGAAGGGAATTCCAGAGCTTTGGGCCGACGGGCTGAAAACACGGCCGTTAATGCTGGGACGGTAGTGACCACTGGAGTGTTCTCAGTGTCCATTTTAAGAAAAGCAAATAAAGTTGGCTGCCTAGATTGTGCTGCGTAGGTTGATTCAGTCTGTGTAACAACTGTGCACCTTGTCTGGTCTGAGAACCTGGTCTCACACTAGATCACTATCCATTGAGCTCTGCTGCAAATAGTATGTGGATGTACTGTGAGATCAGCATTGAGTTCAACTCCATGACTGTACGGACTGGACCCTCACTCCATATTACACAGGGGCACCTTCCAACATTAAAAAATGTCCCCATCAAGTTTTAATACTTCACGTAGTTGGAATTAAGACAGAATGAAGACCAATCTCGGAGGGTAATGTCCCTCTGATTTATTTGAATTGCTTTTCCAGATGTGGATAAAATTGTTACTATGAAAGTCCTTAGCTATCATCTCTCCTCATCTTTCCATATTAAGTGGAGCACTCCTTGTTCTAGTACTCCCCAAGCCTGTTCACCATTCCTTCTTCTAGCACTGTGTTATATACAAACACACAAAGATAATGGACATGAAAAGACCAGCTGGTCCATCAATCCTGAACCACATGCTTGAATAATTAAACACTTCCTCTCCCACCCACCCCTCTCATCCCCATCTCCCAACAATCATGTGACCTTCTGGGAGAGGCAAAAGAAAAACAGGAAGGCGGAAAGACATAAAAAGATAAGAAATAGGATCTGGAGCCTGCTCCACCATTCTATACAATCATGCCTGATATTTGACCTCAATTCCACATTACTGCTAAATTCCCATATCCCTATATTCCTTTCGAGTCCAAAACTCTATCGATCTCAGCCTTGCATCCACAGCTCTCTGGGGTAGAGAATTCCAAAGATGCACAACCCTCTGAGTGAAGAAATTTCTCCTCATCTCAATCCTAAATGGCCCTTCCCTTATCCTGAGACTATGCCCCCTAGTTCTAGATTCTCCAGCCAGGGGAAACAGCCTTTCAGCACCTATTCTGTCAAGCCATCTCAGAATCTTATATGTTTCACTGAGATTACCTCACATTCTTCTAAACTTCAGATAATATAGGCTCATTCTACTCAAACTCTCCCCCATTGGATAACACTCCCAACCTCGGAATCAATCTAGTGAACCTTCATTGCACCCCTCTCCAAGGCAAGTATATTCTTCCTTAGTTATGGAGACCAAATCTGTATACAATACTCCAGGTATGGTGTAATCAAGTCCTGCACAATTGCTGCAAGACTTCCTTGTTCTCATATTCCAATTCCTTTGCAATAAAGGCCAACACGCCAATTACCTTCCTAACTGCTTGTTGTACCGGCATGTTAACTTTCTGAGTTTCTTGTACAACAGCACCCATATCCCTTCGAACACCAACATTTAATAGTTTCTCACTATTTAAAAATATTCTGTTTTGCTATTCCTCCTACCACACTTCCCCACATCAAGCTCTATCTGCCCCTTTCCTGCCCACTCATTTAACCTGTCCATAATCCCTTTGCAGATTATCTGCATCCTCCTTACAAATTACTTGCATTTATATAGTGCCTTTCCGACCTCAGGATGTCTCAAAGCACTTTACAGCCAATTAAGTACTTTTGAAGTGTGGTCACCGCTCTAATGCGGGAAACGGGGTGTCCAATTTGCGCACAGCAAGCTTCCATAACAGCAATGTGATAACCCAGGATCACAAAGGGAAAACTGGGAACTCTTTCTCCAACCTCCTCTCTCCGTTTCTGGGATGTAAAGTACTAACTTGGCTCAGCTGTTAATGTTCTCACCTCCAGGTCAGAAAGTGGTGGGTTCAGACCCGACTCCTGTGCATCACTGTCAGAGAACTTGCTCTTTGAATGAGATATAAAACACAAGAATCTATTTGCCTGTTTCTGTCATTCAGGTGGATGTTAATGATCCAATTGCATTATACAAGGAACAGTAAACTCTCCGGGTATCCTGTATAACATTTCTAAAGCAACCAAAACACAGAGTAACTGGCCATTCATCTCATTTGCTGTCTGTGGAGCCTTGCTGCTGTCCAATGCTGTCACATTTACTTACACAACAGTAACAGCACTTCAAAGCGAATACATTAGAAATGAGATGATTTTGGATGTTTGAGATGTTTGAAGAGAGTGTTCTGTATAAATAAATGTCCTTTTTTCTCTATGTACAATACTGCAAATGATGAATCTCCATCAGTGAGCAATGTCAGTCGTGACTCAGTCAGTAGCATTCTCATCTCTGAGTCACAGAGACTTAAGCACAGAAAGGTCTAGGCTAATGTTCCAGTGCTGGGGCTGTACTATTGGAGGTGCCATCATTCTGGGTAAGTTGTTAAACTGAGGCCCCATCTGCCCTCTCAGCTGGATGTTAACGACTCATTCTATTTTGAAAAAAGACAGGGAGGTTCTCCCCGGTGTCCTGGCCAATATTTATCCCTCCACCAACATCACAGAAACAGATTATCTGGTCCTTCTCACATTGCTGTTTGTGGGATCTTGCTGTGCACAAATTGGCTGCTGCGTTTCCTACATTACAACAGTGACTATGCTTCAAAAGTACTTAAGTAAAAGCAAAATACTGCGGATGCTGGAAATCTGAGGGGCGGCACAGTGGCGCAGTGGTTAGCACCGCAGCCTCACAGCTCAGCGACCCGGGTTCAATTCTGGGTACTGCCTGTGTGGAGTTTGCGAGTTCTCCCTGTGTCTGCGTGGGTTTCCTCCGGGTGCTCCGGTTTCCTCCCACATGCCAAAGACTTGCTGGTTGATAGGTTAATTGGCCATTATAAATTGCCCCTAGTATAGGTAGGTGGTAGGGAAATATAGGGACAGGTGGGGATGTGGTAGGAATATGAAATTAGTGTAGGATTAGTATAAATGGGTGGTTGATGGTCGGCACAGACTCGGTGGACCGAAGGGCCTGTTTCAGTGCTGTATCTCTAAAAAAAAAAATGCTGGAACCACTCAGCAGGTCTGGCAGCATCTGTGGAAAGAGAAGCAGAGTTAACGTTTCTGGTAAGTGACCCTTCATCGGAACTGACAAATATTAGAAAAGTCACAGGTTATAAGCAAGTGAGGTGGGGGTGGGGCAAGAGATAACAAAGGAGAAGGTGCAGATTGGACAAGGTCACATAGCTGACCAAAAGGTCATGGAGCAAAGGCAAATAATATGTTAATGGTGTGTTGAAAGACAAAGCATTAGTACAGATAGGGTGTTAATAGACTGAAAATTGAACAGCAACAAGTACAAACATGAAAAAAAACAGTGGGTAAGCAAACTGAACAAACTAAGATGAAATGAAATAAATGCCAAAATGCAAAAAAGAAAAAAAGAAGAAAAAAGAAAAAACAACTAAAAATGAAAGTAAAATGGGGGCTGTCATGCTCTGAAATTGTTGAACTCAATGTTCAGTCCGGCAGGCTGTAGTGTGCCTAATCGGTAAATGAGATGCTGTTCCTCGATCTTGCGTTGATGTTCACTGGAACACTGCAGCAATCCCAGGACAGAGATGTCAGCATGAGAGCAGGGGGGAGTGTTGAAATGGCAAGCAACCGGAAGCTCAGGGTCCTGCTTGCGGACTGAGCGGAGATGTTCCGCAAAGCGGTCACCAAAGTCTGCGCTTGGTCTCCCCAATGTAGAGGAGACCACACTGTGAGCAGCGAATACAGTATACTACATTGAAAGAAGTACAAGTAAATCGCTGCTACACCTGAAAGGAGTGTTCGGGGCCTGGGATAGTGAGGAGAGAGGAGGTAAATGGGCAGGTATTACACCTCCTGCGATTGCAGGGGAAGGTGCCATGGGACGGGGACAAGGTGGTGGGGGTAATGGAGGAGTGGACCAGGGTGTCGCGGAGGGAACAATCCCTTCGGAATGCTGACAGGGGAAGGGAGGGGAAGATGCGTTTGGTAGTGGCATCACGCTGGAGGTGGCGGAAATGGCGGAGGCCTCCATTACCCCCATTAACATATTGTTTGCCTTTGCTCCATGACCTTTTGGTCAGCTATGTGGCCTTGTCCAATCTGCACCTTCTCCTTTGTTATCTCTTGCCCCTCCCCCACCTCACTTGCTTATAACCTGTGACATTTTTAATATTTGCTAGTTCTGAAGAAGGGTCACTGACCTGAAACGTTAACTCTGCTTCTCTTTCCACAGATGCTGCCAGACCTGCCGAGTGGTTCCAGCATTTGTTGTTTTTATTTCAAAAGTACTTAATTGGCTGTAATGTGCTTTGAGATGTCCTGAGGTCGGGAAAGGTGCCACATCAATGCAAATCTTTCCTTTTTTTGTCTTTTTTCAAAATGTTAATTTATTTTATTGTTACCCAGAGAGTGGTGAGAATGGGGAACTCATTACCATAAGGCGTATTTGAGGGGATTAGCATAGAGGCATTTAAAATGAAGCTAGATAAACACATCGGGCAGAAAAGAGTTATGCCTCTAGGGTGAGATGAAGTAATTAGATTGGGAGGAGGCTCATGTGGAGCATAAACACCAGCATAGACCTGTTATACTGATTAGCCTGTTTCTGTGCTATAAATTCTATGTAATTTAATGTAATCTCTATTCAGATACTAAATGACCCGCAGTACAATTTATCTAGCACATCATGTACTATTTAAGGACACAGGGCATAGGTCCAATTGCTTTCTGCAAAAGCAGTTTATTAAAAATGCAGAAGAACGAGGTGCATTTTCTAGAGTGGATGCAATATTTCTCACTACCGGAAATGTCAATTTGCCAACCTCATTCTCCTGACCAACACTGACTTGGATAAATATTAAACTAATCTCTTCAAATCAGCTATTGAACATAAATATAAAACTGCAAACTTCCAAATCAAGCGGGAAAACCAGTTTGGGGGTGATGTGCCCTGGTGAGGGTCACTTGCAGGTCACATAGAGTCATTTACAGCACAGAAGGAGGCCATTCAGCCCATCGAGTCTATGCCGGCTCTCTGTTTGGTAACAGCTTCCATTTATACAATGCCTTTAACTTCCCAAAACTAGAGTGAAAACTGGGCACTGAGAAGTGATGGCTCAAGGATTAAGGGAGTCATTGAAGGCAAAGTCTGGACTCAACATTTAATTTTCATTTAGGATAGGGGTCAGCGATCTTAATTAGTGCATTCCAAATCAGAACAACTCACTGCAAAAAAATGTTTTTCCTCATGCCACCATTGATTGTTTTTGCCAGTCATTTTAAATCTGGTTTAAATCTGGTTCTCGATCCTTCTGCCAATGGGAACAGTTTCTCCCTATCTACTCTGTCCAGACCTCTCATGATTTTGAACACCTCTATCAAATCTCCTCTCAAACTCCTCTTCTCTACGGAGAAGAGCCCCAGGTTTGCCAATCTATTGTTGAAAATTACTATTGAATCTGCTTCCATTGTCCTTTCAGGCAGCACATTGCAGATCACAACAACTGACTGGGTAAAAACCTACCTTTCAAAGACCATGTCTGGAAATTTATCCATTCTTCAGCTGATTATGCATCCTCATGATCCGGAAATATTGTTTTATCTTAATGTTTTATCAGCTGCAGGAAAAAATTTGGGGGGGTGGGGGTAAGATTCACCTGCCCACACACGGCGCTTGTTATACATGCGATCTCTCTACGTGCACCTTGTCTCTTAATTAAAGGCAAAATTTATCTACTCCAGGGATTTGTTTTACTGTCAACAAATGAGGCAAACATCATTAAAGGGACCGAAAAAGGGTCACTGACCCAAAACGTTAACTCTGCTTCTCTTTCCACAGATGCTGCCAGACCTGCTGAGTGGTTCCAGCATTTCTTGTTTTTATTTCAGATTTCCAGCATCCGCAGTATTTTGCTTTTATCATTAAAGGGACGACCTCAACTAAAATAAACAGAACTCTGCACAGTGACATCCACCTCTACATATCCTACTTCCCATAAACAACAATGAAACTGGAGCAAATCAGATTCAAAGACAGAATAAAACAGAGAGAGTTCCTCAATATCCAACCATTTGAATTTAAAGCTGTACTGCCTTGTTCCCTATCCTTCACTAGTCATTATGTTCCTGTTCTTTTCTACCAAAATTAAACAGAGCTACACATAAATTACAAGGGTAGCAGGGATAATCAATTATAGACCAGTGAGCCTGACGTCAGTGGTAGGGAAGCTGCTGGAGAAGATACTGAGGGATAGGATCTATTCCCATTTGGAAGAAAATGGGCTTATCAGTGATAGGCAACATGGTTTTGTGCAGGGAAGGTCATGTCTTACCAACTTAATAGAATTCTTTGAGGAAGTGACAAAGTTGATTGATGAGGGAAGAGCTGTAGATGTCATATACATGGACTTCAGTAAGGCATTTGATAAGGTTCCCCATGGTAGGTTGATGGAGAAAGTGAAGTCGCATGGGGTCCAGGGTGTACTAGCTAGATGGATAAAGAACTGGCTGGGCAACAGGAGACAGAGAGTAGCAGTGGAAGGGAGTTTCTCAAAATGGAGACGTGTGACCAGTGGTGTTCCACAGGGATCCGTGCTGGGACCACTGTTGTTTGTGATATACATAAATGATTTGGAGGAAAGTATAGGTGGTCTGATTAGCAAGTTTGCAGATGACACTAAGATTGGTGGAGTAGCAGAGAGTGAAGGAGACTGTCAGAGAATACAGCAGAATATAGATAGATTGGAGAGTTGGGCAGAGAAATGGCAGATGGAGTTCAATCCGGGCAAATGCGAGGTGATGCATTTTGGAAGATCCAATTCAAGAGTGAACTATACAATAAATGGAAAAGTCCTGGGGAAAATTGATGTCCAGAGAGATTTGGGTGTTCAGGTCCATTGTTCCCTGAAGGTGGCAACGCAGGTCAATAGAGTGGTCAAGAAGGCATACGGCATGCTTTCCTTCATCGGACGGGGTATTGAGTGCAAGAGTTGGCAGGTCATGTTACAGTTGTATAGGACTTTGGTTCGGCCACATTTGGAATACTGCGTGCAGTTCTGGTCGCCACATTACCAAAAGGATGTGGATGCTTTGGAGAGGGTGCAGAGGAGGTTCACCAGGATGTTGCCTGGTATGGAGGGCGCTAGCTATGAAGAGAGGTTGAGTAGATTAGGATTATTTTCATTAGAAAGACGGAGGTTGAGGGGGGACCTGATTGAGGTGTACAAAATCATGAGAGGTATAGACAGGTTGGATAGCAAGAAGCTTTTTCCCAGAGTGGGGGATTCAATTACTAGGGGTCATGAGTTCAAAGTGAGAGGGGAAAAGTTTAGGGGGAATATGCGTGGAAAGTTCTTTACGCAGAGGGTAGTGGGTACCTGGAACGCGTTGCCAGCGGAGGTGGTAGACGCGGGCACGATAGCATCTTTTAAGATGTATCTAGAGAGATACATGCATGGGCAGGAAGCAAAGAGATACAGACCCTTAGAAAATAGGCGACATGTTTAGATAGAGGATCTGGATCGGCGCAGGCTTGGAGGGCCGAAGGGCCTGTTCCTGTGCTGTAATTTTCTTTGTTCTTTGTTCTACAATGGGGTAAGAGATCCCTAAGCCGAATCAGTCCATCTTGTTCTTGTGCTCCACTCAAGCAATGCTCCTAATTAAACATGTTCACTCTTTTATCTCTCAGCTATCTATAACTGTAATTTACAGGCTGAAACCTAATTGAGGCATTCAGGTATGGCAGATGAAATTCAACACAGCAAAGTGAAAGGTGATGTATTTTGGTAGGAAGAATGAGGAGAGGCCATACATACTATACAACATTGGTGTCACACAAGTGCCAGGCAATGACCATCTCAAACAAGAGAATCAATATACACCTCCCCTTGACATTCAATGGCATTAGCATTGCTGAATCTCCACAATCAACCTCATGGGGGTCACCATAGACCAGAAACTTAACTGGAAAAGACACATAAATACTTTGGCTACAAGAGCAAGTCAGAGGTTGGGTATTCTGGCAGTAACTCACCTCCTGACTCCCCAAAACGTGTCCACCATCTACAAGGCACAAGTCAGGAGTGTGATGAAATACTCTCCACTTGCCCAGATGAGTACAGCTCCAACACCACTCAAGAAACTCAACACCATCCAGAACAAAGCTGCCCTTTTGATCAGCAACCCATCCACCACCTTAAACATTCACTCCCTCTACCACCGGCGCACCATGGCAGCAGTGTGTATCATCTATAAGATGCACTGCAGCAACCTGCCAAGGCTCCTTCAACAGAACCCTCTAAACCCGTGACCTTTTACACCTAAAAGGCAGATGTATGGGAACACTGCCACCAACAAGTTCTTTGGCAGGAAGAATAGAAAAGCATAATATTATTTAAATGAAGAGAGACTGCAGAATGTTGTGGTACAGAGGGACCTTGGTGTCCTTGTACATGAATCACAAAAAGTCAACATGCAGGTCCAGCAAATTAGGAAGGCAAATGGAATGTTGGCCTTTATTGAGTATAAAAGTAGAGAAGACTTGCTACAACTGTACAAGGCATTCGTGAGACCGCACCTAGAGAATTGCGTACAGTTTTGGTCACCTTATTTAAGGAGGGACATACTTGCATTGGAAGCAGTTCCGAGAAGGTTCATTAGGCTGATTCCTGGGATGAAGGGTTTGTCTTATGAGGAAAGGTTGAGCAAGTTAGGCCTACACTCATTGGAGTTTAGAAGAATGAGAGGTGATCTTATTGAAACATATAAGATTCTGAGGGGGCTTGACAGCATAGATGCTGAAAGGGTGTTTCTCCTCATGGGGAAACTAGAACTAGGGGGCACAGTTTTAAATTAAAGGGTCTTTCATTTATGACAAAGAGGAGGAGAAATATCTTCTCTCAGAGGGTCATTAACCTTTGGAATTCTCTTCCCCAACGAGCAGTGGAGACTGGGTCATTTGATATATTCAAGGCTGAGTTAGACAGATTTTTGATTGGCAAGGGAGTCAAGGATTATGGGGGGAGGGGGTGGGGATGCGGGGTAGGTAAATGGAGTTAAGGCCAAAATTAGATCAGCCATGATCTTATTGAATGGCCTACTACTGCTCTAATTTCTTATGTTCTTATGTTCTTATTATCACTTTATATAAACTACAACTTTATAAATAGTCATTTGGTAGTACAGAACTTGAGTATTGCTGAAAATAGAGACAGGTTGTCAAAGCTTTTTGTCTTGTACTCGTCAGGACAATCCGCAAGAATATCAATGTTAGGGAAAACAATGCCTTTATACTCTATGAGAAGAGAGTGCTGATTGGTTGGCAAGTGAACTCTGATTAGTAGAAGTGTGCCATGGAGAATGCACCAGTTTACGGTGACTGACAGTTAACTGCCAAGCTTTGTTTGAAATTTAAACAAGGCAGCTTGACTCTGATTGGTCAAGGCATTGCCTTGAGGAATGAACCAGTGAATAGTTGTCACTTATTTTGTTCAGCTGAAACAGGCACAATGTTTGTACATATTCTTTCTTTCTGTAAAGTACAGGGTCCTATTTATTAATATCGGTAGCTTCCAGTACATGCAAATGTGCCACACTGTGAGCCCTACTGACAATCTTAAATTGGTTGTCAGCGTAACTTTTAGCACACTGAGGATTATTTAGCAAATGTTGTCAAATTGCGTAATCACATCTAATGTTGGACACTGCACGTATTGAAAGCTGATATTAATACATAGGCCCCAGTTCTTTGCTGACAGAAAGAACGTGTACAAACATTGCGCCTGTTTCAGCTGAACAAAATAAGTGACAGCCATTCATTGGTTCATTCCTCAGGCCAATGCCTTGACCAATCAGAGTCAAGCTGCCTGGTTTAAATTTAAAACAAAGCTTGGCAGTTAACTGTCAGTCACTGTAAACTGGTGCATTCTCCATGGCAACGCCTCTACCAATCAATGTTCACTTGCCAACCAATCAGCACTCTCTTCTCATACAGTATAAAGGCGTTGTTTTCCCTGACATTGGTTATTCTTGCGGATTGTCCTGATGAGTGCAAGATGAAAAGCTTCAATGACATGTCTCTATTTTCAGCAATACTTGATAGTCAAACAAAGCTCTTAAAAAAACTAAAATAAAATAAAGAGATCAGACAGCCACCACATGAAGAAGAACAGGAGAGTCCTCCTCAGCCTTTTAGAACAGGAGAGTCCTCCTCAGCCTTTTAGAACAGGAGAGTCCTCCTCAGCCTTTTAGCCAATGTTTATCCCTCAATCAATTTCACTAAAATAGACTATTTCCTCATTGCAGTTTGTGAGATCTTGTGTGCAAGTTTGTGGCTGCATTTTCCTGCATTACCACAGTGACTACACTTCAAAAGTATTTCATTGACTGCTAAAGCTTTGGAAGTTCTGAGGAAGTTTTATATAAATGTAAGCTCTTTCAATCTTCTACAGTGAATAAAAGATTATGGAATTTGAGACTGGGCAAAAAGTAAACTCAGCGGTGACACTAAGAACCCACAACAAAAGTATCATTTGAAATATTCCAGCACTTATAGTCAAATTAATCTCAAAAATAAAATAATTTTAAAAGCAAACAAAAATCCATGCATTTAAATGATGTCAACAACCAGATACTGGAAGGAAGAAAGTTTTTTCTAAGGCTAAAAGAGACACGAGCAATTTCAATCTCCTTGTAATTCTCAATCCAGTGCGGAAATTAACATTATGACATTGACGACACTTCAGTTCAGTTCAGCCATGAACTTATTGAATGGCGGAGCAGGCTCGAAGGGCCGAGTGGCCTACTCCTGCTCCTAATTCGCATGCTCGTTGACTGTAAAGCGCTTTGGGAGATCCTGAGGTTGTGAAAGGTGCTATAGAAATGCAAGTTCTTTCTTAGATGCATTTGCAGAAATTTTCTGCTTCTATCACGAACAATATATTTCAGGACAGAAAGAGAAAAGGTCATTCAGTCCATATAGCTGACTCCATCAGAGCCTGTTCCATCTCCCTTTTATGAAGAAAGGTCAAATACCAAAAAAATGGTCTATTAAGCCCAATTCAAACTTTGAACCTCATTTTCTAAATATGTAGATGACACCAAATTGGGGAGCATAGTCAATACTGATGGCAACAAGTTATAAGACGACATTAATAAACTTGCAGAATGGTTATATAATTGGCAAATGAATCTCAACACAGATAAGTGCGAGGTATTACATTTTGGGAAGCAAAATAAGGAGGTTGGACATTACTTAGAAAAGAAGGATGTAAATGGAGTAGAGGAGCAAAGGGATCTGGGAGTACTAATACACAATTCACTAAAAATATCGACACAAGTTTCATTTATTTAGAGATACAGCACTGAAATAGGCCCTTTGGCCCACCGAGTCTATGCCAACCATTAACCACCCATTTATACTAATCCTACACTAATTCCATGTTCCTACCAGATCCCCACCTTCCCCTACCACCTACCTACACTAGGCACAATTTACAACAGCCAATTTACCTATCAACCTGCAAGTCTTTGGCTGTGGGAGGAAACCAGAGCACCTGGCGAAAACCCACGCGGTCACAGGGAGAACTTGCAAACTCCACACAGGCAGTACCTAGAATTGAACCCGGGTCGCTGGAGCTGTGAAGCTGCGGTGCTAACCACTGCGCCACAGTGCCACCCAAAGTTAATAAGACCATAAAAAAGCAAACCATGCACTGGGGTTTATTTCTAAAGGGATAGAATTGAAAAGTAGAGAGGTTATGTTAAACTTGTATTGAACCCTGGTTAGACCATATTTGCAGTACTGTGAATCGTTCTGATTGCCATATTATGAACAGGATATAGACACTGGAGAGGGTGCAAAAAAAGAAATTGGCAAGGATGATACCAGAAATGTGAGGTTGTACCTATTAGGAGCGGATAAACAGGCTGGATCTCTTTTCTCTTGAAACGAGAAGACTGGGGGTGATCTAATAGAGGTGTTTAAAGGGTATGGCAGGTTTTGATAGAGTAGACACAGAGAATATTCCTCTTGTAGGGAAGAGCAAAACTAGAGGCCATTAACATTAAATAGTCACAAAGAAATTAAATAGGGAATTCAAAAGATACTTCTTTACCAAGAGAGTAGTGAGAATGTGGAACTTGCTACCACAGGGAGTGGTTGAGGTGAATAGTACAGGTACATTTCAGCAGAAGCTAGGTAAGCATATGAGGGAATCGAGGGATTATGCTGATAGAGTTAGATGAGGAAGGATGAGAGGAGATCAAGTGAAGTATAAAAGCCAGCATTGAGTAGCTGGGCCGAATGGCCTGTTTCTGTGCTGTGTATTCTGTGCAATTCTATGCAGTATTCTACCTCTTCTAACTTAGCATCCCACTGCATTTTGAAAATCCTTCATGTCTGCATTATCCTGTCTGGCAAATTATTATTAACGTTTACACTGGGAACGGTACTGTTGTGCATTAGTAATCTAGAGTAGAGGAAGCTTTACACTGCACCCAGCCAATGACACTCGATGCTGATAAATTTAAAAAAGAAAACTATTTTTTTAAAAGGACAGTCCATCGATTAAAGGAACGTAATTATCCATGGATTCCACATTAGTTTAGTTATACAGCACTGAAACAGGCCCTTCGGCCCACCAAGTCTGTGCTGACCATCAGCCACCCATTTATACTAATCCTACACTAATTCCATATTCCTACCACATCTCCACCTGTCCCTATATTCCCCTACCACCTACCTATACTAGGGGCAATTTATAATGGCCAATTTACCTATCAACCTGCAAGTCTTTTGGCTGTGGGAGGAAACCAGAGTACCCAGAGAAAACCCACGCAGACACAGGGAGAACTTACAAACTCCACACAGGCAGTACCCAGAATTGAACCCGGGTTGCTGGAGCTTTGAGGCTGCGTTGCTAACCATTGCGCCACTGTGCCGCCCCAATTACACAATTTACACAATTGTTCTGTAGCTTCTGATACATGTTGGAACCAGGGATAGGCACCAACATGTTACACCAAAGACATTTGACAAAATTATTGACTCAGCCACTGACATGGGGGCAATTAATCTGTGTATAAAGTCAATCTAATGCCATCAAAACACAGTCTGATTTAAAACACATTTCTCCCTACTTAGTGAGTACCTGGCATTGTTCTTGCTTGCACAAGTAGTCAATGACTGCCCACACACTTGATGTAGCAATGTGGAGCATCAGTCGACATCTTAGCAGTCAGATTTCTTTTCTATGTGAAATCCCTGCTTGCTTTAGTGCACAATGTTTCTGGTTAGAGTGAATTCCTGAGTGAACCAGTGCACAGTCCGAGATACGAAGATTTGCAAAGTCAACCACTCCTACACTTAATCTATAAATGACAATTCCAATCCCAATCCCAATCCCAATCCCAATCCCAATCTACAATTTCTCAGCAAAACTACCAGAATTTATATCTGGATCAAACCTTCCACCAGTCACTTTCTGGATCTTAAAGGGACCGTGTTTTCATTTAGAAACAAGTAAACTTCTCTATATCTGTGTTCCAAACACACGATGCAATGAAACTCACTGTTGCAATACAATGACATAATTTTAAATTATCGCGCTGGGAGATAGGTTTTGATGGTTTTACATCATAAAATTGCCAGGTTCTGATTGCCATTTTAATCCATTTCCTAGTGAGCATGAGCCTGTGTAATAAAAATTGCATTAAAAAACATAATCTTACACTAATTGACATCTCTTGCTTGGAGAGGTCACAATGACTAGTGTGGGAAATGGAGAAATGTCACTGTTCGAGGTGTAGTGAAAAATATCCTCTCAACAACACATTGCTGGATAGAGAGAGTGTTTTGCTCTGCATGCAAAAGCTCTTCAAATTTAATGAGTGCTGTTGATTGTCGGAAAATAGGAACATTAGGAGGAGGCCACTCGGCCCTTCGAGCCTGCTTCCCCATTCAGTTAGATCAGGGCTGAAATGCACCTCAATTCCATTCACCTGACCTCGCTCCATATCCCTCAATAGCCTTACCCAACGAATATCTACTGATCTCAGTCTCCAATGTTCTGATTAACCCCAACAGCCTGTTGGGGGAGAAAACTCTACCTTTCCACTGTCTGTGAAAAATGCTCCAATCTTCTGATTCTGTCCCCTCGATCTTGGTTTCCCCTCCCCCCCCCCCCCCCCCCCCTTCCCCCCACCTGAGGTTTTCTGGTAACTGCCCTATCAAATCCTTTTAACATTTTAAACACCTCGATCAGATCATTCTTCACAGTTCCCCACAGTTACCAGCACTCTGTAATAAGCAAGATGGCATTACAGTCCCACATTTAAAGCAGTTTTATTTTTGGATCAGTTGGCACCGGTGATACCAGCTTGCAGCACACGTCTCTCACCCATAGTCTTCTGGATTTCACCAAGATTGACTGGTTCTCCCAGTGGCAGATCAGAGAGGGGCAGTACCTGCACACAAACTCTTTGAAAGGATCCAGTGACTCTGATATCCCATTAAACTCAACATAAAATAAACATTAGTTGATCTCTTTCTTCAAACTTGCATTTATCTAGCGCCTTTAAAGTAGTAAACATCCCAAGGTGCTGTCAAAAATTACCATTGAGACACAAAAGACAATATTAGGACAGATGCTGCTTGCTGAAAGAGGTAGGTCATAAAGGAGGAAAGAGAGGGAGAGAGCAGGGAGGGAATTCCAGAGCTCAGCTGGAGTCAGCCACTGCGCCGACCAATAATATCATTCCACAAACATCATTAAAAAACAAACAATTATCTGGCCATTAACACATTGCTGTTTGTGGGAGCTTGCTGTGCACAAATGAGCTGCCCTTCAAAAAGCACTTCATTGGCTGTAAAGCGCTCCGGGACGTTCGGAGGTGGTGAAAGGCGCTATGAAAATGCTGGTCTCTCCCTCCTTTGACTAAGATTCCGCTTAATCGCATCATTCCATTCCAGCTAACCTGCAGTTAAATACTTAATTTTAAATCGCCACCGCAATTCCAGTCTCTCTGCAAAAATCCAAACGCTGTTCCTGAGCGGGGTTGGCAGCGGCTCTCCTTGTGATCTCCTGGTGTTGCCGGAGTCTTATTTAGGCTTTTCTGTTTAATTTGGGAGATCAGACTGCGGAAGAGCGCTGCAACAAAGCTTCCCAAAAATCAGTAAAAAATCACCTGCTGTTATAGAGAGAGGAGGAGAACCTGCCAGGGGATAGATGGCCCTTCAATCTGTAGGTTTATGCTGGTAAATTGAGAACCGTCTTATAGTTTCAGTGCAAGAATCTGTAAATGAAAATTTTCAGAGCACTTGCAAACTGGGGGAATAAACGCAAATGGAAAATAAATGTGTTAAGAACACAACTTTGTCAGATATCTGCACCAGACGCACATTGTATCTCACTGGTCTGTTTCCTCACCATATGTGGAAGAACACAGACTTCCTCAATGAATACTCTGAGTTATTACTGTTTCACTAAATGTTCTGACAATTCAGAAAATAAAATCTCACTTACTGTCCTTTCAAAAGCGTCAAAGTTATTGCATCCAAGTTCCTCCAACAGTGTGTCGTCACGGAGAAATAATTGTACACAAACGCTTAACTTTCTGCTCAGAAATTAATGAACCTCTTTACAGAACCCAGACTGAAACACAAAACAGCGGGCAGCAGGATTTTGGAGCTGTTCAAAAGCAGAAGGAAATCAGAGAGAAATAAACGGCGTCAATTTCACTCTCCTGAAACTGACCCAACTCTTGGCAAATGTCAGAGCGGAGAATGAGCGGGGAGTTGGTGTATTCAGCACGAACTCGCTGTCAAATGGAAATGAAAGTTAGAGAGATGGCGGGGGGGGGGTGGGGGGGGGGAGGAGAGAGAGAGAAAGCAGGGACAGAGAGGGACAGATAGAGGGGGAGGGACAGAGAAGATGTAAGAGGAAGTAAGAGAGGAGGGTGAAGAGATAGGAGGGGAAAGAAAGGGAGGAGGAAGAGATTGAGAGAGGGTGAGAAAGAAAGGGGGAGGGAGGAGGAAGAGATTGAGAGAAAGAGGGAGAGAAAGGGAGGGGGAGAGAGAGGGAGGGTTGAGAGGTAGGGAGGGGGAGAGAAAAAGAGGGAGGGGAGAGAAATAGAGGGAGCAAGGGGGAGAGAAGAGGGGGGAAGAGAGAGAGGAGGGGAAAGAGAGGGAGAGAGAAAGAGGAGGGAGAGGGAAAGAAAGGAAGGAGAGAGAGGGGGAAGAGAGAGGAGGAAGACAGAGTGAGAAAGGAGAGGGGGAGAGAAATAAAAGGTGAGGAAGAGAGAGAGAGGGAGGAAGAGAAAGGGAGAGCACTTACCCAATAAATACAGTCAAGCCTGTTGGCTCCAGTGCAATGATCAAATTCTTGTTGTAACAGAACACTCTCTCTGGCTGCTCTCACCAACACATTGCTATTGTTACAGGAACAGTGTACTGAGTCTGATGCTAATCCCATTCCAGTATCAACTGAGTTCTGATGAAAAGTCATCGACCTGAAACGTTAACTCTGTTTGTCTCTCTCTCTCTCCACAGAGACTGCCCATCCTGCTGAAAGTTTCCAGCATTTTCTCTTTTTCATTTCAGATTTCCAGTGTCCATGACTATATTGCCTCTTTTCCAGTACGAATTGTGCCCTCTATTTCCAATAAAACATATTAAGAAACAAAAACTTAAAACAAAACACCAGGGTTCTACTCCTCCGCTTGTAGTTTGTTGAGATAGAGTGTGATTAAAGTGTGAAGACAGTTTCTGATCACACTGGCTCATTCTCTGGAATGCACTGTTTAACTGTTCGCCTGCTGACAAAGACTCCCAGTTATCTTTTGCAAAGGCAACAGGTCAACTAATCATCACCAAAAGGGTTAATTCCCACTGACTACCCAGGCTAAGCTAAGCCAACTCAACAGCAACACAAGTGAATGTGTTGCATCTTTTACACAACACTGCCTCTTGTGATCAGACATCCATATGAAAGGTTTTATTTCAAATTAATTCTCAAGCAAGGTCAGCATTTATTGCTCATCACCAGTTACTGTGTGGCTAGTACAACTCCTTCAGAAGAACACATTGGCGTGGGACTTAAGTCTCATATAAGCCAAGGACAGCAGATTTCCTTTCCTCGAGGACATTAATGAACCATTTGCGTTTGACACAACTTCCTGATCACTTTTACCGATTTCCAAACTGAATTCAAATTCTCAAAACTGCCACAGTGGGGTCTGAGCTCAAATTCTACTAGAACCATAGAAAGTTTAAGGCACAGAAAGAGGCCACTTGGCCCATCATGCCTGTGCTGGCCAAAAAATGATCCACCCAGTCTAATCCCACCTTCCAGCATTTTGTCCGCAGCCCTGGAGATTACGGCACTTGAGGTGCATATCCAGATTCCTTTTGAATGAGTTGAGGATTTCTGCCTCAACTACCCTCTCAGGCAGTGAATTCCAGACCCCCACCACCCTCTGGGTGAAATAGTTTTTCCTCATCTCCCCTCTAATTTTTCGACCAATCACTTTAAATCCATGCCCCCTCGTCACTGACCTCTCTGCTAAGGTGAATAGACCCTTCACCTCCACTCTATCCAAGCCTCTCAAAATCTTGTACATTTCAATCAGATCTCCCCTCAGTCTTCTCTGTTCCAAGGGGAACAACCCCAGGCTATCCAATCTTTCCTCATAGCTGAATTTTTCCAGTCCTGGCAACATCTATTGGAATAGAGTCATAGAGTCATAGGCCCTTCAACCCACCGTGTCCATGCTGACCATAATGCCTATCTATACTAATCTCACCTGCCTGCATTAATTCTATATCCCTCTATGCCTTTCTCATTCAAGTACCTGTCCAGATGCCTCTTAAATGTCGCTATTGTTCCTGCCTCCACCACCTCCTCTGGCAGCTCATTCCAGATACCCACTATTCTTTGTGTGAAAAATTTACCCCTTTGATCCCCTTTAAACCTCATCCCTCTCACCTTAAATCTATGCCCTCTAGTTTTAGTCACCCCTACCATGGGAAACAGACTCTGGCTATCTACTCTAGTCCAGGAATATAACCATTACACTAACTTGTGAAGTACTGCATGCAGGATCCATATTCAGGATTCATGGATTTGCCTCAGGACCAGGACAACGGCAGCAGGACCACATTTATTGTCCATCAGTAAATACACTCTGCCCTCTGAGCCAGATGGTCAAGGCTTCAAATCCCACTCTGGAAACTTGAACACATAATCTCGGCTGACACACCCAGTGCAGTACCGAGGGAGTGCTGCACTGTTGGAAGTGCTGTCTTTTGCATGAGATGTTAAACCGAGGCTCTGCCTGCCCTCTCAAGTGGACTTAAAGGATCCCATGACACTATTCAAAGAAGAGCAGGAGAGTTCTCCCAGGTGTTTTGGCCAATATTTATCTCTCAACAGATTATCTGGTTATCATCATTGCTGTTAGTGGAATCTTGCTGTGTGCAAATTGGCTGCCACATTTCCCACATTATTAGATAGCATTTACAACATAGAAACAGGTCATTTCACCCAACTGATCTATGCTGGTATTTATGCTCCACAGGAGCCTCCTCCCACCCTATTTCATCTCATTCTATCACCATATCCTTCCATTTCTTTCTCATTCATTTGTTTATCTAGCTTCCCCTTATGCTAGTCACCTCAATTAGTCCTTGGCTGTATAGCACTTTGGGACATCCTGGGGTCATGAAAGGTTGAAAATAAATGTAAGTCTTTCTTTTATCCCTCACCGCTGGTAACTAAGTGGTTTGCAGGCCACTTCATTGAGAGTTCATCAAGCAGGCTGGACTGGAGTTGGCTGTGGGCCACACCAGGCAGGGGTGGATGTTGCCCTGTTTCTGATGGGCAATACTGAACCAATTGGGTTTCTTACACCAATCTGGTGGCTTTCATAGTCATTAATTGACTGGGGGGGTCAGTCCACAAATTACCCAAAATACTGTGGAAATTAAGAATCCAAATGAAGCTGCTGGCTGTGATCAAATATAGTTTCAGGAATTATTTAGCTTAGTCATCAAATTTAGCTTCAATCGGATCCATTTCGAGTTAATGAAAGGAAATTAACCTGACCTAGCTGGTAGAGGTAGAGGTCGCGGGTTTGGAAGGTGCTGTCTCAGGAGCCTTGGTGCGTTGATGCAGTGCATTTTGTAGGTGGTATTCACTGCTGTTACTGTGCGTTGGTGGTGGAAGGAGTGAATATTTGTGAATGGGGTGCCAAGCAAATGGGCTGCTTTGTCCTGGATGGTGTCGAGCTTCTTGAGTGTTGTTGGAGCTGCACCCATCCATGCAAGCGGAGAGTATTCCATCACACTCCTGACTCAGAGATGGTGGACAGGATTTGGGGAGTCGGGAGGTGAGTTACTCACTGCAGGATTCCTAACCTCTGACCTGCTCTTGTAGCCACAATATTTATGTGGCTGGTCCAGTTCAGTTTCTGGTCAATGGTAACCCCCAGGATGTTGATAGTGGGGAATGCAGTGATGACAATGTCATTGAATGTCAAGGCGATATGGTTGGATTCTCTCTTGTTTGAGATGGTCATTACCTGACACTTGTGTGGTGCGCATGTTACTTGCCACTTATCAGCCCAAGCCTGGATGTTGTCCCGGTCTTGCTGCATCTGGACATAGAGTCATAGAGTCACAGAGTTATACAGCACAGAAACAGGCCCTTTGGCCCACTGTGTCTGTGCCAGCCATCAAGCCTATCTATTCTAATCCCATTTTCCAGCACTTGGCCCGTAGCCTTGTATGCTACAGCGTTTCAAGTGATGTCTAAATACTTCTTAAATGTTGTGACATTGGCTGCTTCAGTATCTGAGGAGTTGCAAAAGATGCTGAATATTGTGCAATCATCAGCGAACATCCCCACTTCTGACCTTATGATGGAGGGAAGGTCATTGATGAAGCAGCTGAAGATGGTTGGGCCTAGGACGCTACTCTGAGGAACTCCTGCAGTGATGTCCTGGGACTGAGATGATTGATCTCCAACAACCACAACCACCTTCCTTTGCGCCAGGTATGGCTCCAACCAGCGGAGAGTTTTCCCCCTGATTCCCATTGACTCCAGTTTTGCTAGGGCTCCTTGACGCCATACTCGGTCAAATGCTGCCTTGTTGTTAAGGGCAGTCACTGCCACCTCACCTCTGGAGTTCAGCTCTTTTGTCCATGTTTGGACCAAGGCTGTAATGAGGTCAGGAGCTGAGTGGCCCTGGCGGAACCTAAACCGAGCATCACTGAGCAGGTTATTGCTGAGCAAGTGCCGCTTGATAGCACTGTTGATAGCACTTCCATCAATTCTCTCCTATTTCTTCCTGGCTGCTTTTTATGTTAAGCTTGACCTACAGAGGAAAATATCACCTATAGACAGACAGACAGAGAAAGAGAATGAATGCCCATAGCAAACCACATGGGTTTCCGGCTGACTGCCAGACAGTGCTTTCTGAGGCTAATCTCTTCCATTTGCCTAGAATGACTAGTTTTGCTGATATAGTGGAGTATGAATCACATTTTCCCAAATGTAATTGTGTACAGCACACATGCCTCCCCATCAGACAGGAACATATTAATTGGAGATGGAAATTGATAGTAATTTTGCTCACTTGCTTCTGTTGGCTTGTCATGTCGATTCGATTAAAAAGTGGCAAGTTCGCAAGTCACTGAGAATGCCCAGTGTAGCACTAACCTCCCGGCTTAGCTGCCGCCATTCATTTTGTGTCTCAACACCTCGAGGCTATGCAGGGTGGGGTGGGGTGGGGGTGTGTGAGTGCGGGGTCGGGGGAACCCTCAGTCAGAGTTACTTCTCTTGATTATCATATAAGTGGGGTTAAGTTGGGATTGAGGTGTAGCTCAATGGGTTGACCCGTCACCTCTGAATTTGAAGGTTGTGTATTCAAGTCTTGCTCTCAGAATTTCAAGGACAAAATCTAGGCTGACACTCCCAGTGAATGGGGTGTCCTTTTGTGGTTTCTCCTTCTTCACAAACGTTACTTGCCCTCTAAGCCAACCACGTCAATATCTCTGATTTAGTTGTTGTGGTTAGTTTATGTTGGGTTTCCCAAGGATGCCAAGTTGTGAAGAGGAGTGCAGGAAACTGGCAGAGACCCATTACCATTGGAATGCCAACCAGCTGGACCTGTTTGAAATCAGCCAACTGATGAAAGAGCTGGAGTTCCATGCTGTGATGAAATTGTACTGAGAGAGTGCTACACTGTCTCTCAGATGAGACCTTAAACTGAGGCACCATCTGATCTCTCAGGTGGACATAAAAAGATCCTCTGGCACTATTTCAGCGAAGAGCAGGGGAGTTCTCCCCAGTGTCCTGGCCAATATTTATCCCTCAATCAACATCACTTACGCAGCTTATCTGGGCATTATCACATTTGGGAGCTTGCTGTGCACAAATTGGCTGCCGTGTTTCCTACATTACAAGCGCTTTGGGATGTCCTCAGGCTGTGAAAGGTGCTATATAAATGTAAGTCTTTCTTTTTTCAGAACATTTCTGCTTCAAGCTCTCAAACCATCATAGGAGAAAGTAACTTCTGATTGGCTCTTGACTATCAGCTTCTGGACTATTTGATTGGTTACTGATATAATTCATTGATATAGATAACCTCCGATCACACTGAAATGAGACATGGATGGTTTGGGAGATTTGGGAGATGACAGATGATCCTGCTCAGCTTCTTTTGAATGCAAACATAGTTACCGTGGCAACTGCTTCCTCCTACAGCAGATGAACAGATCAGGGAGTAGGAACTGAGAAGAATTTCTTCCAATGGGCTACGAGGGAGACAATAAAACTCGGAAATGGAACACAAGTTTGAACAATAGCTAAATGGAAGCATATTTCAAGGGAAAAAGTGTTTTGAAGAGGAAATGACTAACAGGGAAAGGAAGGAGATAGAAATACTTGTATTTATATAGCACCTTTCTCAACCTCAGCAAGTCCCGACTTGCCAAACACGTATTTTTACAGTGTAGTCACTATTGTCATGTAAGGAAGCAAAGCAGGTAAGTGGTGCACAGCAAGCTCCCACAAACAGCAATGAGATACTGACCAGATAACCTATTTTATTGATATTGGTTGAGGGATCAACACCAGCCAGGAAACCACTGGCCTTATTCATAATAGTGCCATGGAATCTTTTGCATCCACCTGAGGGGGCAGACGGGACCTCAGTTTAACAATTAGCCTGGGAGCATTGGGACAGTAAAGCAGGACTATAAAAGTATAGAGCAGGTTAATGAGGGAGCCTCATGTAATAATACCTGAATACCTTCAGCATCACCTGCGAGCGTGGAAACATGAACGAAATAATTGCAAAGTGTGGTTGTGAAATGTTACACAGGATGGGCAGGCTGCAACGAAACTATGGGGGAGCAAAGCCAGCACCACAAAGCATAAAAAAATGGCAACTCATTATAGTAATACTTAGCATGCATTTATGATGATGCATGGACATTAAACTTATGGGCCTATAGATCACTTCACGTCAAGATCCACCAGATGGTAGGCCTATGGCCCCCTTTTAAACATCAAACCAGCTGTGTCACTAGCAATCCAACTGAGATGTTTAAGGTAATTAAGAAAATTGATAGGATAGATAGAGAGAAACTATTTCCTCTGGTGGGGTAATTCAGCATAAAGGAGAATAACCTTAAAATAAGAGCTAGGCCGTTGAGGGATGATGCCAGGAAGCACTTCTTTACACAAAGGGTAGTGAAAATCTGGAACTCTCTGCCCCAAAAAGCTGCTGAATCTGAGGGTCAATTAAAGATTTCACTAAGATTGACGGTTTTTTGTTGGGTAAGGGTATTAAGGGATAAAGAACCAAGGCAGGTAGATGGAGATACGATACTGACCAGCCATGATCCAACTGAATAATGGAACAGGCTAGAGGGGCTGAATGGCCTCCCCCATTCCTATGGTCGAAAAGACTCAGAACATTTATCATTAAGCTTTTCATTCAGAGGGAAGCTTGAGTTTCACGACAGCATATATATACTGTGAAGAAAGCAATCAGTTGTCAGGTCTCACAATTAGACTGGTTGCTAAGATCATGATGTCGCAATAAGCATTCCCGGAGTTAGTTATATTGCTATAGGGAATAGGTACCAGGTTGTTAAATTGATAAAGACCGTAAAGATTTTATCTTTGTTTTTATCACAAATTCCCTTTTGATACAGTGGTTGCTCAAAGAAACAAAACATTGATAAGAAGGAAATCACTGACCTTTTGTTTTTGAATATTTTAGCTCAGGTAAATGGTCTGATTTTTTTAACTGGTTGTATATTGAAATAAAATTTATTTCTATAAGATCACTGTGACTGCATTTAAAGAGGGGCGTTCAATTTGACAGTCTAAAGATAGACTCTAAATGGCAAGGAAATCAAATCCAGGCTTCAGCTGATGTTTTTTTTTGGTGATGTTTTTGTATCTCCTTGGAATATTGGCACAGTACACTCACTACTAGTGCAATACATCCATCAGGTTGTCCTGCACCCAGTCCGGGCAGCTACCTGGAGGTGTACGGTAAGGTGTGGCTGAAGTGAAGGGGTGTGGCTTTAGTAACCTTCAACAGGCCACGTACAGATCATGACTGGCAGCAATCCATATAGATATCCTGAGTAAAGGTTCTCCCAGTGACAACATGGGAAGAGCTGTAGGCCATTTAGCCCCTCAAGCCTGTTCTACCATTCAATGACATCATTGATCTGCAAGCTAACGCCATATAAGAACATCTTATATTTATATTAGAACATTACAGCGCGGTACAGGCCCTTCGGCCCTCGATGTTGCGCTGACCTGTGAAACCATCTGACCTACACTATTCCATTTTCAACCATATGTCTATCCAATGACCACTTAAATTCCCTTAAAGTTGGCGAGTCGACTACTGTTGCAGGCAGGGTGTTCCACGCCCCTACTACTCTCTGAGTAAAGAAACTACCTCTAACATCTGTCCTATATCTATCACCCCTCAACTTAAAGCTATGTCCCCTCGTGTTTGCCATCACCATAGAGCCTTTAACATGATAAGACGTCCCAAACTGCTTCATATAAGCATTATCAAGCAAAATATGACACTGAGCCACATAGGGAGGTATTAGGTTAGATGACCAAAGGCTAAGTCAAAGAGGTTGGTTTTAAGGAGTGTCTTAAAGGAGGAAAGTGAGGTGGAGAGATGTAGGAAGGGTATTCCAGAGCTTAGGGCTGAGGCAACTGAAGACGCAGCCATCAATGATGGACCGATTAAAATCAGGGATGCTCATGGGATCAGAATTAGAGGAGCGCAGATATCTTGGAGGGTTGTGGGGCTGGAGGAGATGACAGAGATAGGGAGGGGGTGAGGCCAGGGAGGGATTTGAAAACAAGGATGAGAATTTTAAAATCAAGATGTTGCTTGACCAGGAGCCAACGTAGGTCAGCGAGCACAGGGGCGATAGGTGAACGGGACTTGATGTGAGTTAGGACATGGGCAGCAGAGGTTTTGGATGACCTCAGGTTTACGGAGAGTAGAAAGTGGGAGACCAGCCAGGAGTGCGTTGGAATAGTCAAGTCTAGAGGTAACGAAGGCATGACTGAGGGTTTCAGCAGCAGATGAGCTGAGACAGGAATAAAGTTTGGTGATGTTACAGAGGCGGAAATCGATGATGTTAACAAGGTAAGGTAGCAGAGGTACAAATTTCCAACCCCACTCCTTGACGTGTCACATTATTAAAATTCATTTATTCTCAAGTTATGGGCGTCACTGACAAGCCTAATTGCCCTTATCATTATAGTATTCTTTAACAGCTGGTGGTAATCTGGAGTTATAGAGGGCAAACTGGATACAGTTTCCTTCCCGGTTGAGTTTTATTTTAATCTTATTGCTTCATGGTCCCTGTTACTGACACCAGCTTTTTAATTGCCAGGCTTTTCAAACTGAGTTCAAATTCTTAACCTACCCTGGCAGCATTTGAACTATATCTAGTCTGATTACTGGCTTTGTAACATAATCATTAAACCATCGTACCCATACGTACACAGCATTTTATCTATATCTATACTTATCCTTTAACCCTCCTTCATACTCCCAATAAGTCATCCCTCAAGCTGTTAAAGGTAGTGGTAATTGATGTGGTTTTCTGCATTGTGTTAAGAGCAAAGTTAAATGCTTGTGAGAAAGCAGGTCTCCCGCAAAGGAATTAAAATTTGATGAGAGGGAAATAAAATTGTTCTTAATTTTTGAATATTTTACGTCAGAAAAAGTGTCTGGTTTTATATTTTGTGATTGCTCTGTATTCAAATAAAATTTAAGGTGTCACACTGTTCCTGCCCTTCACTCATGTTCTGATCAGTCTTTCACCCCCATTTTAATTTGCTGATCCTCGATGTGTCAACTGTGGTTCAGTTGGCAGCACTCTTACCTCTACTGTTAACATCTCATAGGTTTAAGCCCCATTCTTGAGTATAAAATCTAGGCTGATACTCCAGTGTAGCATGATGAGGAGGTTGGATGTGCTGTCCTTTTGGATGAAATGTTAAACCAAGACACTGCCGCCCTCTCAAGTGAATGTAAAAGATTCCATGGCACTATTTTGAAGAAGAGCAGGGGAGTTCTCCCCAGTGGCGTGACCAATATTTATCCCTCAATCAACATAACAAAAACAGATTTTCAGGTCATTATCACATCGCTGTTTGTGGGAGATTGCTGTGTGTAAATTGGCTGCCATGTTTCCCTACATTGCAAAGTGACTGCACTTTATAAGTACTTCATTAGCTGTAAAGCACTTTGGGATGTCCTGAGATCATGAGAGCCGCTAATATAAATACAAGACTTTCTTTTTTGCATCTCAACCAGGAGTTGACCAAATAAATGACCTCCAAGTTTAGGCTCCCTCTACTGGATGTCTATGCAGCTACCTAATACGATCTTAAATACTACAAATTAGTGCACAGAATGTCACAAATTGTACCACCTAATGTCTGGTGAGAACCACAATAAAGTGTTTAATCTGCTTCTTGTGCCAGCCCAGTTCTTACAGCCAACCTCAGAATACCCCAAAACACTTTATAGGCAATTAAGTGCTTTTGAAAAGAACAAGAAATGCTCTTTTTAATTCTGTCATTCCAGGAGAAACAAGAGCACGGCGTCAAAAAGAAAATCGGCAGCATTTAAATGAGTTCCACCAACATACACGAGTTAATTTTCTGTCCTGACGTCTAAGCTCTCAACAGGAAAATGGCCACAGGAGTGAGGTACAGGAGGATTACTGGCACTGGTTGAACCGAACCCCAATAGAGATTGGTACCTTCGAGCAAGGAAGAGAGGAAAAAATGAAATGATTCCCACAATAAGCATGTTTTCATTTCCACACCAAGTGCCTCTCAGGCTGCTGAATTAGTGCCAGATTATGCTGAGGGTTCATAATCACCAAATAATGGAGGACACACTTGGACAGGAAGAGGCAACTCTAACCAGCAGGTTTACAACCAAAGGAAAAGGAAACAATGGTGGGGGGGAGGGGGAGAGGGGGAGATGTGTTGAGGGATCCATCAGGAGTGTGTTCCATCTCCTCTATAACTCATGTACAAGTTCAGATTCTTCAACAGCACCTTCCAAGCCCACGACATCTACCACCTAGAAGGACAAGGGCAGAGGATGCAAGTCACACACCATCCTGACTTGGAACTATATCACCGTTCCTTCACTGTCGCTGGGTCAAAATCCTGGAACTCCTTCCCTAACAGCATTGTAGGTGCACCTACACCACACTGACTGCAGTGGTTCAAGAAAGCGGCTCACTATCACCTTCTCAAGGGCAATTAGGGATGGGCAATAACATGTTGTCTTGCCAGTGACGTCCACATCCCATGAGTGAATAAAAATAAAGGTGCTTGGGATCACATCTAGCCATTCAGATGACATAGTTCTTCAGTAAACTAAACGCATAAGTTAAGGGTCGGCAAGGAAATTTAAACCTTAATGACCGTGGTATAAAATAACTCAAATAGCATCAAATTGACCTGGGAAGACCCTCTTCCTCTCACGTCACCCCATCATAACCCTATATTACTTCTTTCAACAGACACCGAGGTGGGTGAGACCTTCCCTTGGGAGATGGTTGCACAAACACATGATGCCTTAATCTGGGATCTTTTCACTTAGTCACTCACTGTGCTGAAGTGAAGCTGAGAGGTGAGGAGTGCATCTCGCAACTCATGAATTAACAGTCTGTTAACACAGGAAGCAGCCTGTGCTTCAATTTAACTGCTTACGTAACCTTCAGATGTTGTTGGTGACAGCCTGTTATGACTCACCTCAATTTAATCGCGCTGGAAAAAGCAAAAGGACGCATCGGCTCTTGCTTCAATCATTTTTTATTCATTCTCAGGACATGGGCGTCACTGGCAAGGCCAGAATTTATTGCCCATCCCTAACTGTCCTTGGGAAGGTGTTAGTGAGCTGCCTTCTTGAACTGCTGCAGTCCATGTGGTGCCAGTGCATCCACGATGCCGTTCGGGAGGGAGTTCCAGGATTTTGACCCAGCGACAGTGGTGATATAGTGCGGCACAGTGGCGCAGTGGTTAGCACCGCAGCCTCACAGCTCCAGCGACCCGGGTTCAATTCTGGGCACTGCCTGTGTGGAGTTTGCAAGTTCTCCCTGTGTCTGCGTGGGTTTCCTCCGGGTGCTCCGGTTTCCTCCCACACGCCAAAAGACTTGCAGGTTGTTAGGTAAATTGGCCATTATAAATTGCCCCTAGTATAGGTAGATGGTGGGGAAATATAGGGACAGGTGGGGATGTGGTAGGAATATGGACTAAGTGTAGGATTAGTATAAATGGGTGGTTAATGGTCGGCACAGACTCGGTGGGCCGAAGGGCCTGTTTCAGTGCTGTATCTCTAAAAAAAAAAGTCAGGATGGTGTGTGACCTGGAGGGATTATGTCACAGTGCCATGGGAAGCAAAGAATTGTACTGCTTTCACCCATGTGTCATATGTTGCAATCGGTTAGGCTATGATAATAAAATGATTGACAGAAAATAGTTAAAGGAAAACATGAGAAAATGTAATTGGATTAGCAATGCTGATCCCCAGAATGCTGAGGGGAGAGGATAACACTCCTGTTGCCCTCGTAGTGCCAGTTCATCTGCAATCACAAGGTTAAAATTTCACACACCTAGAATAGGCTAATAAAAATTTCAAATCAGCTGAAACAATTGCTCCCACCCCCTGGCCCCCATAAAAAAACATTAACATCTCAAATAAAAGCAAAATACTGCGGATGCTGGAAATCTGAAACAAAAACAAGAAATGCTGGAATCACTCAGCAGGTCTGGCAGCATCTGTGGAAAGAGAAGCAGAGTTAACGTTTCGGGTCAGTGACCCTTCTTCGGAACTGACAAATATTAGAAAAGTCACAGATTATAAACAAGTGAGGTGGGGGTGGGGCAAGAGATAACAAAGGAGAAGGTGCAGATTGGACCAGGCCACATAGCTGACCAAAAGGTCACGGAGCAAAGACAAACAATATGTTAATGGTGTGTTGAAAGACAAAGCATTAGTAAAGATTAGGTGTGAATACACTGAATATAGAACAGCAGCAAGTGCAAACCTGAAAAAAAACAACCTGAAAAAAACAGTGGGTAAGCAAACTGAACAAACTAAGATGAAATGAAATAAATGCAAAAAAAATTGTAAAAAATGTAAAAAGGAATGTAAAAAAAAGGAAGAAAAAATAACTAAAAATGAAAGTAAAATGGGGGGCTGTCATGCTCTGAAATTATTGAACTCAATGTTCAGTCCGGCAGGCTGTAGTGTGCCTAATCGGTAGATGAGATGCTGTTCCTCAAGCTTGCGTTGATGTTCACTGGAACACTGCAGCAATCCCAGGACAGAGATGTGAGCATGAGAGCAGGGGGGAGTGTTGAAATGGCAAGCAACCGGAAGCTCAGGGTCCTGCTTGCGGACTGAGCGGAGATGTTCCGCAAAGCGGTCACCCAGTCTGCGCTTGGTCTCCCCAATGTAGAGGAGACCACACTGTGAGCAGTGAATACAGTATACTACATTGAAAGAAGTACAAGTAAATTGCTGCTTCACCTGAAAGGAGTGTTTGGGGCCTGGGATAGTGAGGAGAGAGGAGGTAAATGGGCAGGTATTACACCTCCTGCGATTGCAGGGGAAGGTGCCCTCGGACGGGGACGAGGTGGTGGGGGTAATGGAGGAGTGGACCAGGGTGTCGCGGAGGGAACGATCCCTTCGGAATGCTGACAGGGGAAGGGAGGGGAAGAAGCGACTGGTAGTGGCATCACGCTGGAGGTGGCGAAAATGGCGGAAGATGATCCTTTGGATATGGAGGCTGGTGGGATGAAAAGTGAGGACAAGGGGAACCCTGTCACGGTTCTGGGAGGGAGGGGAAGGGGTGAGGGTAGAGGTGCGGGGAATGGGTCGGACACGGTTGAGGGCCCTGTCAACCACAGTGGGGGGAAATCCTCGGTTGAGGAAAAAGGAGTCATATCAGAAGCACCGTCATGGAAGGTAGCATCATCAGAGCAGATGCGTCGGAGACGGAGAAACTGGGAGAATGGAATGGAGTCCTTACAGGAGGTAGGGTGTGAAGAAGTGTAGTCGAGGTAGCTGTGGGAGTCTCAATTAACATCTCAAAACTTGCCTTGAATTTAGGCTTATGCTCAGTTCTGACAAAAGGTCATCGACCTGAAACATTAACTCTGTTTCTCTTTCCACAGACGCTGCCTGACCTGCTGAGGATTTCCAGCATTCTCTGTTCTGACCCTATAAAACTGTGATCTTAGGCATAAGCAAAAACACAGAATGTTGGAAATACTCAAAGCATCCCTAAAAAGAACAAACATGCCCATTGACTCATGGAAGTCCCTGGCTCGTGATGTTCCTGGATGGATAAAACTCATTCGGGAAGGCATCGTACACCTGAGGGACTTTGTCAGGACCATACGGAGGTGGTCGAGGCATTGGAGGGAGGTCTAGCAGAAGTTAACGATCTGGGAGAAGTTAGAAATTGTAAAAATAGTATAGGCCATTACTTTATAGTGATTGAATAGGTTAAGGTCTGTGTTGTTTTTAACCAATGGAATTTCAGGTTTTTTTGTACTAGTGTTTTTTTTGATCACATTTTACAATTTGGTCTAGTTTTCTAATTGTCAATCTGTTCTATTGGCCTTGCTTAATAGGCAATTCTGCTGCAGTCAGAACTGAATAGCATGCAGACAATATAGAGGGTGTAGAACGTAAGAACATAAGTTGTAGGAGCAGGAGCAGGTCACATGGCTCCTGGGGCCTGCTCCGCCATTCAGTTAGCTCATAGCTGAATTTCCACTCCACGCCGCACAACTCCACCTTCCCTCCTCATCCCCATATCCTTCGATTCACTTGGCTTTCCTTTCCTCCCTTCCTCTGACAGAGAGAGTTGCACGGCCGTCTGCATCCCTCCTAAAGTCTTCTCCCAGGCCACCATACTTCACCGCTTACTCTACGCAGCATTGTTGATCAATTTGCTGACTGAGGGCATCCCAAAAATTATTACTTGTGTCAATTGACTAGGAGCAGTTTGATTCTTATGAGAGTTTGCTGCTAGTGAGAGTTCAGGCTAACACTGTCTAACTTTTTCACGTTAGACACAAAAGGTTGGGAGTGTGGGGAACTCTTGGGCAGCGTCTTCTTCTTAGGCAGTCCCTCGGGATCGAGGATCACTTGCTTCCACTCCGGTTCGATGGGTTCTGAGATGACTGCTAAGTCCAATGCGTGATCAGCAGACTCTGCAACATGAGGGGCAGGTCGTACTTGAAGGGTCAGGTGGATGAGTAGTTTGGAGGTTTGTGAGCTCCCTCCAATGCCTCGACTTCACCTCTGTATGGTCCTGACAAAGTCCCTTGGGTGTACGATGCCTTCCCAAATGAGTTTTATCCATCCAGGAACATCACAAGCCAGGGACTCCCATGAGTCAATGGGCATGTTTGTTCTTTTTAGTGACGCTTTGAGAACATCTCTACAGTGTTTTCACTGTCCTCCTGGGAGCCTCCTGCTGTGACCAAGTTTTGAGTAGAACAGCTGCTTCTGGAGTCTGGTGTCAGGCATGTGAAAAATATCCCACCCAGCGGAGCTGGTTTTGGGTGATTAGCGCCCCAATGCTGGCAGATTGGCTTGGGCGAGGACGCCGCAGTTTGACCACCTTTCTTGCCACTGAATTCGGAGACTCTCACAGAGGCACCTTTGGTGGTACTTCTCCAGTGCTTTGAGGTGCCTGTTATAGCTTGTCCAAGTCTCCAAAGCATATAAGAGCACAGGGATCACTGCTGCCTGGTAAACCATGATCTTAATCTCTGGTTTGCGATCCTGGTCCTCAAATACTCTTTCCCTCAGTCGGAAGGCTGAGTTGGCACATTGGAGACGCTAATGAATTTCGTCATTTATGCCTGCCTTCGCTGAGAGGAGGCTCCCAAGATATGGGAAATGGTCCACATTTTCCAGGATCTCGCTATTGATCTTGATTGACGGGGGGAGGTGTTGGTGAGGGCTGGTTGGAAGAGGGCCTTGTGTGTTTAGTGAAAGACACATTTTCTCACACGCTTTGGAGAAATCGACAATGATCTGGAGCTCAGTTTCAGAGTGAGCTCACACAAGCGCCATCTGCATACTGAAGCTTGACGACTAAGGTTGGAGTGATCTTGGTTTTGGATTAAAGGCTTGAACAGTTTCCTGTCAGTTCTGTAGATTATCTCCACACCTGTGGGTAGTTTGCTTGAGGTGAGGTGCAGTATTATAGTGAGGAAAATGGAGAAGAGGGTTGGTGTGATGACACAGCCTTGCTTGACCCTGGTCTTGACTGAGATAGGGTCTGTGATGGTTCCGTTGGTGAGGATTATGGCTTGCATGTCATCATGGAGTAGAGAGAGGATGGTGACAAACTTCTGAGGGTGGCCAAATTTGACCAGGATGCTCCATAAGCCTTCACTGTTGACAGAGCCAAAGGCTTTTGTGAGGTCCAAAAAAAACATGTACAGCAGTTGGTATTGTTCCCAGCATTTGTCTTGGATTTGCTGCGCAGGGATGATCATGTCTGTGGTGCCTCTCAATGGGCGAAAGCCATACAGCGACTCCGGAAGGAGCTCGTCACCCACTGGGAGGAGGTAATTGAGGAGGATCCTTGCAATGATCTTCCGTGTTGCAGAAAACAGGGAGATACCTCTATACTTGCTGCAATCGGTCTTGTCTCCAGGCAGAGTGTGTTACGTGGACCATATGGATCCTCAGTGTATCCTGAGCCTGAACATTTACACTAAGTGTCTGAACATTGAGACCCAGCACCTCAAACACATCATTTTCTAATAGTTCGAGTGTAGGTTGATCAAACCTTAAAAAAAGTCCAACAGCATTTTTGGGTTCTATATAAAGAAAATGCTTTTATTCAATCATGGGATGTGTGCATCACTGGTAAGACCAGCATTTATTGACCATCCCTTGTGAAGGTGGTGGTAACCATTGCAATCCATCTGGTGCGGGTATACACACAGTGCTGTTAGGAAGGGAGTTCCAGGAATTTGACCCAGTGACAGTGAAGGAACGACGATATAGTTCGAAGTCAGGATGGTGTGTGGCTTGGAGGGAACTTGCAGGTGGTGGTGTTCCCCTGCATCTGCTGCTCTTGTCCTTCTAGGTGGTAGAGGTCGCGGGTTTGGAAGGTGCTGTCGAAGGAGGCATGGTGAGTTGTTGCAGTGCATCTTGTAGATGGTACACACTGCTGCCACTGTGCGTCGGCGGTGGAGAGAGTGAATGCTTAAGGTGGTGGATGGGGGCCAATCAGTGGGCTGTTTTGCCCTGGATGGTGTCGAGCTTCTTGAGTGTTTTTGCACTGCACCCATCCAGGCAAGTGGAGAGTATTCCATCACACTCCTGACTTGTGCCTTGTAGATGCTGGACAGACATTGGGGAGTCAGGAGTGAGTTCCTCGCCGCAGAATTCCCAGCCTCTGACCTGCTCTTGTCGCCACAGTATTTATATGGCTCAGTTCAGTTTCTGGTAAATGGTGACCCCCAAAGTGTTGATGGTGGGGAATTTGATAATCGTAATGTCATTGAGTATCAAAGGGAGATGGTTAGACTCTCTCTTGTTGGAGATGCTCCGTGCCTGACACTGGTGTGGCACACATGTTACCCGCAAATATTACTGTTCATTAGCACAAGCCTAGATAAGGGGCATAGAGAACAGTAGCAAAGAAGTTAAATTTGCATAAAATTGGTTAAAATTAAACCAGAGATAAAAAGAAAGACATATTTATTTACACACTGGCTTTTACAATCTCAGGTCATCCTCAACTACTTTACAGCCAATGAAGTACTTTTAAAATGTAGTCACTGTAGCACTGTGTACCGCTTCCTCAGTACTGCACGGAAATGTCAGCCTACATTTTGTGAGTTTGTGCTTTTCAACAGAGTTCACTGGGGACTTAACAGGAGCACAAACCTGAACTGATATTTCCCTTCTTAGCCCACGGGTGCAAAGAACAATTTTAGTGCCCTTAGACTGCCAACTCATTTGAGACCCCCAATCGATACTGGGACCCTCTGTGGTCTATTTCTGTAACCTCTCCCTTTTTATTTTATTCGTTCATGGGATGTGGGCTCGCTGGCTAGGCCAGCATTTATTGCCCATCCCTAATTGCTCTTGAGAAGGTGGTGGTGAGCTGCCTTCTTGAACCGCTGCAGTGCATGTGCTGCATCTATCCAGGCAAGTGGAGAGTATTCCATCACACTCCTGACTTGTGCCTTGTAGATGGTGGACAGGCTTTGGGGAGTCAGGAGGTGAGTTCCTAGCCGCAGGATTCCCAGCATCTGACCTGCTCTTATAGCCACGGTATTTATGTGGCTACTCCAGTTCAGTTTATGGTCAATGGTAACCCCCATGATGTTGATAGTGGGGGATTCAGCGATCATAATGCCATTGAATATCAAGGGGCGATGATTAGATTCTCTTTTGTTGGAGATGGTCATTGCCTGGCATTTGTGTGGCACAAATGTTACCTGCCACTTCTCAGCCCAAGCCTGGATATTGTCCAGGTCTTGCTGCATTTCTACACGGACTGCTTCAGTATCTGAGGAGTCGCAAATGGTGCTGAACATTGTGCAATCATCAGCGAACATCCCCACTTCTGACTTCAAAGTGAAAGGGGAAAAGTTTAGGGGGGATATGCGTGGAAAGTTCTTTACGCAGAGGGTGGTGGGTGCCTGGAACGCGTTGCCAGTGGAGGTGTTAGATGCGGGCACGATAGCATCTTTTAAGATGTATCTAGACAGATACATGAATGGGCAGGAAGTAAAGAGATATAGACCCTTCGAAAATAGGCGTCATGTTTAGATAGAGGATCTGGATCGGCGCAGGCTTGGAGGGCCGAAGGGCCTGTTCCTGTGCTGTAATTTTCTTTGTTCTTTATTCTTTGTTCTTAATGATTGAAGGAAGGTCATTGATGAAGCAGCTGAAGATGGTTGGGCCTAGGACACTATCCTGAGGAACTCCAGCAGTGATGTCCTGGAGCTGACCTCCAACAATCACAATCATCTTCCTTTGCGCTAGTTACTACCCTACAACCCTCTGAGATCTCTGAGCTCCTCCAATTCTGGCCTTTTGCTCATCTCCAATTTTCATTGCCTCAGAATTGGTGGCGGTGCCTTTTGCTGCCTTGGTCCTAAGCTCTGGAATTCCCTTACTAAACATCTCTGCCTCCCTCGCATTCTTTACAATGCTCCTTAAAACCTACCTCTTTGACCAAGCTTTTGGTCACCTGCTCTAATATCTCCTTATATGGCTCACTGTCAAATTTTGTTTGATAATTGCTCCTATGAAGAACCTTGAGACATTTTACCACAATAAAGGTGTTATGCAAATGCAAGTTTTTGTTGTAGATTGTGTGGTCAGTGGGACCCAGTACCTCACTCTTTGGTACACCCATCTAGGGAGTTCAGAGCTTGAATAACTACATAGAATGTGCTGGCAAGCAAAGAGTTAAATTTACCCCTGTACAATCTGTGCATCCAAGAATTCACATAGTTCTTGATTCATTCATTCGCTCTCTGGTCTAAATATTGTTAGAGTTACATCAGCCTCATCAACACCATAGATTGCAGAGTTACTATGACATATTGTCATAGAAACCATATATACTGCTGTATTTTCATTCCACAGTATTTTTGCAGGAGGTCACTGGGCAAGGAGTTTGGGATGGTATCTTTGTATCAATGTGCCCCTTACCACCCTCGCCAACTGGAAGCAGGCATTCAAGGGGCATCACATTCACAATGTGAAGATTTAAAGATATAAAACCTCATGGCCCAGAACCCCATGTGTGCTGCATTTTTGACATTTTTGTTTAACGCAAGACAAGGGGAGTCAATTACCCGAGGAGCTGCCGGTTCTTCCGTGGCTCCTAGTTGCAGTTCCTGAGTCGCAGTGTGAAGGAGATTAATGCAAATCAAATCACAAATTCAGTGGTGCTGTGTTGTGAGTGTAGTGCCAGCACATTAACAGAAGCTGTGGGCTCCCTTCAGTATAAAAATGCCACTTGAGTGAAATACGTGGTGCTTCATATGAAGTTAAAGGGAAATTTGTTCACCAAGTCATCATTATAAACTTGCCCATCAGCTCTTTAACTTTACACACAAAGTGAAATATAACCCAGTGATTGGGTGACCAGATTACAAAGTTCTTGGACTGGATCCCTAATCACTACTGTGTTAGTAGATCTCAGTTGATAGCATAGACATGAAGAAAATATTTCCACTTGTGAGTGAGACTATAACTAGAGGCTATAAATATAAAATAGTCACTATCAGTAGATTTTTGGGTACTAAGGGATTAAGGGATATGTGAATAGTGCGGGAAGGTGGAGTTGAGGTAGATGATCATCCATGATCATATTGAATGGCGGAACAGGCTTGAAGGGCTGAATGGCCTACTCCTGCTCCTATTTTCTATGTTATTCTGTTCTTAATAAATCCAACATTAAAATCAGGAGAAACTTCTTTACCCAAAGAATGGTAAGAATGTGGAAGGTGCTACCATAAGGATTAACTGAGGTGAATAGAAAAGATACATTTTAGGGGAAGCTTGATAAACATATGATTGTGAAAGGAATAGAAGGCCAGGCTGACGGTGTTAGAAGAAGGTTTGGAGAAGGATTATGTGCAGCATAAATGCCAGCATGGGCCGAATAACCTGTTTCTAGCTGTAGACACGATATAATTTGGGGTAGGAAGGAGGACACTTCAATTGGACTCATAGAGGTAGATCTTGACTTTGTGCAGTTGTGTAAAATAGCTCATAGTGAGTCAGCAGCCATTTTACATCTTTTCCACATTCACAACTGCCTTCCGCTCTCCTACTGACATCAATGACCCATTTTACACAAAGTCAAAATGTACCCCATTGTTTCCGGAAAGAGAAAATCAACCAGCGTTCATGCTCCTGATCACTAACCAGTGATCTGTGCTAGAAAGTAGTTGAATTTGAATATCAAGTGATTGGTTTGTCACGCACATCGGAGGTGCAATAATACAGCATTCACGGACTAACTCTGAAGAGGTATAAAAAAATGGACTTTGTCTTTAAAAAATAGACCTTATTTTTAAAAATGAACAATGGTCCAAAATGGCCACCAAAGAAAAAGAGGATTAGCCTTTTGTGTCTTCAAACAGTCTGACAAAGGACAAATCTTCAAATACAAAAAGTGTTAATGAAATCCATCTTACACCTATCCTAAAAACATTCCAGAGTTGAATGTCTTCTTCTCAAACAAAGGAGCTGTGAAGTAGCCACGTCCTGGGCCATTGTGTGATCACCATAGGAAAAAACAAGAGTGTCTCCTAACAGCAGATGAGAGGTGACACCATTCTAGCTTAAAACAAAGACAGTCAGAGAGAGAGAGAGACTGACCCGGAAGGTGACACTTGTAACAACTGGCATTAAAGCAAGCCAGAAAGCACCTGCCCGACTGAAAGAATCCGATCCAATGTTAAAAAGAAAAGCTTGCTTTTATATAGTACCTTTCACAACGTCAAGACGCCCTGAAGTGCTTTACAGCCAATGAAGTGCTTTTGAGGTATCACCACTATTGCAATGTAGGAAACATGGCAGTCAATTTGTGCAGAGCAAGCTCCCACAAACAGCAGTGAGATAATCTGCGTGATAACCAGATAATGTGTGTTTGTGTTGTTGATTGAGGGATAAATATTGACCAGGACACCAGGAAGGAACTCCCCTGCTCTCTGAAATAGTGCCACGCAATTTTCACATCCACGAGAGGGTGGATAGGGCCTCGGTTTAATGTCTCATCCAAAAGACGTCACCTCTGACAGTGCAGCACTCCCTGTGCTGGAGTATCAGCCTTGACTTTTATGCTCAAGTCTCTGGAGTGGGATTCAGAGGTAAGAGTGCTACCAACTAGATTAAAATTTCCATTGACTTTGTCATGCTAGCACCCACCTGCCAAGAATGAGGCACATTAATTTTGTCATGAACATTGATTTTAAACTGTTGCTGGTGCGAGGAAATGACTTGTTAAACAGATCAGCCGTGGCTGGAAAAAACATTTGCATACTAACAGACAGTACTTGGAAGGACAAAGGACCATTCCCTGACACATTCAACCCACAATGGACCTTGATCATCAGCTATTGTGTGTAAGAGGAGCATTCCAGAGACTGCTAAGGTGATACAATCCAGGACTGGTCAGTTCAGCTGGTCACATAACTAACTGGCTGTTCCAGGATTTTTTTGAACTAGCCACAGAGAGTTTGAACAGACAGACTGTTTGCTCCTGGACTGAGAAGATCTCTCCTGTCTGCTCCCATCTCTTTCTCACAAACCTCTGAATCCACTGAAGACACATGAACTTCTTCTTCTTCTTCTTTTCCAAGAGAGAAAAGTCTCCTACAGCAAACAGGTTTTAAGAAGAATACTGGGCCCCAATGAAAAGCAAGATCTACCTACAATCAAGGACTCTACAATGAGCTCAAAGAACTGTAACAAAAGCTCTGTGTGGGTGCGTTTTGTATCTGTAGTCGTCAACCGAATTAGAGTTTAAGTTTAATAAATTTCAACTTTTCTTCTTTAAACCTAAGAAAGCCTGTTTGTGCTGGTTTCTTTGCCTTCTAACTGGAAAGCAGTGAACAAGGATTCACCAAGGGGGAGCTAAACACACGGTGTGTTTAAAATTAAACCTTGTTACAGTAAGACCAGGCGAAGGCTGAGAGGGAACCCTAGACACTTTCTCATCTGATCGTGACAATTTCAATAGGGAAAGCTGTAAAATGGGCTGTCAATTTGTTATCGCCCATTTTACACTAATACACAAAGTCAAGATCTACCCGTTAATCACCTGGCTGGGTTGTTTATAACACAGGTTGTAAATTGCCCTCAAAAGTTAGCATCCCCGATTTTCATCGCTCCGCCATTGGCAGCCATGTCTTCAGCTGCCTGGGCCTAAAGTTCTGGGATTCCCTCCCTAAACCTCTCCCCCTTAAGATGCTTCTTAAAAGCTGCCGCTTTGACCAAGCTTTTGGTCACCTGCCCTAACATCTCCTTATGTGACGGTGTAAAATTTATGTTTGATAACAGTCCTGTGAACTGCCTTTTACTATGTTAAAGGTGATATATAAATGCAAGTTGTTGTTATTCTCAGGTAGGACTTGAGCTCCAGGGAACTGTTGTGGTATTACATTAAGGGGCGTATTTCAAAAAGCTGTCCAACACCAGACAGGATGTACAGACCCACGTGAGCTTTAGGCAGTTGTTGGAAGAAACTACAGAGATAAGAGCAACTGGTGTGTTTATGTCAAGAAAGAGGAAACACAACAGGAACAAGGCCACACCTACTACATGTGTGTGATATTTATTCTCCTTTATTATTATTATTAGCATGCCAGAACTCAAAATTTCCATCAGATTATAGGGGCAACATATAATTCCTTTGTCAGTTTCATTTGCATAATTTTTTGTCTTTCCAATGAAACACAGGGTTATACATAGTGACCTTGGTGTTAAATAGTAAACACAAAGCAAAATGTTCTCATCTCCCATTCCCCACCCCCTGCACCCAGCCCTACTCCGTTTCAGAGAGTTGTCAACTCTGGTTGGGAATATTCCTGGAGATTTCATAGCATGAAACTCCTGCCTCCCTCCCCTCACATTCCCGCCATTGGTCACCTGACACGTCCATCCTCACAGTGCTCTGCCTTCCCACCGCCAATTAGAAAATGAAAGGACTCTTCAAGGCTATGGGCCAAGTGCTGGCAAATGGGATTAGGTAGACAGGTCAGGTGTTTTAATGCATCGGTTCAGACTCGATGGGCCGAAGGGCCTCTTCTGCACTGTATTATTCTGTGATTCATTGCCTGATTGGATGATGCTTGATTGTCATTGTACAGCCTTTTATCCTATGTTCAGAATTTTTATAACTAATACACAAACATGTTCAAGGAACATTTTTGAAAAGCACAATTCTTTCATTGCCTGTATATGTTTTCTCCAGGGTGTTGCTTACAGCAATGTCCTGGAGATTAGTTTTCAATTCCTGAAGACTCCGAAGCAATCCTGGAGAGTTGGCACCCCTATCTTCAGCATGTCTGTTACCTTCCACTTGATGCATAACTAAACAGATGCATTTTGCAGACTGGTGGGAATCTGCCATGATCTGACTAGGCAAAGTTCCTGAAATGCAAACCAGGTACTAAAAGCTTGTTTACCTTTTCACATACTTCAGTCTCTGGTGATGCAATTAATAATTAACTCTGGCAAGGCTTTGATGAATTTTAATGACTGGCAAATCGAGGCTCAGCCCTACTACTACTGCACTTGCCTTATACTGATGTTAACTAATTCTGTGTCAGGATTTTAACTTGGTAAGTGAAGGAAAATTTAATATGGGGGTCAGTGAGGGAAATGTTTGATAAATATTCAACAGAGAGGGCATTGATTCACAGATTTATCTCCCCTGGAAGATTCATACAGTACAGAAGGAGACCCATCATGCCGCTTAGAAAGACCGATCTAATGAGTCCCATTCCCCACCTACACATTTTTTCCTAACTATATATCCAATTTAGTTTATCCAATAAGTTGTTTAATTTTTGGTTTTATCCATTTCATTTCCTAAAGATACCCCTGCTTCTGGAAATTATTTGGACCTTCATGCACCACACACCATACTCAGCCAGAGAGCGGTTGGTTGGTAGGTTGCACTAAAAGTGCTTTGAGGGTTTACCCAAGACAGTGACTATGACGTACATGAGAGATGTCCAGCAGTTGATTCAGCTTAGGTGCCTCTGCTTGCTCCCTGCAGGGGTTTCACTCAGAGCCACTGTCAACACAGTCAAGAATGGGAACCAAAAATGGCATGAATGAAGTGGCAACCTTCCTCGACTTCAGTACAATGCATCAACTCACTGAGCCCCTGACCTCTATCACCAAGAATGAGTAACAGAATCATCAAGGGAGCACTGCAGCAACTTGGCAAAGTTTCTTCAGCAACACATCCCAAGCCCGCAACCACCTGGAAGAACAAAGGCAGCGTGTTTCATGGGAACACCCATCATCTCCAAGTTCTCCTCCATGTCATACACCATCCCGACTTAGACATATATCGCCATTCCTTCATCAGCACTGGGCCAAAATCCTGGAACTCCCTCCCCAGCACCTTCACCACACACACTGCAGTGGTTCAAGAAGGGGGCTCACTACCACCTTCTCAAGCAGCAACCATGGGCAATAAATTCAGCCTTGGCTGCCTCACCCATATCCCAAAAACAAATAGAAGAAAGTCATCTAACCATTAAACAGCATTAATCATTAAGAGATTTATTTTAAGTGAAATTTAATCAACACATTTGGAACAGATTTAGCAGAGGAATCATGTGGTCAAGGCAAGCCAAGAAGTTGCTATAATTGATTTTAAGATTGTTAATTTTAAGCTGTTGGTCGATACAAGGCTGTCAGCACATAATGCTGAGAATTATTATGTGATATCTAACTTTAGATAACTCACAGACAAGCCTCCCAATCACTCTCACCAAACCAGTTTCGGACGGGACTTGGAGATAAACAGCTTTGGCTCCTTCAATTTAAAAATAAATATATTACACGCTCCCATGGGCTCAGTTAGTAAATGGATTGCCTGGAGAGACAGATACAGCCCCAAGTCCCATCCATGGTCAGTGGTCAGTTGGCTGATCTCGGCTGAAGTGCTGATAGGGGGGGTCAAAATTGGCTTGCGTTCAAATGCCACTCAGTGGCCTTAGTGCGGCTGGGTTAAGGAGAGGAAAAAGAAAGATTTGTATTTATTTTGCCTTTCATGACCTCAGCATATTCTGAAGTGTTTTACGGCCAATATGTTTCTTTTGAAGTGTCGTCACAGTTTTAATGTAGGGAAATGCAACAGTTGATTTGCACACAGCAATGCAAGCAGTAATGAAGTAATGACCAGATAACACAAAAGCAAAATACTGAGGATGTTAGAACTCTGAAATTAGAACAGAAAATGCTGGGAAGACTTAGCAGATATGGTAGCGCTTGTGGAGAGACAAAGTTAAGGTTTCAGGTCAATAACAATTCTTTAGAACTGGGGAAATTTAGAAATGCAATGGGTTAGAGCATGTAAAGGGAGGTGGGGGTGGGGGGGGGGGAAGAAGGAACAAAAGGGAAGGTCTGTAATACAATGGAGGGCAGGAAAGATTAAATGAGAAAAGGGGTCATGGTTCAAGGTCAAAGGGAGTTACAACAACCACTGCTTGTATTTCTATAGTGCCTTTAATATAATAAAACATCCCAAGGCACTTTATAGGACATTATAAAACAAAGTATGACACCGAGCCACAAAAGGAGATATTAGGTCAGATGACCAAAAACTTGGTTAAAGAGTTTGGTTTTAAGGAGTGTCTTAAAGGAAGAAAATGAGATGGAGAAACAGAGAGGTGAAGGGAGGGTATTCCAGAGCTTGGGGTCTAAACAACTGAAGGCACGGCCACCGATGGTGGAATGATTAAAATCAGGGGTACACAGGAGGCCAGAATTAGAGGAGCGTAGATATCTTGGACGGTTGTGAGGATGGAGGAGATTACAGAGATAGGGAGTGCAGAGGCCATGGATGGATTTTTGAAACAAGGATGAGAATTTTAAAATCAAGTTGTTGCTTGACTGGGAGCCAATGTAGGTCACCAAGTAGAGGGGTAATGGGGAACGGGATTTGGTGCGAGTTAAGGCATGGGCAGCAGAGTTTTTGATGACCTCAATGTGGGAGATCAGCTAAGTACATTGGAATAGTCAAGTCTAGAGGTGATGAAGGCAGAAATGAGGGTTTCAGCAGCAGATAACTTGAGACAGGGGCAAAATCAGGCAATGTTATGGAGGTGAAATAGGTAATCTTAAGAATGGTGCAGATTACCACAGTAACTGTTGCCAATCCATTTTGTTTTTATTATTAATGACCAGATAATCCATTTTAGTGATGCTAATTGAGGGAGAAATATTGGCCAGGACACCAGGGAAAACACCTTTACAATTGTGCCACAAGATCTTTTACATGCACCTGAGAGCGCATCTGATATTGTAGCACTCCCTCCTTACTGCACTTGAGTGGTAGCTTGCATGGGACTTGAACACACAACCTTCTGACTCAGAGGTAAGAATGCTACCCACTGAGCCACAACTGGCACAACACAGAAAACTATTGATAATCAGCCCCTCTATAATTACATGTCAAATTTATTGGGCTCCCCACTAATAAAAGCCTAGTGTTGCACCGCACCATACAGCTCAGGAGAGCCGTGCTTAATCCCCAATACGAAGAGAATCAGCTGCATTTGGTGAACCATAAACCTTTAACCTTCAGTGCTTTTGGAGAAAACAAAACACAATTGGGGTCATTTTCAACTTTTCTGCCTGGACAGTAAACTTGCAGAGAGGAGCACCGCTCCTTCATAGAACTCGCCTGATATTGTCCCATTGTTTTCATCCGCTTTGCCGGGTTACTGCCAAGGGGGGGGGGGGGGTGATGTGGAAAATGTCACAATTGGACACTTTGACTTAAAGGCCATTGACATCAAATTAGTTGCAGGGAGAAATACTGGACAGGACACCAGGGAGAACTTGCATGCTCCCTGTGAGGGTAAGAATCAGCCTGAGTTGCTGCTCCTGATTGCTACACAGTGACCCCTGCTTCTAAACGCATGTGTGGATGTTGGTAAGGTCAAGATTAGGTTTAACTGTGATGCCCTTTCCATACTGAATAGCCTGTCAACACAGGCCAGCTTTATAAATAAACTGCATATGTATTTCTCAGTTCGTAAGGCAAGTTCAGGTGAAGTAGGCTCTTTGGCCTGTTAGATCTCATCCTTTCAGAACAACCAGAGTTACCAACTCTCCAGGATTCTTTCTTAGTCTCTAAGAATAGAAAAGCAATCTTCAGACACTGTAGCAATCAATTCAGGAGGAAAGAAAATCATTGGGCATTAAAAAAAATTATTTATTTTTCCACTTTCTTCAAACACTTTCATTTATTAGTTATAAAAGTGAAAAAAGTTCTGTTCCACTGTCAGTCAAGATTAACCCAATTGGGTAACAGAGTCTGTTCCCTTTCCAATTGGCCATGGAAGGTGGTGACCCTGGAGGATGGACAAATGGGGAAGTGGGACAACAGGTAAGCATGGCCGTGGGGGCGGGGGCTGCCGATGATTTGAGGCAGGAGGTCATGTGATGAAACCTCCAGGTCTATACCCAACCACAGTTGGCAACCTGGATTCCAAACTGAACAGGCAGAGACAGCTCTAGTGTTGAAATTCTTCTGAAGGATAGGACGTCTGACAATGCAGCAACCTCCAGAAAGCACTGCAACTGTGCCCGGTTTGTGCGCTCTACCCTTGGTGTGGGACACCAAACAGAGTTATGAGTGTTCCACTAACTGAGCTAAGCTGACGTGAAATGCTGATTATGTTTCCCTGTAAACGCAAAAGAAAAACAATCAGGAGAGCTTCGGAAAATCAGACAGACAAGGTCATGCCATCCAACACTCTGGGAGAAGAAAAAGCATCGACTTGTTTGGAATGAGCTTGAACACTTTGTGCATAATTTCTTTGGTTGACAATCATGAAAAGCTCATACTGCTATGACTAATATTTGAAGAACGGTCATTAACTAAGCCCTTGGAGACCAAGGCAACAGGTTCACGTGGCAACACATTCATCAAATCAAATGGAAATGCTCAATTTCATTCAGCACACTGTGTACAAAGAGAGGCACGTATTATTCCAGAATTTGCTTGTGTTTTTGGTTGCTCAACCTGCTTTTTTAAAAATTTAACTTCATATATCAGTTAGGTGCTTGATGGCCGGCATGGACATGATGGGCTGAAGGGCCTGTTTCTGTGCTGTATAACTCTATGACTATGACGATCAGCACCCATCTCCCTGCACCTGCACCCTCCTCCCCCACACCTACTTTCTCCCATGATAGCTGCTGCATTGTCACAAAGAGCCTAAATGCCTTCACGAATACCCTTCAGGGAAGGGAATCTGCCATCTCCACTTCCCACTTCTACACATGACACCAATTCCACATAACTTGATTAACTCTTAATGCCCTCTGAAGTGGCCAAGCAAGTCTCTCCGTCATAGAGCAATCACTGCAAATCGCAGGAAGAGCTGTAGTGATTCAAGTCTCCCAGCATAGTCTCAGGAAAGTAAAGATGAGCAGTGCCCTGCATCCCGCTGGTTCATTAGTTATGCCGATTAATACAATGGTATACAGCACCCCTGCAGAACCATGAGAAAAATATTTCTCCAACTTTTAGTTCTTTCATGACTCTCTCTAACAAATCCTAGCTGCTAGGATTTTCCAAATGTCAGCAAAGACCACCAACCTGCAGTGCAAAACTTGTGCTACTCTCCAAGACTGTGCATGTAGTTTCAGAAGATCACCTCCTACCACATCAGTGTTACATTTTCCCATTTCTTATATCAAGCCATTCTGTGGCTCCCTCGTCAATATCGTCAATCCCTTAATTTTTTTTTAAAGAATCAATCACTCTGGTGATGTGGGTGTTACTGGCAAGGCCAGCATTTATTACCCATTCCTAAGTCGCTGATGAGTGGGAATTTAGTTGTACTAATTGATCTTGCTGGATCTTGTTCACAGAATCGTTACAGCGCAGAAGGAAGCCGTTCGGCCCATCGTGTCCAGACTGGCTCTGTGAAAGAGCAATTCCCTTAACCCCATTCCCCTGCCTTCTCCCCATAACCCCTCACATTCTTCCTTCCCATATAACTGTCTAATTCCCTTTTGAATGCTTCAATTGAACTTGCCTCCACCACATTCTCAGACAGAGCATTCCAGGCCTTAATCACTCTCTGCGTGAAAAAGTTTTTCCTCATGTCACTTTTACTTTCCTTACCCATTACTTTAAATCTGTGCCCTCTCGTTCTCGATCCTTTCACAAGTGGGAACAGTTTCTCTCTATCTACTCTGTCCAGATCACTCATGATTTTGAATACCTCTATCAAATCACCTCTCAGCATTCTCTTCTCCAAGGAAAACAGACCCAACTTCTCCAATCTATCTTCATAACTAAAGTTCTTCATCCCTGGAACCATTCTCGTGAATCTTTACTATACTCTCTCCAATGCCCTCACATCTTTCCTAAAGTGTAGCGCCCAGAACCGGACACAATACTCCAAATGAGGCTGAACTAGTGTCTTATACAAGTTCAACATAACTTCCTTGCTCTTGTACTCTATGCCCCTATTAATAAAGCCCAGGATACTGTATGCTTTATTAACTGCTCTCTCAATCTATCCTGCCATCTTCAATGACTTATGCACATATACACCCAGGTCCCTTTGCTCCTGCACCCCCCTTTAGAATTGTACCCTTTATTCTATGTTGTCTCTCCATGGTCTTCCTATCAAAATGAATCACTTCACATTTCTCTGAATTGAACTTCATCTGCCCATTCCACCAACTTTTCTATGTCCTTTTGAAGTTCGACACTATCCTCCTCACAGTTCACAATGCTTCTAAGTTTTGTATCATCTGCAAACTTTGAAATTGTGCCCTGTACACCTAGGTCCAGGTCATTAATATATATCAGGAAAAGCAAGGGTCCCAACACCGATCCCTGGGGAACTCCACTACAAACCTTCCTCCAGCCCGAAAAACATCCATTAACCACTACTCAAGTTTCCTGTCACCCAGCCAATTCCGTATCCATGTTGCTACTGTCCCTTTTATTCAATGAGCTACAAGTTTTCTCAAGTCTGTTGTGTGTCACTATATCAAATGCCTTTTGAAAGTCCATGTACACCACATCAACAGCATTGCCCTCATCAACCCTCTCTGTTACCTCCTCAAAATACTCCAGCAAGTTGGTTAACCATGATTTTCCCTTAAGAAATCCATGCTGGTTTTCCTTAATTAACTCGCATTTGTCCACGTGACTATTGAATTTGTCGCGAATTATTTTTTCTGACCAACCAGAAAGCTGCTGCGCTGAGCGCTCAGGCTCAGTGCAACTGACGGGGTGGGGGGGAAAGAGGAACAAAGACAGACAGAAGGGGGGAAACAGAGAGAGGTGAAGAGAGGGGGTAATAAAGAGGGGGAACAGAGAGAGAGAGAAAACAGAGGGGAAAAGAGAGAGAGGGGGGCGGACGGAGTGAGAGAGAGGGGGGCGGACGGAGAGAGAGAGAGGGGGGCCAGAGAGAGAGAGAGAGAGAGGGGGGACAGAGAGAGAGAGAGAGAGAGAGAGAGAGAGGGGGGCCAGAGAGAGAGAGAGAGAGAGAGAGGGGGGCCAGAGAGAGAGAGAGAGAGAGAGAGGGGGGCCAGAGAGAGAGAGAGAGAGAGAGAGAGAGGGGGGCCAGAGAGAGAGAGAGGGGGGCCAGAGAGAGAGAGAAGGGCGACAGAGAGAGAGGACGAGCACAGGGGAGTAATGAACACGGGGGGGGGGGGGGGGGAGAACACGGGGGAGGGGGGGGAGAACACGGGGGGGGGGGGGGGAGAACACGGGGGGGGGGGGGGAGAACACGGGGTGGGGGGGGAGAACACGGGGTGGGGGGGAGAACACGGGGGGGGGGGAGAACACGGGGGGGGGGGGAGAACACGGGGGGGGAGAACACGGGGGGGGGGGAGAACACGGGGGGGGAGAACACGGAGGGGGGGAGAACACGGAGGGGGGGAGAACACGGAGGGGGGGAGAACACGGAGGGGGGGAGAACACGGAGGGGGGGAGAACACGGAGGGGGGGAGAACACGGGGGGGGGAGAACACGGGGGGGGAGAACACCGGGGGGGGAGAACACGGGGGGGGAGAACACGGGGGGGGAGAACACGGGGGGGGGAGAACACGGGGGGGGGGAGAACACGGGGGGGGGAGAACACGGGGGGGGGAGAACACGGGGGGGGAGAACACGGGGGGGGAGAACACGGGGGGGGGAGAACACGGGGGGGGAGAACACGGGGGGGGGAGAACACGGGGGGGGGAGAACACGGGGGGGGGAGAACACGGGGGGGGAGAACACGGGGGGGAGAACACGGGGGGGGGAGAACACGGGGGGGGGAGAACACGGGGGGGGGAGAACACGGGGGGGGGAGAACACGGGGGGGGGGGGAGAACACGGGGGGGGGGGGAGAACACGGGGGGGGGGAGAACACGGGGGGGGAGAACACGGGGGGGGGAGAACACGGGGGGGGGAGAACACGGGGGGGGAGAACACGGGGGGGGAGAACACGGGGGGGGAGAACACGGGGGGGGGGAACAACACAGAGAGGGGGGGAACAACACAGAGAGGGGGGGAACAACACAGAGAGGGGGGGAACAACACAGAGAGGGGGGGAACAACACAGAGAGGGGGGGAACAACACAGAGAGGGGGGGAACAACACAGAGAGGGGGGGAACAACACAGAGAGGGGGGGAACAACACAGAGAGGGGGGGAACAACACAGAGAGGGGGGGAACAACACAGAGAGGGGGGGAACAACACAGAGAGGGGGGGAACAACACAGAGAGGGGGGGAACAACACAGAGAGGGGGGGAACAACACAGAGAGGGGGGGAACAACACAGAGAGGGGGGAACATTGGGTGGGGCAGAGCCAGAGAGATCAAGAGATGGATAGCTATCCTGAATACTCTGCATCGCTATATCAAGTGTGTGGCCAGAGATTGACGACTTATGCAAGCAAAAACAACGCCAGGTATGTCACTAAATTAGTTTTCAATATAGTGACGAGAATGTAAGTCAATAAATTCGTCTTCTCACTTAAAGTTTCTTCACAAAAATGCACATTTGTTGTTTTTATTAGCAAGATAAATTTTTAATGCCTTTATCTTTCGAAATTTGCTCACCGGCCCCCTGGGCCAAGCAAAAATCGTTATGCGGCCCTACACCCAAAAAGGTTGGACAACCCTGGTATACAGGCACTGGGGAGATAGGAGGTGAGCTACCCGCCGCAGAATTCCCAGCCTCTGACGTTGCTCTTGTCGCCACAGAATTTGTGTGACTGGTCCAGTTCAGTTTCTGGTTATGGTAACCCCCAGGATGTGGATAGTGGGGGATTCAGCAACGGTAATGCCATTGAACAAGCAAAGATGGTTAGATTCACTCTTGTTTGAGATGGTCATTGTCTGGAGCTTGTGTGGCATGACAGCCCAAGCATGGATGTTGTCCAGGGTCTTGCTTCATATGGACATGGGCTGTTTCAGTATCTGAGGAGTCGTGAATGGTGCTGAACATTGTGCAATCAACAGTGAACATCCCCACTTCTGACCTGATGATGGAGGGAAGGTCATTGATGAAGCAGCTGAAGATGGTTGGGCCTAGGATGGTTGGTTCCTACCCTGAGGAACTCCTGCAGTGATGTCCTGGGACTGAGATGATTGACCTCCAACAACCACAACCATCTTCCTTTGTGCTAGGTATGACTCCAACCAGTGGAGAGTTTTCCCTGATTCCCATTGACTCCAGTTTTGCTAGGGCTCCTTGATGCCATACTCCATCAAATGCTGCCTTGATGTCAAGGGCAGTCACTCTCACCTCACCTCTGGAGTTTAGTTCTTTTGTCCATGTTTGGACCAAGGCTGTAATGAGGTCAGGAGCCGAGTGGCCCTGGCAGAACCCAAACTAAACGTCAGTGAGCAAGTGCTGCTTGATAGCACTGTTGACGACACCATCCATCACTTTACTGATGATCGAAAGTAGACTGAGAGGGTGGTAATTGGTTGGGTTGGATTTGTCCTGCTTTTTGTGCACAGGACATATCTGGGCAAATTTACACATTGCTAGTTATAGCTGTACTGGAACACAATAAGAACACCCAAGAACACAAGAAGTCAGAGCAGGAGCAGACCATATGGCCCATTGAGCCTGCATCGCCATTCAAAACGATCATGGCTGATTTTAGGATTCAACTCCACTTTCCTGCTTGCTTCCCAGACCCCTTGAGAGACCAAAAATCTGTCTATCCCAGCATTAAATGTATTCAATGACTGAGCATCCACAACCCTCTGGGGTAGAGAATTCCAAAGATTCACAACCCTTTGAGTGAAGTAATTTCGCCTCATCTCAGTCCTAAATGATTGGCACCTTATCCTGAGACTGTGTCCCCATGTTTCAGATTCATGACCAGCGGAAATAATCTGTGTCTACCCTATCCAGCCCCTTTAGAATCTTATTTATTTCAATGAGATCACCTCTCATTATTCTCAACTCCAGAGAATACAGGCCCAATTTACTTCAACTCTCATTATAGGACAATCCCCTCATCCCAGGAACCAATCTAGTGAATTTTCACTGCACCACCTCCAATGCAAGTATATCTTTTCTTAAATGTGGAGCCCAAAACTGCACACAGATTTCCAGATGTGGTCTCACCAAAACCCTGTACAATTGTAGTAATACTTCCTTATTCCTGTACTCCAATCCCCTTGCAATAAACGCCATTTGCTTTCCCAATTGAGAGTTGTGCCTGCATTATACTCCATCTGCCATCTTGTTACCCACTTACTTAACCTGTCTCTATCCCTTTGCAGCCTCTGTGTTCATCCCACAACTTACCTCTTTCACCTACCTTTGTTATTTAGCAAAATTAGATGCATTGCTCTCTGTCTCTTCATCTCAGTAATTAATGTAGATTGTAAATAGCTGAGGTCCCAGTACTGATCCTTGTGGCACTCCACTATTTACTGCCTGCCAACTTGAAAGCGTCCCGTTTATGCCCATTTGTTGCTTCCTGTCTGTTAACCAACCATCTATATATGCTAATATATTACCCCCAACTCCATGAACCCTTATCTTGCCGATTAACCTTTTGCGTGGCACCTTATTGAATTCCTTTTGGAAATCCAGGTATACTACATCTACTGATTCCCCTTTATCTACCCTACTAGTTACATCCTCAAAAAACTAATAAATTTGTCAAACAGAATTTCCGTTTCGTAAAACCATGCTGACTTGTTCTTATCAAACTGTGCTATTCTAAGTGCATTGTTAAGACTTCCTTAATAATAGATTCCAGTATTTTCCCCAACGACTGATGTTAAGCTAATTGGCCTGTAGTTCGCTGTTTTCTCTCTCCCTCCTTTCTTGAAAAGTGGTGCAACATTTGCCAACTTCCAATCTGATGGGACCATTCCCCAATCGGAGGAATTTTACAAAATCATAGCCAGCGCATCCACTATATCTGCAGCTATCTCTTTTAGAACCCTAGGATGTAGGCCATCAGGTCCTGGAGATTTGTCAGATTTTAGTCCCTTAAGTTTCCCCAATACTTTTTCTCCGCTGATATGAATTTTCTTAATTTCCTCATTCTTTTTAGCCGCTGGTTACTGTCTATTTCTGGTATGGAACTTGTGTCTTCTATTGTGAAGACAGACACAAAATATTTGTTCAATGCCTCTGCCATTCCCTCATTCTCCATGATAAATTCTCCTGCCTCTGCTTTCAAAGGACCAATGTTTACTTTAGCTATTCTCTTCCTTTTATATACCTAGAAAAGCTCTTACAATCTGTTTTTATGTTACTGGCTAGTTTACTCTCATTCTATTTTTTTCTTTTATCATCAACTTTTTGGTGGCCCTTTGCTTGTTTCTAAAACACTCCCAATCCTCAGACTTGTTACTCTTTTTCACAACATTGTAGCCTTTTCTTTTAATCTAATACTATCCTTAACTTCCTGAGTGAGCCATGGATGGGTCTTTCTGGCCGAGTTCGTTTTCCAAAGGAATGTATTTTTGTTGAACATTTTGATTTGTTTCTTTAACAGTTTCCCACTGTTCATTTACTGCCATACCTTTTAGTCTATTTACCCAATTTACCTTAGCCAGTTCTCCCCTCGTGCCTACGTAATTGGCTTTGTTTAAGTTAAAGATTCTTGTCTGTGATTGGAGCATGTCACTTTCAAACTTAACATGGAATTTAATGGTATTATGATCATTGTTTCCCAGTGGATCTTTTACTATGACATTGCTTATTAACCCTGCTTCATTACACAACACGGGATTTAAGACAGCTTTATCTCTAGTTGGCACCACAATGCATTGCTCCAACAAACTGTCCTGAAAACATTCTACACTCATCTTCTAGACCACTACTGCCAATTTCGTTGTCCCAGTCCCCATAATTATCACATTTGTTACATGCTCCAATAATTTCTTGTTTAATGTTCTGTCCAATGGTATAACTACTGTTAAGGGGCCTATAAACTAATCCCACCAGTATTTTCTGATTCTTGCTATTCTTTATTTTTACCCATACTGATTCTACTTCATGATCTTCTGAGGCCAGATCCTTTCTCACTAATTCCCTTATGTCATCCTTTACCATCAGTCCTACCCCTCCTCCTTTGCTATTCTGTCTTTCCAAAATATTGTGTATCCTGGAATATTTTTTCCCCAACCTTGGGAACAGCTAGGTTAAGGGCGTGGCTAGTCCTGGAGCACAAGTCTTCAGTACTATAGCTGGAATGTTGTCAGGACCCATAGCTTTTGCAGTATCCAGTGCCTTCACCTGTTTCTTGATATCACATGGAAATGAATCAGATTAGCTGAAGACTGGCATCTGTGATGCTGGGGACCGCAGGAGAAGGCGTTAGGAATGTTGTTAGGTAGGGAGCTCCAGGACTTTTGACCCAGCGACTACAAATGAATGGCTGATATATCTCCAAGTCATGATAGTACGTGATTTGGAGAAGAACTTGGAGACGATGGTGTTGTCATGCACCTGATTTCCATTCCTACCCTCTGAAGAGAACCTCTACAAACTTCCTTTGGTACAGTTCCAGTTGGGATTATGGCCCCATGCAGGTTTGAATCCTAATGCTGTCATATTCACCATGCCATTATGTTTTACGGAAACACATATCCAGGAAGGTTACCTTTTCAACACTGCATGAATTTCAAATCATGATATTCAGAGGTCATTGCCATGGCACTGCAGAAACAAAGCATCACAAGGTGGTGTGACAGAGTCTTGCAAGCAGAATTTCAACCAACCTTCCAATCCCAACCATCTCACTTAGTGGCAAACTGCCAAGGCCAATCACCTTTGTACACAAAAAGAGGGACACTGGAGGGAGAGTCTTGTGACCCCATGTCAATCAAACCCAGACTGATGATAGTCATAGAATCATAGAATGATGCAGCACACAAGGAGGCCATTTGGCCCATCTTGCCCACGCAGGCTCTTTGAATGAGCTATTCACTTAATCCCATTCCCCTGACCTTTCTCCATAAGCCCTGAAATATTTTTTCCTTCAAGTAGCTCCTCAATTCCCTTTTGAAAAATTATTGAATCTACTTCCACAACCCTTTCAAGGTAGTGCAATCACACCATTACTCACTGCACTGAAATAAAATCTCATTTCACCCTTCTTCTCTGTAAATGACCAACAGTTGATTGGCCTTGTGCCTACAAAGCACAAAACCGGCAATGAAGTGGCAAAATTTACTGCTAAAATAATGACGAGTTTGCTGTTATTAGTGTGTAAATCGTCCAGCAATTTGTGGTGATGAAGAGCTATCCTGTGAATTTGTGCCACTCCACCAATAGCCTTGTGTAAACAGCAGCTCACCTTCAACCTCTCGTGAGTTTCATGAAGTTGCTGTACTTGCATATTAATTGCCAATTAAACTCACTGCAGAAAGATACAGATCAGTCATGATCTCACTGATCGACAGAACAGGCTCGAGGGGTTAAATGACCTACTCCTGTTCCTTTGTTTCCTTGTGAGCACAAAATAACTGCTGTCGCTCACAAAGCATATTAATAAACTTAGCATCTACCAAAGGGTAGCACCCTCTCAAGTATTGCACCAGGAGTGCCAGGCCAGATTACACCCTCAGGTTGCAGAATGGAACTTGAACCCATGACGTTTGTCTGGGAGCCAACTAAGATTACACAAAGTACAATGAGCTCGCACAACACAATGGCACTTGGGCTGATGAGGCTCGAAGTCTGCTAATGGTCAATACTTACTCCAGCTTAAGTCAGAGCCTTTAGGAGAGCAGGGGCAGAAAATTAGAGGCTGCAACATTAAGCCTATTGTCATAGTCACTTTAAGAATTGACTTCCCAGTTCAGACACATAACATGCTTGAAAAGGAAAGCAAATGTAGAAAGGAGTAAAGGATGCAAGCTATAAACTGTACAGCCTTTTCCATTTATTAATTCCACATTTTTCTTTCAACTAAGTGATGTTACGACTAGGGCAGGTGGATGACAAGCCCAGAGTAGACAATTCAGTTCCTCAGTCACAATGACTTTCTTTCTTTCATTTGTTTATGGGATGTAGGCTTCGCTGGTTAGGCCAGCATTTATTGCCCATCCCTAATTGCCAGTGAGAAGGTACTGCCATTCCTTCAGGACGAATCAATGAAATAAACATTCAAAAGCCCACTGATCTCGGCCTGCGAAACACTCCGGCAACAAGTCGGCACAGACTCGGTGGGCCGAAGGGCCTGTTTCAGTGCTGTATCTCTAAATAAATAAAAACTGCGAGCAGTGTCAATCGTCGATGATGCCAGTCAATCGGCCCAGTTCACTCTTCCCAAAGACGGAAAAACGATTTCAGAATTATTATAACACACCCTTTTTATTTCTTTTCCCCCCAGGAATTAAAATTCCATAGTTTTGTACACTATAGACATTTTCAAAATTTAGCAGCATGAAAGTTGCTCAAGGCAAGTGTATGGCACCACTTTTCTTGGGTAGTAGTGTTCAGAAAACTGGTACAAACAAATATCTCACAGGTGAGGGGGAAAAGGAGGGACACGCACAGTAAAAAAACTACATGCCAGGCTGCACTGGGTGCATTAAAACTGATATTACTACAGTCTCAATCACTACTCCATGTACATAATCATTAAACAGCCTGTTGATACATTCTCGGTGATTTTAGAACAGCCTTGAACCAAAGGCCAAGATAGCAGAGAGATAGCAAGTCGATCGAAATATTAATTGAGATAATCGATGCTAAAAGAGAGAGGAGAGGGAGAGAAGCAAAAAAAAAAATCATTTAAGGATGCGGGAAGGAGGGAGAAAGAAAACTGAAAGCACTTCGCTGTCGACATATGTCGAGGGCCTATACTTTGAAACATACAAAAAACCCCCACCTCCCATCTGTTGGGTGCAAGTCAACAGTTTATTGTTCAGATGGAGACAGCAGTTCATTGACTCCTCTCCCTGCCACAACCACTCTCCCCCCAACCCAACTCCATTACCCAATACTACGAACTGAAATTCCACAGTGCCATAACTGTAATGTGCTATTATCCAGTACTTTTAAAAAAAAATTACACCCATTTCAGATAAGACAGGAATTTCACCCAAATGTGTTAACCAATGCTTTACAGTGCACATCAGAATCACAGCCCAGTAGCATTCTCTCTCTCTCTCTTCTCTCTGTTCCTGCCCCACCCACCCCTTTCCTGTAATTTGGCCGTGAAAGGGTTGGAGTTGGAGGAGCTCTAGGTCAGGAACGGCTGCATTGTGGGGATTTGGAATGATTCAGTCGTGGGGAGCTAGGCGCTCCGGCACGCAAATCAAGATGGGGATGGGGGGGATGGGGGGTGAGGGGTGACATTTGGTTCCTGTGGAATTAACGATTGTTCTTGGCTGCATCCTTCGCGGCCAGGATCAGTGGAGTCAGACTGGACAGCGGCTTCGCCAGCTTCAGGAATTGGTGCTGTCAACACAAGAGAATAAAGAGGGGATGAAAAAAAATTAATCGAAAGCAATTCTTCTCCTAAAGCATGATGCAGACAATAATAACATGCAAGTTAAATACTAATTGAAGAGGTTTCCTAGTCCATTTCTCAGATACAAACTCGCCCGTCCAATCTCTCACTCCATTCCAAGAAGCCGTGGCTCAGTGGGTAGCATTCTTTCCTCTAAATCAGAAGGTTGTGGGTTCAAATTCCAATCCAGAGACTTTAGCACAAAATCTAGGCTGACAATCCCAATGCAGTACTGAGGGAATGCTGCACTGCCGGAGGTGCCGTATTTTGGATGGGACATTAAATAGAGGCCTTATCTGCTCTCTCAGGTCGACATAAAAGATTTCATGGCAATACTGGAGGAAGAGCAGAGGAGTTCTCCTTGGTGCCCTGGTCAATATTCATTTTTTTGTTTGCTTTTTGTAGGATCTTGCTGCATGCAAGTCAGCTGTTCTCCTTTTGAATAGTGCCATTGGATCTTTTACATCCACTTGATTTAACGTCTCATTTGAAAGACGACACCTCTGACAGTGCAGCACTCCCTCAGTACTGCACTGGAGCGCTAGCCTGGATGGGGTTGCAGTTGAACCTTCTGACTCAGAGGTAAGAGTGCTACCAGTTGAGCCAATCTGACATTACAAGAACCTATCAAGAGTATTACCAAAAAGGTTTTGACTGCACTAATACCAACAAGTATTGCTCTGCTAAAACAATCTTGCAAAATCACCAGCTGCACAGATAGGCTATTTCACCCTTACTTTGTATCATAAATTCTTACAGCATAGAAGGAGGCCATTCGCTAATTATGCTTCTGCTGGTTCTTTGAAAAAGAGCTATCCAATTAGTCTCAGTCTCCTGTTCACTCCCCACAGTCCTACAATTTTTCAAGCATATATCCTATTCTCTTTTGAAAGTTACTTTTGAATGTGCTTCCACCACCCTTTCAGGCAGCACATTCCAGATCACAACAACTCGCTGCATAAATAAATTTCTCCTCATCTCTCCTCTTTGCCAACTGCCTTAAACTTGGATCCTCTGGTTAGTAACCCTCCTGCCTGTGGAAACAGTCTCTCCTGATTTACTCAATCAAAACCCTTCAATTTTGGGCACTTGTATTGACATGATCATGATAACCTGTCTCACCTGAAGCAGCTCCTTGGAGGAGCCTCTCTTCTCAACGTCCATTTCCAGACAGCGATTCAGGAAATCCCTAAATACAGACGACAGCCTTTCAGGATTTTGCAACTCCGGAGTCCCGTTCGTTGCTATCAGGTACAATGCCTAGTGAAATGAGGAGCCCAGAAAATACAATTAACAGGCTGACATCATCAGAAGACAAAAACGCAGTCACGTTTGTGGAACTTTGTTAGTTAACTTTCAGTCGTTCATGGAGTTTCTGCTGTAAATTTCCTTTTGCAATTTATGTAATGTTAAAACTTATGAGGCATGACATTGAATGTGTTTGGATGATACATTTAGAACATAACTAGTGATACATAATCAAGTCACTGTAGAAACTAATAAACATCTGGGTTGGATAAAGTGCAAGCTCTGAAAAATCTGACTTTGTAAAAAAAAAAAATGTTGTAATAATTTAGTAACATACAGTTCTCAATTTGAACCCCCACTGATACCCCCAACCCCAGCAGAAGCCAAGCAGCAGGGGTGTTAGTTAAAATGAATCAGGGATTTAGTCACACATTTTTCACTACGATTTGACTGGTTGCAATCTTAAGCTCCAGACAGCAAGAACACCAGCCCCAAAACAGCAGGGTCACAAGCCGGGCTCCGATGAAGCCACTGCAGATCCCAGCCAGAGGTTTCCTGCCACCCATTCCCACCTGGAGGCCAGTATATTAATTCCTGCTAGGCTTGGGCAGGAATCTGAGCCTGTATATATAAAATGAGGCCCGGGAGTCAAAACCACTCCGGGCCCTGGCTTGCGTGTTCGTCACTTGCCTTGGCTCCCCCTTGCATGGAATGATCCCACCCCACCCCCCAGTTAGCAGACAGGCCACAATGTTCCATCAACATATAAAGAGAAAGACAGGTTTGTGACTCTGGTGGGATCCTTCAGCACAACTGTTAATCTGCTTCTTGCTTTAAGGCACTGATTAAGCTGCGGCACATTCTCAATATTTTCTGTTTTGAGAAAGCACCTGGTTATGTCGAAAGCAAATCATAACCAGTAAAACACAAGAAAAAAATGCAAAGGAGTCATTAATTCTCATAAGGACAAGTGATTTATGGTCACTCAGAAATCAGCATTTTCACTGCCCCAGGCACTTTGTCCATGCAGACTTGCAAATCTACTCGGGTTGGAAATCACATTACATAGGGGGAAGTATAGAGATTTGCAGGAGTTGCCCAGGGATGATCACTTACTTTGCTGAAGAAGGAAAAGGAGAAAGAACTTGCATTGATGTACAGCCTTTCACACACTCAGGACATCATAGCTGGTGAATTACATCTGAAGTGTAGTCATTGTTATTTTGTAGACAATCATGGCTGTCAATTGCAGCACAGCAAGGTCCAACAAGCAGCAATGAGATAAATGACTAATGAGCCAGTTTTAGGGATTAATATTGGCCAGAGCAGCAGGAGAATGCCCCCGTTTTTCTTCAAAAAGTGCCATGGGTTCTTTCATGTCCAACTGAAAGGCCGGTAAAGGCCCAGTTTAACATCTCATCCAAAAGATGGCATACTTCTGACAGTGCAGCACTCCCTCATTGCTGCTCTGAGGTGTCAGCCTAAACTATATGCTGCAGAAAGGCTTGAACCCACAATCTTCAGACTTGAGAGGTGAACATGTCAACACAAACGAGCAGAGGAGTGAGAAGGGAGACGCTCCTGATTTGAAGGGTGGGCGGGAGAGGAACTGGAGCCACCCAAAGTCATTCTTGTGCCCTACCCAGTAGCCAGTGGCACAGCAACAATAGCAGAAGTCTGGGAGCAGGCTATTTGCTCTTTTGCCATCCAAGGCATCTTCAAAGAGGTTGGAAAATACATGAGCGTAAAGGTCTCCTTTCCCCAAATTAACAAAAAAAGTTACTAAGTAGCTGGAGTCCTCCCCTGATCAGAGCTATCATGTTAAATTCCAGTTAAGGCTCGACACAGCTTCATCTTTAAGCGAGGGCTGCTCTACTAAAAGCAACCGGTAGGAGAGCAATGAATGCAGGGGAAGCCTCACACCATCCTCAGATACGTCATGAAGATGCCAGCCTAATTAGGTCTCCTAGCTATTTTCTGGTAAGATTTCGGAGTTCAACCAATGTTTATATTTATCAAATCAAGGGAAAAAGAATCTTACCCGTAGAGGGTTCTCATTAAGGTAAGGAGGTTCTCCCTCAATCATTTCAATTGCCATGATTCCCAGCGACCAAATGTCTACCTTGGGACCGTATGCTTTTCGCGTGACCACTTCAGGTGCCATCCAGTACGGCGTCCCCACCATGGTGCTTCGTTTACTCTGTTCTGGCGTAATCTGAGCGCAGAAGCCAAAGTCAGCTGGGGGAAAGAAAGTAAGAGTGAGAGATTAGTGTCACATTATTCATTACCAAGGCCATTGGCATACAAAGGTATGAAACGATGGGCAGGAAAAGACCAGCTGGTCCATCAAGCCTGCCACAAACTCAATGGCTGGAGCATCATGACTAGACACTTACTACAACCCCCATTACCCGTTTAATCTCCAGGGAGAGGCGAACCTCCCACAGAACAAAAACAGGTCCAATAAAGGAAAAAGTAATCTGAAAACAAACAGTCCAGAAGATCACATGGACCAAGTGCTATTTGCCTTCTATAAGATGCAATTCTCTGCCCCAGTCAAGAACCAGTCCACCTCCCTCTTGAAGATGCCCAGAGAGTTTGCACCCACCGCCAGTCAATGGTTTGTCAATTAAACTGCAGCAATGAGAGGAGGTGCGGGGCATGTGTCACATGGAGTGTTTCTGGGGTGGACATGGATATTGTGCTCATAATTTCCTTCATGGTGAATTCTTATTTTCCTCAACTCAAGCACAGGAAGTAACTATGCAGAGGCTAGGAAGTCAATTTTCAAGGGGAACTGATGACAATGAAATGTTGTAAGTAACTGCATTCGGTTTATAGGTGCTCAATAAAGAGAAACGTTCGTGCCATTATTGAAATACTGAGTGGCTGTTTCCTCTGGCTAAAGAGTCTAGAATTAGGGGGCATAGTCTCAAGATAAGGAGATGAGGTAAGATGAAATTTATTCAGTCAGACGGTTGTGAATCTTTGGAATTCTCTACCCCAGAGGGCTGTGGATGCTCAGCCACTGAATATATTCATGGCTGAGATTCTTCTTTTCTTCTTTTGGGCCTCCTTATCTCGAGAGACAATGGATACGCGCCTGGAGGTGGTCAGTGGTTTGTGAAGCAGCGCCTGGAGTGGCTATAAAGGCCAATTCTGGAGTGACAGGCTCTTCCACAGGTGCTGCAGAGAAATTTGTTTGTTGGGGCTGTTGCACAGTTGGCTCTCCCCTTGCGCCTCTGTCTTTTTTCCTGCCAACTACTAAGTCTCTTCGACTCGCCACAATTTAGCCCTGTCTTTATGGCTGCCCGCCAGCTCTGGCGAATGAGGTTGAGATTAACATTTGGACATTAAGGGGTCAATGGATATGAGGACTTGATGGGAAAGTGGAGCTAAGGTTGAGGATCAGCCATGATATTAAATGGTGGGGCATGCTTGAAGGGCCATAAGGTCCTTTTTCTTATTTTCTTATGAGAATGCGTGCCCTGCAGAAATGGAACAAGAGTATAGAAGCATGCAAGCCAAGAATCTGGGCTTTCATTGTCTGAACTGCAAAATGGCTGCTTCAGGTTTTCCTGATAGACAATGATTAAGGATGTTATCTTCCAAGACGCCCTGGAGGATCCTGGAACACCAAAACTAATTCCGGATATTGCAGGCAAATCTCTTAAGTGTCCCAGTCAGATCAATGGAGGAAAGCAATCAGGAGGCTGGCCTCCAGTATTAGAAATCAAGAGCCAGCACCTGGTGAGCTGTGCCCAGCCCAGATACAATGGTGCCATTTCTCTTTCCCTTGTTCTACTTCCAACTTGATTCCCAAATAATGGAGACCAAGACTTAGAATAAAGCAAGTGAAACATACTCGGGCACATTAGCCTCAGTGAAGGTCCTTTTGCTTTACTCTCTCTGCAGTCTCGCCCCATCCCATCTCTGTAACCTCCTCCAGCCCTACCACCCTCCGAGAACTCTGCATTCCTCCAATTCTGGCCACCTGCGCATCCCCAAATTTCATCGCTCCACCATTCCTGGCTGTGCCTTGAGCTAGCTTGAAATTCCCTCCCTAAAATGCTCTGAATCTCCCTCCTCCTTTAAAGGTATTTTTAAAAAAAAATTTGAATTCAATTAATAAATATGGAATTTAAAGCTAGTCTAACGATGGCCAATAAACCATTGTCGATTGTTGTAAAAACCCATCTGGTTCACTAATGTCCTTTAGGGAAGGAAATCTGCTGTCCTTACCTGGTCTGGCCTTCATGTGTCTCCAGACCCACAGCAATGTGGTTGACTCTTACATGCCCTCGAAATGGCCTAGCAAGCCACTCAGTTCATGGGCAATTAGGGATGGGCAATAAATGCTGGCCTGGCCTGTGACGCCCACATCCCATGAAAGAATAAAAAAAACATATCTAGCTTTCCCTTAAATACATCTATGCTATTCACCTCAACTACTCCATGAGGCAGCAAGTTCCCTAATCTAATCACGCTCTGGTTATTTTCGCCTGGATTCTGTATTGGATACATTAGTAACTTATTTATGGTTCCTAGTTTTGGTCTCGTCCGCAAGCGGAAACATTTAGGGAAAGAATGTTGTCAAGAGAGCCCTATGAACTTTTTGTACAAAAAGGTACGGAGGACACAGGAAGGTGCTTGATGGTTCAAGCCACATCAGACAAGACATTGACATTTTATCTGCCACGTGACCTGTACATCAAGTTTGGCACATAGTACATTGTTAACAGGATTTCCTCCAGCATGAACAACTGCTCAGTGTGAAATCCTGAAAACCAGGCTTGTTTTTCTGCCACCTGCTTTTCTCTTCAGAACATATGACGTGCGAAACATGACTACCATCAAGAATAAATGTTACAGAGAGTTCTTTTTTTAAAAAAAGGTTATTTTAAACAGTTTCTCTCTTTTCCAAGTGACAAGGCAAGAGCAAGCAGTAGAGGGCCATCCTCTTACTGGTCTTATTTCTCGGGATGTGGGTATCTCTGGCAAGGCAGGTATTTATTGGCCATCCCAATAGTTTCCCTCAAGAAGTTGGTGATACTATGGAGTGCTTCCTAGACCACAGTGGGTAGTTGAGATTCAACCGCAATGGTCCGAAGAATCGGTTATTCTATCCTGCTCTGTTATTTTATCACAGCAGCTTCCCTTCCTTGAAGGCTGACTCTCTGCAGTGAGCAGATTTATTCTGAGTGCGCATACTCGGGAGGGAGAATCTCCAATCGCTCCCCACTCTGTCACCAATTTCTCACTTTACAATACAATTATGGTACATGTTGCTCACATCATATTTCTTTTCAATTCTTCCTATAATTTTCCATGACTGAAATCAATAGTGTTTTCTTTAAATTACAGAAGGGCATCAAGGGATATGGATTAAAGGCAAATCAGTGGGAGTTAAGGCATAGATCATCCACGATCTGACTGAATGGCGGAACAGGCTGGAGGGGCTGAGTGGCCTGCTCCTGTTTCCTCCCTGTATTGAAGTTCAGACTCGACAGAACAGCTCTTTCTTTTTATTCTTTCATGGGATGTGGGTGTTGTAGACAAGACCAGCATTTGTTGCCCATCCCTAATTGCCCTTGACAACCGAGTGCCCTTGAAAACTGAGTGGCTTGCTAGGCCATTTCAGAAGGCAGTTAAGAGTTCACCACATTTCCGTGGGTCTGGAATCATACGTAGGCCAGACCAGGTAAGGACAGCAGATTTCCTTCCTTACAGGACATTAGGGTTTTTATGACAATCGATGATAGTTTCATGGCAGCATTACTGAGACTAGCTTTCAATTCCAGATTTTTTATTAATTAATTGAATTTAAATTCCACCAGCTGCCATGATGTGATTTGAACCCATGTCCCCAGGCCATTAGCCTGGGCTTCTGGATTACTAGTTCAGTGACATTATCACTATGCAACTGACTTCCCAAGCCCATTCTTTACTGGAATCCCAAAATTGTGGAAATCACCCCCCTTAACAGGAACCCGCTCCCACAAGGAGTAGTTGAGACTAGCACAGGTGTATTTAAAGGGAAGCTAGATAAACACATGATGGGGAAAGGAACAGAAAGATATGTTGACGGGGATAGATGAAGAAAAGGAGGAGGAGGCTCACGTGGGGGATAAAGCTGAATGTAATACAGCACAGAAACAGGTCAAAGTAATTACAAATTTGCCTCATCCCATCTCATCTACTATTTTCCATCTTGGTGACGTCCTGTACCACCAGCCTTTGACAGTGCTTCTACCTTTCTCAGTGAAAAGACTACTCTTCAGAAAATGTATCCATGTTAAACAGTGATGACTTAGCTGGGAGTCTGGGTCATGTTTTTCATCCGTCTGTCTATTTCCTTTGATATGAAATACTAAGGCAGGGCCTTTGCACGCTGCCAATGATTTATATACAATCTGCAACAAGCACTAAAAATAAAGGAGAATATAAAACGAGGGGCACGATGGAATTTATAGCCTGTCTCAGACACTCGATAGATCATTTGTTACATTTATACATCATGTCTTATTTTTAAAACAGCATAATCGTAGCACTGCTATTCATGGTCAGAATTGAAATGATTGGTTAATTCCCCAAATCACACCTGCAGGCCACACTGCTGTAAGTGACTGGGATTGATTTTATGCACACAATTTGTACTGTTTAACTATCCTTCACTCATTGCATTATATTGGGAGACTCTCGGCAGTTTCCATCATGAGTTGTATTTGCTGTAGATTTGTAGAGACTGCTTCAAATAGACTCTGTAGAATGCTGTATCATGTGCTGTTTGAATAGACCCCGTTTACTGCAAAGTAGACTCTGCTGCAAGTCTCATCCTGCCTCTAACTCATTGGCTGACGCAGTGGTCAATACTCTGTGGGAAGATCTTGTTTGACCAACTTGATCAAATTTTTTGAAGAAGTAACAAGGAAGACAGATGAGGGTAGTGCAGTTGATGTGGTCTATATGGATTTTAGCAAGGCTTTTGATAAGGTCCCAGAGGGCAAACTGTTTTAAAAAATAAAATCTCATGGAATCCAGGGAAATGCAGCAAGGTGGATACAAAATTGACTCAGTGGCAGGAAACAAAGGGTAATTGTTGACGGCTGTTTTAACGACTGGGGGGCTGTTTCCAGTGGCGTTCCACAGGGCTCAGTACTGGGTCCCCTGCTTTTTTATGGTGTATATTAACGATTTGGACATAAATGTAAGGGGCACAATCAAGAAGTTTGCGTATGACAGAAAAACTGGCTGTGTGGTAGATAGCAAGGAGGATAGCTGTAGGCTGCAGGAAGATATTGATGGTCTGGTCAAATGGGCAGAAAAGTGGCAAATGGAATTCAACTTGGAGAAGTGTGAGGTGATGCATTTAGGGATGTCAAACAAGGCAAAAGAATACATGATTAACGGTAAAATACTGAGAAGTGTAGAAGAAGTAACGGACCTTGGAGTGAATGTCCACAGATCCCTGAAGGTAGCAGGACAGGTCCATAAGGTGGTTAAGAAGGCATATGGAATCCTTTCCTTTATTAGCCGAGGTATCGAATACAAGAGCAGGGAGGTTGTGCTGGAAATGTATAACTCATTGGTTAGGCCACAACTTGAGTACTGTGTGCAGTTCTGGTCACCTCATTACAGAAAGAATGTAATTGCACTAGAGATGGTACAGAGGAGATTTATGAGGATGTTGCCAGGACTGGAAAAATGCAGCTATGAGGAAAGGTTGGTTAGGCTGGGGTTGTTCTCCTTGGAACAGAGAAGGCCGAGGGGAGATCTGATTGAAATGTACAAAATTTTGAGGGGCCTGGATAGGATGGAGTTGAAGGATCTATTCACCTTAGCAGACAGGTCAGTGATGAGGGGGCATAGATTTAAAGTGATTGGTAGAAAAATTAGAGAGGAGATAGGGAAAAACCTTTTCACCCAGAGGGAGGTGATGGTCTGGAGCTCACTGCTTGAAAGGGTCGTTGAGGCAGAGACCTTCAACTCATTCAAAAGGAGTCTGGATATGCACCTCAGGTGCCGTAAGCTGCAGGGCTACGGACCAAATGCTGGAAGGTGGGATTAGAATAGCTGGATTGTTTTTTCGGCCGGCACAGACATGATGGGCCAAGTGGCCTCTTTCTGTGCCATAAAGTTTCTATGATTCTATTCACTCCCTATTTTTAAATATATTGTTACCTCTTAACACATCAGCAGAATGGACTTCATAAAAGCAAGTATGTTAGTATTCCACAGCATTAATGTGCTTGGTTTACCTGATCAGGGGGTCACAATGAGAATTAGGAGTTCCACATTTAATTTACACCTGCTTACATTTTATTTGATGTCAGCATGCGTTCAGTGCATGGAAGGATACATTCATAGGGTTAGATGGCACCTGTGTGGAGCATAAACATGAGCATGGACCCGTTGGGCCAAATGGCCAGTTTCTGTGCGCCCTTGCCACTCTCAGTGCTTCTTCCAACTGGTGTTCAACATGGAGGAGTACTAATTCATTAGCTGAGGGGGTACCGTAGGTGGTAATCAGCAGGAGGTTTCCTTGCCTATGTGTGACCTGATGCCATGAGACTTCATGGGGTCTGGAGTCGATGTTGAGGATGGCCAGGACAACTCCCTCCCGACTGTGGGACAGGACATACCTGGGGATGGTGATGGCAGTGTCTGGGACATTGTCTGTAAGGTATGATTTGGTGCTTATGACTATGTCAGGCTGTTGCTCGACTAGTCTGTGGGACAGCTCGCTCAACTTTGGCACAAACCTCCAGATGTTAGTAAGGAGGACTTTGCAGGGTTGACAGGGCTGGGTTTACCGTTGTTGTTTCCGGTGTCACGGTCGATGCCAGGTGGTCCTCTGGTTTCATTCCTTATTGACTTTGTAGTGGTTAGATACAACCGACTTGCTTGCCAGGCCATTTCAGAGGGCATTTAACAGTCAACCACATTGCTATGGGTCTGGAAACGCATGTTGGCCAGACCAGGTATGGACAGCAGATTTCCTTCCCTAAAGGATATTAGTGAACCACCTGGGTTTTTACAACAATCAATAATGGTTTCATGGCCATCATTAGACTAGCTTTTTAATTCCAGATTTTTATTAATTGAATTCAAATTCCATCTTCTGCCACAGTGGGATTCAAACCCATAGTAGTCCTGTACTGTTACCCATTCACCTGTCAAGGAATTTTCTGTAAATTGAGTAGAATTCGAGATCCACAAATATTTCTCATCTGGAACAGTAAAGACTGCCTTTGGAATTACCTGCAGCCTTAAAGCCATTAAATCTCTCACTTACTTCCCACTTTAGGATCTGGCCAGGACAGCAAAATTTGGTACTTAATTTGGCCTCAGAATGACAAGCAGGCAAAACTAAAAACCCATCGCGTTTCCCCATTCCTGATCACTACCCGTTACTGACTGCCAGGAAGTGCATGTAAACATTGCAGGGGGACAGGATAGCACTTCCAAGAAAGAACTTGCATGTATATAGCACCTTTCATGACATCTAAAAATGCTTTACAATTGTGATTTATGTGTAGAATAGGTCCTTTCACCCACTCGAGGAATTGAATACCTAACAGTGTTAACCACTAAATATAAACAATCTGAGGCTGGGATAGGTGAACGACAGAAGTCATTGTGTTAGTGCACTGAACATTTTCCAACAGGAATGATAATAGTGCCATCTGGTGTCACAAATGTAGATGGCAGAGGGTGTAAAAACAAATTTGTTTGTCGAATGGTTCTAAATTCATGTGACAGCACACAACATGCAGCCTTCCTACATGGCTGCGGTGTAGAGGACTAGACCATTGCTGCAGAATGGATTCAGCATAAAACAGCAACTGAAGTCTGCAAGTTCAATGCATATTCCTGGAAATGGAGGGGTACGATAGAAATCTGCCTCAAAAACTTGCTGAGGGGGAAGCGTTTTCTGATACTTGTAATTTAGAACATATTTTTAATTCATGTATGAGTTTCTGGTACACCTAGGTGCTCTTGGGAAGACAGTGGCAAACCTCCTTGAACACCTGTAGTCCATGTGATGAAGATGTCCCCGCAACGCTGGCAGCAGTTTTAAGCAGTGTCTTCCTAAGTCAGCTAAGAGTCACCCATGTTGGTGTGGGGCTGGAGTCAATTGCAGGCAAGACCAGGTAAGGACCTCTCACAAGAGGACATTAGTGAACCTGTTGGATTTTTAATAACAATCTGACAGCTTCGTGGTCACCTTTACTGATAGCAAAATTTTATTAATTACATCAAATTCTTAAACTGCTGTCGTGGATTGTAGCCCAGGCCACTGGATTACTCATCCAATAACATGACCACTACACTACAATGTGGGAAATGAGTGTTTCTTTGGCAAAAGAAAGAATGCTGAAGCCTCATTCACCAAGTAGCTCCCCTTACTGAGGGTTAGTAGGATTTAAGCGCAGGCTTGGAGGGCCGAATGGCCTGTTCCTGTGCTGTACTGTTCTTTGTTCTTAACTTTTGTTCAATCGTCATTCAGTGGGGCAGCCACATGCAGCACAATGGAAGGAAGTGTGCTCTCTGCACAATCCTATCTTGGGCAGCACCAAGCTACAAATCTCGAAGACAAGATACTTCACCAAGAGAGTGGAGGCAAAAGCCAAACTTTTTATCCAGTTCCGAAGAAGGGTCACTGACCCGAAACGTTAACTCTGCTTCTCTCTCCACAGATGCTGCCAGACCTGCTGAGTATTTCCAGCATTTCTTGTTTTTATTTCAGATTTCCAGCATCCACAGTATTTTGCTTTTATTTTTATCCTACACTCCTGGAGGAAACACTGTCCTCCTCCCTCAGGCAACAGAATGTAGCCTTTGTGCAACACATAAGAACATAAGAAATAGGAGTAGGAGCAGGCCAAATGACCCCTTGAGCCTGCTTTGCCATACAACAAGACCATGGCTGATCTTCTATTTCAACCCCAATTTCCTCCCCTATCCCTCTATCCTTCGATTGCCTTAGTGTCCAAAAAAATCTGACTGATCACAGCCTTGAACATACTCAACAACTGAGCATCCACAATCCTCTGAGGTAGTGAATTCCAAAGACTCACAACCCTCTGAGTGAAGAAATTTCTCCTCGTCTAGTCCTAAATGGCCAACCCCTTATCTTGAAACCATTACCCCTGGTTCTGGACTCTCCAACCAGGGGGAACAACCTTTCAGCATTTACCCTGTCAGGATGTCTAAGAATTGTATGTCTAAATTCTGCCTTCTAAAAACAAACTGAACTCCCGGCCTCTGTTCAAAATGAGACATTTAAAATGTTATAATGGAGCTGAAATACCACTGACGTTAGGTGGCCTGATTTTAGTTTTGAGAGTTTGAATACATACTTAGCTTGACAGAGCCATCCATTCCCAGTAGAATATTGTCACTCTTTATGTCCCTGTGAATGACCTGGTTTGAATGTAGAAACTCCAGTGCCTGTAGACACTAGAAAAAGCAAAAAGAGAGAGAAATCACTGTAAAAAGAACAAACCCAGCAGAAATCCCAACAGGACCCCACTGTCAGGTACAGGTTATGTTGGAGATGGGTACCTGTGCTTCAGGGAGTGGGGAAGCAAGCCACATGGCTGAAGATCACAAAACCTAGGCTGATACTCCAGTGCAGTATGAGGGAGTGCTGCACTGTTGGAGCTGCAGTCTTTTGTATGAGATGTTAAACTGAGGTCCTGTTTGCTCTTTCAGGTGGACGTAAAGGATCCCATTACACTATTTTGAAGAAGAGCAGGAGCCCTCTCCCCAGTGTCCTGGACCAATATTTATCTCTCAACCAACAGCACTAAAAACAGATTAGGTTATTATCTTCTTGCTGCTTGTGGGAGTTACTGAGTGTAAACTGGCTGCCACGTCTCCTACATTATAACAGTGACTATACTTCAAAAAATACTTCATTAGCTGTAAAGTACTTTGGAGGTTGTTAAAGATGTTATATAAGTCCTCTTTCTTCCCCCATTTATATTATATCCCTGCCTTCCGGGTTGGTCTTGTTCTCTGCTTCCCAAGGCTAAACATTTAAAGATCTTCCCCGCACCCCGTGATACCAGGGCCTCCATTTTTATTCCAAATGTAAGTGCGCCCATCCCTTGGCCCAATACACTGCTGGCACAGCCCTTGAACCATCACGTTGCCAGCTTGCATGGATTCACTCCCATGATATCCAAGGGAAGATTCCAGGGTAAATTGTGAAGTCGCAAATACTTTGCGTGCAGTGTTACTCCACAGCGTTGCTGGTAGTCTCTGTCCCACAGAGCAAACAGGGCAAGATGATAGGCAGCCATGTAGCATTGCTGACTTTTGCAATGCAAACAAGAATATTACAGATGTACTTTAATCTGCTTTCTAATCAGTGCATGATGACTGGCTGCATCAGCATCTCTAATTGTAGATAAACAAACATATTTCAGACTAACCTAGTTTTCAGAGGAGAAAAAGAAAGGGTCAATGGGGCAGTGAGGGGCAAGGTGGTGATGAGGTGGGGGAAAGAGGGAAGCAGCAGTGGCCTCTCCTTTTCCAAAAAAAGTTAACTCCAAGTTGTGAGACTGTCAAAATCTGACAGGACAGCATCAATAGCCTTCTGGGTAATCAAACCTGTTCCATTATCAGTACAAAGACAGCAAAAGTTATTCAATTCCACTGTTGGCCATCCTTTATTCCTTGTAATCTCCATTTCCTTTCAATTCTAGTTGCTCCCTCTTGTATGTGGCAACATACCCAGCATCTGCACTGAGGTCAAGCTGAATTTTCTCACACGTGGTACAAGGCTTCTATTTACAGACAGTTTGGTGTCGATGAATTGCTCTTTGGCAAGGCTGCCCAGTTATTTGAGTTTTTTATTACTTAAAATAACTACAGCAATTCCTCAGTTTTACAGTGTGATGACAGAAGGTGCCCTATTTGCCAAGTTTCACAAACTGAAATTGCTCAACTCTTAAAAGTTTGTCAGGATTATACTGGACTGTTGAATTTGTGAAGTCGTGCGCTCATTGAAATCATCAGAACATTATGAAAAAGTTGAGAAAGATATATTTGAAAATCAAATAAATGTTGTAAGAACTTTACAATTTGTTGGGAGTTGGGGGGAAATGACTCTTTATAGGATTAGTACACGAAAAGGCTATTTGACCCATTGGCCTGTGCTAGCTCCCTCACTTGAATTATCTACTCCAACCCCATTCTGTACTCTCTCACTGACCCTTTTTTTAAAAGGAATGTAGGAACAGGAATAGGCCATTCAGCCCCACAAGCCTGTTTTTATTCTACATTATGCCATAGCAGTGCTCTCTTTGAAACGCATAGTTTAAAAAAATAAAAATCACTCAGGAAATCCTACCAATTAAAACAAAGCAATACAAGCAGAAGACACTAGGGTGTGAGGAGACATATGGCTAGCTGCCTTCTGATATCAAGGCAACATTTGTTTTTCAAAAAAAAAAAAATTCCTGAATTTTGAAAGAAATCACCAAAATATTCGCACTCTATTCTTTCAAAAACCAAGTCATAAATCATATGTAAATCATATCTATGACATCTGCATTATACTGTGGTCACTAACATGATGCACTCACTGGGTCCAATTTATGACAGAAAAAGGGGGTGCAACTCAGGTCTTACTGTGTGGACTCTATTCTTTATACGAGAGTAAATTCCAGTCTCTACTCAATTCCTAGTTGGGTACATAGCAAGGGCACTGGCACAGCTCATCACACTGATTGATGACCTGAGTTTTCAGGGGCAGCTATGAAAGGCAGGCTCAGGTCACACAGCAAGGGACTGTTGACTAAAAGCAAAATCTTAACTGTTCCATCATGCATAATCTCCCAATTTTTATTTTAGTTATCTCAACATCACAGTGGCAGGTGATCCCAACAATAAACAAACCACTTCAATTTAATTTTTTTTAAATCTATGCTTTAAACAGGCCAATGTTGTACTGTAGGTGCCATTCAGCTTAGAATCATACAGCACAGAAGGAGGCCAATCAGCCCATCATACTGATGCTGGCTTTTTGTAAGAGCTATGCAATTAGTCATGTTTTCCCCTGCTCTTTCCAAATAGCCCGTCAAATTTCTCTCGTTCACACATTTATCCAATTCCCTTTAGAAAGTTACTATTGAATCTGCTTCCATCGTCCTTTCTGGTGGTGCATTCCAGTTCATAACAACTCTGCATTAAAAAAAAACACTTCTCACACCGCCCTCATGTTTTACTTTAATTCCATGTCTACTGGTTACCAACCTTCTTGTCAGTGGAAACACTTTCTCCCTATGTACTTTAAAAAAACATTCATAATATTGAACCTGTATTAAATCTCTGCATAACCTTCGCTTGACTATACATCTCCTAAGTCTCTTTTCTGGGTTTAATTTTTACAGTGTTTAAAATGAAAACTTATTCTTGCTGTTTTTCTGTAAGTTTTGGGTCCATTTTTACTTCGGCCAGATTTTAAAGGCGAGGTGATGACCCCGCTCACCAGCTGGAAAGCCTCCGCTTGGCCTAGAAAACATGCTGCTATTTTGTGTGGCCCAGGCCCTTAATTGGCTTCAGTTGGGACTTCCGCCCTCTGAGGCAGGAAATCCCGCGTCCAAGAGCTGCCAGTCAATCAGGGGGCAGGCAGCTCTCTGATCCCAGCAGCGCCACCGAGAGCAGTGGTCACTGCTGGGACTGCACCCAACCAAGACCAGTAACAATGGAGGAGATCCCAGAAAAGGTGAGTGAGAGTCAGGCTTGCCAGGTACAATTGGCTAGGCTCTGGAGGGGGCAAAATCGCAGTCTAGGGCAGGGGAGTTGTTTAGTTTGGGGGAGGGGAGGGTGCAGCCCATGCTGCTGTGGGGGGGCCCCCTGTGGGGCACAGGGTGCCTGATCAGGAGGCCCAGCCCCACAAGGAGGCCGCCAAAGGAGGCTGCCAGGTATTACTGAGCAGCCTCCTCATGTGTTGAAGTGCCCGTCAGCTGCTGACAAAATACCAGCAGCAGCGGGAAGAGGTCCTTAAGTGGCAATTAATTGGCCACTTAAGGGCCTCAATTGGCCCAAAGGTGGGCAGACCATGTGCCACCTCCCGCGCTGCTGGTAAAACACTATTTCACGCATCCCGCCATCTGCTAGCCTGTTCTTAGGAATGGGGTTGGGGGGGGGTGGGTGGGTGGGCTGGTGGGGAGAGCCTTGGTCTCCATCCCTTTAAAGGATTTCTGAAGCTTTCCCAGGATAGTGGACAGAAGTGGTGGAGCTGAGCCTTCACCTGCAGTGAAAGATACACCAGCGCAGGCATGTAGATCAGCAGAAGGAAAAGGAGCAGTTTCCTCACTTCTTGCTCCAGTTGATCAGACTGTTGAATTCTCAAGCATTGTGCACCTGACCTGCGTGGCACAGAATTTTCAGGGATTCCAGGGCAAGTTCTAATTTTTTTTTTTTTAAAGTTAACCCTTATCCTTCCAGGATGTTTTCAACCCCAAGCATTGGGAAACAGCAAAAGTTTACAACTGGGTATATGTGAACCTCAGTAACATTGGCACAGGCACAATGGACCGAATGGCCTCCTTTACACTGTAAGATTAGATGACTAAGATTGTCTTACACTTGCAGTCTTTTTTTTTCTCTCTCTTCCATTTCTATCAGATGACAACAGTGACTACATTTCAAAAGTACATCAGTGGCCGTGAAGCACTTTGGGATGTCCTGAGGACATGAAAGGCCCTACATAAATTACTCTATACAAGTTCTTCCATATTGAACTCAAGACTCACCTCTCTACAGACAGCTGCTATTTGTCCTTCATCCATGCAAGTTTCCGTAACGACATCCGTCAGTGAGCCTCCAGCCAGGTACTCCATAACCACCCATAATTCATCCCCTACAAGATAACTAGCAGGAAGAAAAACTAAGTGAATAGTTGAAAATCTGCATGAATCACACAGCCATTTTATTGGTAAAGCTTTAAAGAAAAGCAGAAAATATTGGAATTATTCAGGTTAGGCAGCATCTGTGGAAGCAGAAATGAAGGTTAACATTTCAGGTCGGAGACCTTTCATCACAACTGGTGGATGTTAGAGATGACCAGTGTTTATGAAAGTATAAAAACACTCGTCCCATTATCACCTCCCTTTTGTCTTGTACTATCACTTCTATCATTTAATCACTCCTGTCCTCCACCAAGTCACAGACCTCTCCCTTCAGTTCTTTTTCTGTCCCCACAACCCCCTTCCTTGGATCTACACTTGCTTAAAATCTGTTCGCCTCGAACATCTTCCACTTCTGGGGAAAGGCCATCGACCTGAAACGTTAACTCCATTCTTCTCTGCACAGATACTGTCTGACCGGCTGAGTGTTTACAACATTTTCTGTTTTTCTGTCAGCCGCTGAGTATGATCAGCAGAATCCTGATGCTATTAGAGATTGCCTCGAGACTGAAGAGGTATTCCTGCAATGTGTAGCAAAAAAAATTTCACTTTTTTCAATCCGGTTTTCGTCATCTGCTACTGCCAACGAATCCATGGAGCTGGCCGGCTGGACACTCGCTATAATTTCACCCCCTCCTTGACCACTCATAAGGAAATGCCATTGCCTCTACTTACTACATACAATGTAGATCAGAACTAAGCCATGCTGGACTCCATCCTGTGCCTGTTGTACTGGGCAGCTTCATGCTGACATTCAGAGCCATACTCTTAATTATTAGAATATTTAAGTATATTAAGGTCTGAATTGCTGAGTGAGTTTAGTAATGTTCCCCTTCCTCGCACCGCAATTGCCTCTATGACACATGCAAAACTGTATTTTTTAAAAATTATTTCTCAACATGTAGGCAAACGTCAAGGAATTTATTGCCTATCCCCAATAACCGAGTCGCTTGCTCGGCTACTTCACAGAGCAGTTAAGTGTCAATAATATTAGCATGAAACTCAAAATATAGGCCAGACCAGGCAAGGATGCTCAAGTACCTTCCCTAAAGTGGATCAGTTGAGGTTTTATGACAATCCAACAGTTTCGTGGGCCATTTTTACTGCTGTTTATTTAGTCGTTTGGTAGTACAGAACTTGAGAATTTCTGAAAATAGAGACATGTTGTCGAAGCTTTTCATCTTGCACTCATCAGGACAAACACGCAAGAATAACCAATGTAAGGGAAAACAACCTATACTGCATGAGAAAAGAGCACTGATTGGTTGGCAAGTGAACTCTGATTGGTAGAGACATTGCCATGGAGAATGCACCAGTTTACGGTGACTGGCAGAAGCTTTGTTTGAAATTTAAACCAGACAGCTTGACTTGGTCAAGGAATTGCCATTCGCTGGTTCATTCCTCAGGGCAGTCACTTATATTGTTCAGCTGAAACAGGCGCAACGTGTGTACATGTTCCTTCTGTCTGCAAAGGGGCCTGTGTATTAATATATGTAGCTTCCAGTATGCGTAAATGCACCACACTGCGAGCCCTACTGACAATCCCAAAGTGGTTGTCAGCATAATTCTTAAGACATTGCGGATTATTTAGCAAATGTTGTCCAATCGCGGAATCACATCTAAGGCAACCTAGTTTATTTCCATATTTTTTTCAAAACGAAATTCTAATTCTAAAGCTGCTTTAGAACTTGCCTTTTCCTATTAGTCCAGTCCTCTGGATTACTAGTTGAGTAACACAACCATTATGTTATTGCACCCTTTTATTCAGATAGCTCATCATGTGTGGTATAAAGGGATTCCTTAAATGAAAAGAATTGATATTTATTTCAAATTTGATACCGGCTGCACACCAGGGCTCCTTGGCCTCATGAATAAATCAGGGCAGAAGAGCACCAGTCTACCCAGCAACCAAATGTGTACCAATGCTGCTGGAAAATGAACAGATATCCTCAGTGGAAATGCTGCCCTATCCACAAAGTGCACACTGTTGGTCCCAGGCCTACGAAAGAGAGATGGGCACCCCATGATCTGTGATTAAGGGTGATTATGGGATGGGTATTCCTCCTATAGTCTTTCCATGATTAAGGGGTGGTTATGGGATAGTCACTCCTCCATGAACTTTCTTTGATTAAGGGGTAGTTATGGGTCGGATTCTCATTCATGGCTTTTCTTTAACTAACGAGTAGTTACGGGCAAATTGAGCTTCTTTGACTTGCACATTTACTTTAGATTTCAGTATTTATTTTGGCATAAAGTGAAATACAGTCCAAGATATAATGGGGATATAAAACACAATCCTGAAGCATAATTTTAGTGTCAGTGGTGCGTGTGTGCATGACAAAGGCATCATTTTTCCTTAACTTGACTAACAAATAGAAGAACTGAAATGCTGTTGGAGAGAACAAGCTTCAGCATGTCTGATGGCACATCAGTCTTGATTTACATTGTAATATGGTCTGCTGCAAATTTTTCTGTTCAACATATTGAAACCTAACTACAACATGCCATTTTATTCTCTTTTGCTGGCCACTGACTACACAATGTTATTTTTGATCCAAGACAGTTAACTGTAATCTATTCACACGCCAAAATAAAACAGGCGCCCTTCTGGGGATAAATGCATACTCAATATTGCACATGGAATCTGCTATACTCATGGATTGATACAAACCACTCAACCACATGGTATCTGTAGGGTGTCAGATTTAGTGCTACTGTGGGACAAATTCTATAGTCAGTCACTTACAACTAGAGCATATGATATACACACACACACATACATACATAGATACATACACGCACGCACATAGAATTTTCAATGCCATTGGAAGTTCTTATGCAAAATTGCAAAATTTGGGGCATCAAATCAGTACACTTAATATGAAAGTAGAAGGATGCTGTATCAATTCACCTGCTCCATCCATCACAGGCACTATAAATTGCACAGAGACCAAAACACTAGTCCAGGCATGTGGCTCACATGCACACACGATTCATGTAATGGTGATATACTGGCACATTGCAACTACCCACCTGTCCAAATAATTAACGATATTGGGATTCTTATTTTCCCTCATGACCAGAATTTCATTAATAATCAATTCTTTCTTGGGTTGTTGTTGTAAATTCATCTGTTTGATGGCAACCTGAAGATAATAAAAATAGAATCAAGAAAAACCAGACCTCATTCCTGGAAGTAGTTTAGTAGGGCTACTTCCTGTTCATTCTACAACTCACCTCTTGCCCCGTGGCAACATCAGTTGCTGTGTACACTGTGCCTGAAGCTCTGTTGGTGAACAGCAAATAGCCGTTAGTATACGCTTAACATATTTTGAAGTTAAAGGATGCTTAGGCTTACGGTGGCACACAACTTACTTTAATTAACAATTTATAGTTATATAGTGCCTTCACCATAATAAAACATCCCAAGGCACTTCACAGAAGCAATACAAAACACAATATGACACTGAGCCATGTAAGGAGATATCAGGTTACATGACCAAAGGCTTGGTCAAAGAGTTAGGTTTTAAAAAAACAAATCAGAAGACTTGGAAAATGGAATATACCAACAGACATGGACATTCTTTGAATTATTCGCAGGTCTGTGAGACCAATCCAAACCTGGATTGCCACACATTAGAAACAATAGATGCCCGATGGCTCAGTGTTATACTCATATAAGGTTCAATGGGCAGGCTCACTGAGATAGCCAATCTTCATCAGTGTGACATAAGTGGTGCTACATCACACTGAAAACAAGCTCTGACGCGTGAACTAAAGGCAGACAGGGATAAATGCAATGATTATAGATTTTACAACATTAAATACACAATGTTATACTAACCCCTGTCCAATTTTCTCAAATCTTGAGTACTTCTTTTTCGGATCACCCACTGTTACTATACTTCCTGCAAAATTGTGGAAGGATGTTGAAGTTTAATGATTTTTTTTTATTAACAAGATTAACTTTTTTTTTTAAAAAGACACAATTTAAAAAAAAAACCTTTGTAAGCCTAAGCATGCCAGCTGTCCAATCTCTTTGCAAGGCCTGGACTGGAGCGAGGTTAAAAACACATGAACTTTGCGCTTAGATGAGGTACGCAGAGATGGAATAGAGAAAGGCTGGGTCCATATCTTACTACAAGATTACTACTACAATTTTTTTTCTTATTATTCGTTTACTCACAGGATGTGGACATCACCAGTAACACCAGCATTTATTACCCATTCTTAATTGCTCTCGAGAAGGTGGTGGTGGGCCATCGTCTTGAATACTGGCTGGCCTGCTAGGCTAGTTATGAGTCACCACATTGCTGTGGGTCTGGAAACACAGAAAGGCCAGACTGGGTAAGGACAGCAGATTTCTCTCCCTAAAGGACATTAATGAACCAAATGGGTTTTTACACTCTGGTAGTTTCAAGACCACCATTACTGATATTAGTTTCTTATTAGTCCAGGCCTTGAATTACTAGTCCAATAACACAGCCACTATGCTACTGTACCGCTTCAAAACATTAGAAGCATCTTTCACTGGTTCTATACCATTAACATAGTGATGCCTGCCTTTAATTACAACTTCCAGCAGAAAGGAGCAGGGAAGGAGGATTGAGTAAGAGGGAGAGAGAGAAGTGAAGAAACACAATTAAAATATATTGCTGCGAGGAGGGATGGTCAACATTGAGAAAGCTTTTTAACTAAGTCTCTTTTTCAGAAGATTCAGAGTCATAGATTCATTATGGCACAGGAGGCCATTCAGCCCATTGAGTCCATGCCAGCTGCAATCCAGTCAGTCCCATTCCCCCACTCTGTCCTGTAGCCCTTCAAATCTATTTACCTCGTGAAATTCCTTTTGAAATCACTGATCATCTCTGCTCCCACAACCCTTGTGGGCAGCGAGCTCCATGTCATCTCCATTCACTGCGTAAAAATGTTCTCCTTCATACCCTCTGAATCTCTTCCCCAAAACCTTAAATCTGTGTCCCCAAGTCCTTGTACCATCAGCTAGTGAAGATTAGCAATAACAAGGGTCAGAAAATATTGGTGGGAGTAGTTTATAGGCTCCATAACAGTAGTTATGGCATTGGACAGAGTATTAAGCAAGAAGTAATTGCAGTTCTAACAAAGGCAATATAATAATTATGGGGGACATTAATTTTTTTATATACACTGGACAAATCAAATTGACAAAGGTAGTCTGGAAGATGAGTTTGTAGAATACTCACGTGATCGTTTCCTGGAACACTATATGGTGGAACCAGCTAGAGATAAAGCTATTTTAGATCTAGCATTGTGCACTGAGGCAGAATTAATTAGTAATCTCATGGTCAAAGATCCGCTGGGAAAATGTTATCACAATACAATTGAATTCCATATTAAATTTGAAAGCGGCATACTCCAGCCTCAAACAAGAATCTTAAACTTAAAGCCATTTACATAGGTATGAGGGGAGAGCTGTCTAAGGTTTTTTTTATTCATTTGAGGGATGTGGGCGTCGCTGGCAATGCCAGCATTTATTGCCCAACCTTAATTGCCCTTGAAAAGGTGGTGTTGAGCTGCCTTCTTGAACCGCTGCAGTCCTTGGGGTGTAGGTACACTAACAGTACCGTTAGGAAGGGAGTTCCAGGATTCTGACCCAGCAACGGCGAAGGAATGGTGATACAGTTCCAAGTCAGGATGGTGTGTGGCTTGGAGCAGAACTTGCAGGTGGTGGTGTTCCCATGCAGCTGCTGCCCTTGCCCTTCTAGCTGGTCGAGGTCGTGGGTTTGGAAGGTGCTGGTTAAATAGACTGAAAGGTATGGCAGTAAAGAACCGGGGGGGAACATGTAATGAAACAATTCAAAATGTTCAAAAGTACATTCCACGGAAATACATTCCATTAAAAAACAAAAACTCAGCAAGAAAGATCCAGCCGTTCCTTACCAGGGAAGCTAAGGATAGTATTAGATTAAAAGAAGTTGTTCCACCTAGAAGTCGCAAAGAATAGTAGTAAGATTGGGAGGGTTTTTAGAAACCAGCAAAGGGCCACCAAAAGTTGATAAAAAGAGAAAAAAAACAATGAGAGTATACTGGCTAGGAATATAAACACAGATTGTAAGAGCTTTTAAGAGTATATAAAAAAAAAGTAGCTAAAATAAACATTGGTTCCTTAGAGGTGGAGACAGCATAAATTATCATCATGGGGAATAACGAGATGGCAGAAACATTGAACAAATATTTTGTGTCTGTCTCTACAGTAGAAGATAAATTACATACCAGTAATAGAGGGTAACCGAGGGGCTAATAAGAGTGAGGAACCTAAGGTAATTAATATCAGCAGAGAAAAAGCATTGAGGAAACTTACAGGATTAAAGGCAAACAAATCCCCAAGACCTGATGGCCTATATCCTAGGGCTCTAAAACAGGTAGCTGCAAAAATAGTGGATGTGCTGGTTATGATTTTGTGAAATTCCCTAGATTTGAGAACAGTCCCAACAGATTGGAAGTTAGCAAATGTGACACTGCTATTCAAGAAAGGAGGGAGAGAGAAACAGAGAACTACAGACCAGTTAGCTTGACAGTAGTTGTTGGGAAAATGTTGAAATCTATTAACAACATATTTAGAAAATCGTAGTATGATCAGACAAAGTCAACACGGTTTTACAAAAAGGTAATTGTGTTGAACAAATTTATTAGAGCTTTTTGAACATGTAACTAGTAGGGTTGATAAAGGGGAACCAGTAGATGTAGTATGCTTGGATTTCCAAAAGGCATTTGATAAGGTGCCACACAAAAGGTTAATATGCAAAATAAAGGCTCACAGCGTTGGGGGTAATATATTAGCATGGATAAAGGATTGGTTGATGGACAGGAAGCAGAGTAGGGAAAAATGAAGCATTTTCAAGTTGGCAGGCTGTAACTAGTGGAGTGCCGCAAGGATCAGCACTGGGACCTCAGTAATTTAAAATCTATATTAATGATCTAGATGAAGAGACCAAGAGTAATGTATCTAAGTTTGCTGAAGATGGAAAGCTAGATGGGAATGTAAGCTGTGAGGAGGACACAAAGAGGCTGCAAAGTGATATAGAAAGGTTCATTGAGTGGACAACAAGGTGGCAGATGGAGTATAATGTGGAGGTGTGTGAGGTTATTCACTTTGGTAGTAAGAATATAAATGCAAAATATTTTTTAAAAAACATGAAACTTCTAAATGTTGATGGTCAGAGGGACTTGGGTATCCTGGTACAAGGAACACAAAGTCAGCATGAAGGTACAGCAAGCAATGATGAAGGCAAATGGCATGTTGGCCTTTATTGCAAGAGGATTGGAGTACAAGAATAAGGATGTCTTGCTACAATCGTACAGGGATTTGTTAAGACCGCACCTGGAGTACTGTGCACAGTTCTGGTCTCCATATCTAAGGAAGGATATACTTACATTGGAGGTAGTACAGTGAAGGTTCACTCGAATGGGACAGATTCAGAACAGATCTCACAGCTCAAAACTAGGCATCCATGAGGCGCTGTGGGCCAGCAGCAGCAGCAGAATTGCATTCAACCTCAATCGTAACCTCATGGCCTGGCATATTCCTCACTCTACCATTACCATCAAGCTGAGGTATCAACCCTGATTCAACGAAGAGGGCAGGAGGCCATGCCATAAGCAGCACCAGGCATACCTAAAAATGAGGTGTCAACATGGTGAAGCTACAACACAGGACTACTTGCATGTCAAATAGCAGAGGCAGGGTGCAATAGACAGAGCTAAGCGATCCCGCAAATCAACGAATCAGATCAAAGCTCTGCAGTCCTGCCACATCCCGTCATGAATGGCGGTGGACAATTAAACAACTAACAGGAGGTGGAGGCTCCACAAATATCCCCATCCTCAACGCTGGGGGAGCTCAACACATCAGAGCCAGGTGCCGAGTGGATGATCCATCTCGGCCTCCTCCTGAGGTCCCCACAATCACAGATGACAGTCTTCAGCCAATTTGATTCACTCCACAAGATATTAAGAAACGGCTGAAGACACTGGATACTGCAAAGGCTATGGGCCCTGACAACATTCTGGCTGTAGTGCTGAAGACTTGTGCTCCAGAACTAGCCACACCTCTATCCGAGCTGTTCCAGTACTGGCATCTACCTGACAATGTGGAAAATTGCCCAGGTATGTCCTATCCACAAAAAGCAGAACAAATCCAATTCAGCCAACTACTGCCCCATCAGCTTTCTGTCGATCATCAGCAAAGTGAATAAAGGGGTCGTCGACAGGGCTATCAAGCAGCGCTTTTACAGCAATAACCTACTCGCTGTTGCTCAGTTTGGGTTCCGCCAGGGCCACTTGTCTCCTGACCTCATTACAGTCTTGGTCCAAACATGGACAAAGTGTTGAACTCCAGAAGTGAGGCGAGAGTGCCTGCCCTTGAAATCAAGACAACATTTGACTGAATGTGGCATCAAGCAGACCTGGCCAAATTGAAATCAATGGGAATCAGGGGGAAAACACTCCACTGGTTGCAGTCATACCAAGCACAAAGGAAGATGGTTGTGGTCATTGAAGGCCAATCTTCTCAGTCCCAGGACATTGCTGCAGGAGGTTTGCTGATGACTGCACAATCTTCAGAAAATTTCACAACTCCTTATATACTGAAGCAGTCCATGTCCATATGCAGCGAGACCTGAACAACATTCAGGTGTGGGCTGATAAGTGGCAAGTAACATTCATGCCATAAAAGTACCAGGCAATGACCATCCCAAACAAGAGAGAATCTAACCATCTCCCTTTGACGTTCAATGGCATTACCATCACTGAATCCCCCCACTATCAACATCCAGAGGATTACCATCGACTAGAAACTGAACTGAACCAGCTCTATAAATACTGTGACAACAAGAGCAGGTCAGAGGCTGGGAATTCTGAGATGAGTAACTCACCTCCTGACTCCCCAAAGCCTGAGCACCGTCTACAAGGCACAAGCCAGGGGTGTGATGGAATACTCTCCACATGCCTGGATGACTGCAGCTCCAACAACACTCAAGAGGCTTGACACCATCCAGAACAAACCAGCCGGCTTGATTGGTATCCCATCCACCAACGTAAACATTCACTCTCTCTACCACCAATGCACAGCGACAGCAGAGTGTACCATCTACAAGATGCACTGCAGCAACGCACCAAGGCTCCTTCGAAAGCACCTTCCAAATCAGAGACCTCTAATACCTAGAAGGACAAGGGCAGCAGATGCATGGAAACACCACCACCTGCAAGTTTCCCTGAAAGTCACACACCATCCTGACTTGAAACTATATTGCCATTCCGTCACTTTCAGTGGATCAAAATCCTGGAACTCCCTTCCTGGCATCATTGTGGGAGTACCCGCATCATACGGACTGCAGCGGTTCAACGCAGCAGCTCACCACCTTCTCAAGGGCAATTAGGGAAGGGCAACAAATACTGGCCTAGCCAGCGATGTCCACATCCCAGGAAAGAAGAAAAAACTGTCTCAGGATAAGGGGCCAATCATTTAGGACCGACATGAGGAGAAGTTTCTTCAGTCAAAGTGTTGAGAATCTTTGGAATTCTCGACTCCAGTGGGTTCTGTATGCTCCATTGCTGAATATATTTAAGGCTGAGCTATATAGATTTTTGGTCTCTCAGGAAATCAAGGGATATGGGGAGCGGGCAGGAAAGTGGAGTTACACCAGGAGATCAGCCATGATCATAATAAATGGGGGAGCAGGCTTGAGAGGCCGTATACTCTACTCCTGCTCCTATTTCTTACGTTATGATAGTAACAGCTTTTCTTCGTCTACCTGATCTAAACCTATCATAATTTTGCACACCGCTATTAAATCTCCCCTAACTGCTTTTACTATAAGGAGAACAACCTCCCAAACATTCGACCTCCAACACCGAGAAAGACGTGAGCAGCAGGTGCTTGGGAACTCCATTCTCTTTAAATTCCCCTTGAAATCACAAACTATCCTGATTTGGACATACATCGCCATTCCTTCTTCATCAGTGGGTCAGAATCCTGGAACACCCTACTAAACGGCACTGACAGAATCTCTACACCACACAGACTGCAGTAGTTCAAAAAGGGGGCCCACTGCCACTTTCTCCAGGGAGATTAGGGCTGGGCAATAAATGCCACCCTTTCCAGCAATGCCCATTGTCAGAGATTGAATTTTTAAAAATTCCCACCATGGCAAATATTGAAATCAGTCAATAAATATGGCAAGTTGTGAATTGGTAGCTGACCAAAAACAATCACGGAAGCTTCTGGATTGTTGTAAAAACATATGCATGTCTGGATATGCACCTCAAGTGCCGTAAGCTGCAGGGCTACAAACCAAATGCTGGAAGGTGCAATTAGAATAGGTGGATCGCTTTTCGGCCGGCACAGACATGATGGGCCAAGTGGCCTCTTTCTGTGCCTTAAACTTTCTATGATTCTATAAACTGCTTTTATTAATTTCCTTCAGGGAAGGGGATCTGCCAACACTCTTCTGACCTAAATTTAACTCCAGACCAAACTATGGCCAGAATTTGACACACACCTACCACCCCCCTCCAGAAGTCGGCTAGGAGGTGGGGTGGGGTGGAGGGGATAAAATAGGACAGAGGGAGAGTGCGCCATGCCTGTCACCTACCTGCTCCTGCTGCTATTTTACCATTGGCGGGGGAGGTGGCAAACGGCCGCCCACCTTTCGGTCAATTGAGGCCTTGAGTGGCCAATTAATTGCCACTTAAGGGCCTCCCTGCCACCACCGGTATTTTACTAGCGGCAGACGGGCGCTTTAGCGCCTGAGGCAGCCGCCTAATAATGCATGGCAGCCTCCTTCCGGGTTGGTGGGGGTGGGGACCCCCCCGCGCCCCCCCCCCAAATCGGGTACTCTGTGCCCCACGGAGGGCCCCCTCAGCAGCACGGGTTTCCCTCCCTAAAACAACCCACCCGACCCAGACTCTGATCCGTCCCCCTCACCAGGACCTAGTTGATTGTCCCCAGCAAGGCCCGACCCCCAAGCCACCTCATCCATTATTGCTGTTCCTGGCTGGGTGCAATCTCAGCAGTGGTGCTGCTGGGATTGAAGGGCTGCCATCCCTCTGATTGGCCAGCAGCTCTTGGAGGCAGGACTTCCTGCCTCAGAAGAACAGAGGCCTCGACTGAAGTCAATTAAGGGCCTGAGTGATGCAAAATAGCAGGCTACGTGTTTAACTCAATGCCCACTGAAGTGGCCTAGCATGCTGCTCAACTGTTTTAAAAAAATAAAAGCCACTGCAAAAATGAACCCAGGGTCTCAGGGCAATTAGGGTTGGGTAATAGATGCAGTCTGGTCACCATCACCCGCATCCCAAGAACACATTTAAGAAAAGCCTGCAGATATGCACCATTTTGGCAGATACATGGATAGTTCTTGGGTGAGGAGCCAAGGATAACAAATGCCAATATAATAATACCCAGCAAGGAGTCAATGCTAACACAACAGAAAATACAGAGAAAATAATGGCAGCAGTGCAAAAGATACCAGCACACTGATACATCATCACAGAGCAGTCAATTGCTCGATTTCACCTGGCCCTGACCCTGGTGTGAAGAAGCATTAGGCAACTAGAGTTAGAATGCAACAGAGGCAGGGTAAAACTCCCTACAATACACCCCAATGTGTCCTCACCTCAACTGCAGAAATGCACACTCCAGTGCACCACTGTAAACCTCCCATTTTCCAAACTAGTCGACCCTGTGGCTTCTCTGAGCAGGTTTGCCAGTTCAGTACTAAATTACTGTAGAGTCAGAATCAGTTTATTTTTTTACTGTGGGCTCATATCAGCTTGGCTAATGCTGCACAAACTCATTCCACATGGCAGCCTTGCAACAACCAACAGAAAGGAGACGGATATCTCATCAGTCTGGGCTAGATTCGAACCCACAGTTCCGGCGGCAGAAGGCCAGTATGCAACTCACTTTACCACCCAGTATCAAGCAAGATTAGGTTGAATGGTTACATACTCAATTTTTCCAATATCTCTTCATCTGTCATTTTGGTCTTCTTCCTCTGTTTCTCTGCATTCCTCGTTAGGGTATTTGAAGGGGTGGTATTATTCTCAGAGGGTGGGGAGATGGGAGACGTGGCTGCATCTTTGGTGGGTGGGATGGGGATGGGATCTATCACAGACCTCGTGTACATCTGTAGGAAAGGGGAACAAAAGGACATAGGTGTAAGATTCAGCATAAAAGGACGAGACAAAAAGACAAATTTATATAGCCCCTTTCACAACTTCACAAAATCCCAAAGTGCATTATAGTCAATTAAGTACTTTTTGGAGTGTAATCACTGTTGTAATGCAAGAAACATTGCACACAGCAAGGTCCCGCAAACAGCAATACGATAATGGCCAGATAATCTGATTTCGTAAAGTTGGTTGACGGATAAATGTTGTACAGAAGACACACAAACATAAAGCTATCCACACTTGAGCTGAGGTTTTCGGGCAGACTTTGTGAGCATAAGATTAGTACATTCATGTAGTGCTTAATCAATGAAGAATAGGTTCAATTTTCTCCTCCTCTGAAAGTGGTGACTCATACGGACAATATATACTCCCACAGGTGATTATAAATCCTATGATACTTTTCACATGTGTGGCAAGTACCATTGGGCTATTCAACTGGAAAAGGAAGCATCCAAGTCAAGTTCAGCTCCTGTCAACTGCATATTCCAGCATTGCATTGCATTGCAGCAGCTTATTCGGGAGCAGAGAGTACGAGCGAGTGAGCAGCTGGGAAGGTCAGTTTCAGCTTAAACTTAATTTCCTTTTGTTTACGGCGGACCAAGGGGCTGCTGGGTAAGTAAAACCCTATATATTTGGGCCGTTTAAAATAACTTGCCTTTCATTGCAGCAGCTTATTCGGGAGCAGAGAGTGCGAGCGAGTGAGCAGCTGGGAAGGTCAGTTTCAGCTTAAACTTAATTTCCTTTTGTTTTCGGCGGACCAAGGGGCTGCTGGGTAAGTAAAACCCTATATATTTGGGCCGTTTCTGAACCCGAGACACTACACGGGTAGTGTCTCCCACCCGCCCTCCTCCTCTAACCAAAAAAAAAGGACTAGGTGGTGTGTAGTTAAGGTAAGGCTTTTTCTACTTTGTTTTTTATCGTGTGATTGGTAAAAACTTTTCGTTCCTTTTTCATTTATCTAAGTTTCAGACTAAGTTAAGCTTAAGATTAAAAATGGCAGGAGATCTCAGACCCGTGTTATGCTCCTCTTGCTCAATGTGGGAGCTCAGGGACACGGCTGATGTCCCTGACTCCTTCATGTGCAGGAAGTGTGTCCAGCTGCAGCTCTTGTTAGACCGCATGACGGCTCTGGAGCTGCGGATGGACTCACTTTGGAGCATCCACGATGCTGAGGAGGTAGTGGATTGCACGTTTAGCGAATTGGTCACACCGCAGATTAGGATTGCTGAGGGAGAAAGGGAATGGGTGACCAAAAGGCAGAGAAAGAGCAGGAAGGCAGCGCAGGTGTCCCCTGCGGTCATCTCTCTCCACAACAGGTATACCGTTTTGGATACTGTTGAGGGAGATGGCTCACCAAGGGAAGGCAGCAGTAGCCAGGTTCATGGCACCGTGGCTGGCTCTGCTGTTCAGAAGGGCGGGAAAAAGAGTAGAAGGGCTATAGTCATAGGGGATTCGATTGTAAGGGGAGTAGATAGGCGGTTCTGTGGTCGAAAACGAGACTCCCGAATGGTATGTTGCCTCCCAGGTGCACGGGTCAGGGATGTCTCAGATCGGCTGCAGAACATTCTGAAGGGGGAGGGTGAACAGCCAGTTGTCGTTGTGCACATAGGCACCAATGATATAGGTAAAAAACGGGATGAGGTCCTACAAGCAGAATTTAGGGAGTTAGGAGCCAAGTTAAAAAGTAGGACCTCAGAGGTAGTAATCTCAGGACTGCTACCAGTGCCACGTGATAGTCAGAGTAGAAATGAAAGAATAGTCAGGATGAATGCGTGGCTTGAGAGATGGTGCAGGAGGGAGGGGTTCAGATTTTTGGGACATTGGGACTGGTTCTGGGGGAGGTGGGACTATTACAAATTGGATGGTCTACACCTGGGCCGGACTGGAACCAATGTCCTTGGGGGTGCTTTTGCTAACGCTGTTGGGGAGGGTTTAAACTAATGTGGCAGGGGTATGGGAACCAAATGAGGTCTGTGGACAGTAAGGAGGTAGTAACTAAAGCCTGTAAGGAACTAGATAATGAAGTCAGCGTGACTAAGGGAAAGAGTAGGCAGGGAACAGATGATGTACGCAAAGGGACTGGTGGTCTGAGGTGCATTTGTTTTAATGCAAGAAGTGTAGTCGGTAAGGCAGATGAACTTAGGGCTTGGATTAGTACCTGGGAGTATGATGTTATTGCTATTACTGAGACTTGGTTGAGGGAAGGGCATGATTGGCAACTAAATATCCCAGGATACCGATGCTTCAGGCGCGATAGAGAGGGAGGTAAAAGGGGTGGAGGAGTTGCATTACTGGTCAAAGAGGATATCACAGCTGTGCTGAAGGAAAGCACTATGGAGGACTCGAGCTGTGAGGCAATATGGGCAGAACTCAGAAATAGGAAGGGTGCAGTAACAATGTTGGGGCTGTACTACAAGCCTCCCAACAGCGAGCGTGAGATAGAGGTACAAATATGTAAACAGATTATGGAAAGATGTAGGAGCAACAGGGTGGTGGTGATAGGAGATTTTAATTTTCCCAACATTGACTGGGATTCACTTAGTGTTAGATGTCTAGATGGAATTTGTAAGGAGCATCCAGGAGGGTTTTCTAGAGCAGTATGTAAATAGTCCAACTCGGGAAGGGGCCATACTGGACCTGATGTTGGGGAATGAGCCTGGCCAGGTGGTTGAAGTTTCAGTAGGGGACTACTTTGGGAATAGTGATCACAATTCCGTAAGTTTTAGAATACTCATGGACAAAGACGAGAGTGGTCCTAAAGGAAGAGTGCTAAATTGGGGGAAGGCCAACTGTACCAAAATTCGGCAGGAGCTGGGGAATGTAGATTGGGAGCAGCTGTTTGAAGGTAAATCCACATGTGATATGTGGGAGGCTTTTAAAGAGAGGTTGATTAGCGTGCAGGAGAGACATGTTCCTGTGAAAATGAAGGATAGAAATGGCAAGATTAGGGAACCATGGATGACAGGTGAAATTGTGAGACTAGCTAAGAGGAAAAAGGAAGCATACATAAGGTCTAGGCGGCTGAAGAAAGACGAAGCTTTGAAAGAATATCGGGATTGTAGGCGCAATCTGAAACGAGGAATTAAGAGGGCTAAAAGGGGTCATGAAATATCTTTAACAAACAGGGTTAAGGAAAATCCCAAAGCCTTTTATTCATATATAAGGAGCAAGAGGGTAACTAGAGAAAGGATTGCCCACTCAAGGACAAAGGAGGAAAGTTATGCGTGGAGTCAGAGAAAATGGGTGAGATTCTAAACGAGTGCTTTGCAACGGTATTCACCAAGGAGAGGGACATGACGGATGTTGAGGTTAGGGACAGATGTTTGATTACTCTAGGTCAAGTCGGCATAAGGAGGGAGGAAGTGTTGGGTATTCTAAAAGGCATTAAGGTGGACAAGTCCCCAGGTCCGGATGGTATCTATCCCAGGTTACTGTGGGAAGCGAGAGAGGAAATAGCTGGGGCCTTAACAGATATCTTTGCAACATCCTTAAACACGGGTGAGGTCCCGGAGGACTGGAGAATTGCTAATGTTGTCCCCTTGTTTAAGAAGGGTACCAGGGATAATCCAGGTAATTATAGACCGGTGAGCCTGACGTCAGTGGTAGGGAAGCTGCTGGAGAAGATACTGAGGGATAGGATCTATTCCCATTTGGAAGAAAATGGGCTTATCAGTGATAGGCAACATGGTTTTGTGCAGGGAAGGTCATGTCTTACCAACTTAATAGAATTCTTTGAGGAAGTGACGAAGTTGATTGATGAGGGAAGGGCTGTAGATGTCATATACATGGACTTCAGTAAGGCGTTTGATAAGGTTCCCCATGGTAGGCTGATGGAGAAAGTGAAGGTGCATGGGGTCCAAGGTGTACTAGCTAGATGGATAAAGAACTGGCTGGGCAACAGGAGACAGAGAGTAGCAGTGGAAGGGAGTTTCTCAAAATGGAGACGTGTGACCAGTGGTGTTCCACAGGGATCCGTGCTGGGACCACTGTTGTTTGTGATATACATAAATGATTTGGAGGAAAGTATAGGTGGTCTGATTAGCAAGTTTGCAGACGCCACTAAGATTGGTGGAGTCGCAGATAGTGAAGGGGACTGTCAGAGAATACAGCAGAATATAGATAGATTGGACAGTTGGGCAGAGAAATGGCAGATGGAGTTCAATCAGGGCAAACGCGAGGTGATGCATTTTGGAAGATCCAATTCAAGAGTGAACTATGCAGTAAATGGAAAAGTCCTGGGGAAAATTGATGTCCAGAGAGATTTGGGTGTTCAAGTCCATTGTTCCCTGAAGGTGGCAACGCAGGTCAATAGAGTGGTCAAGAAGGCATACGGCATGCTTTCCTTCATCGGACGGGGTATTGAGTACAAGAGTTGACAGGTCATGTTACAGTTGTATAGGACTTTGGTTCGGCCACATTTGGAATACTGCGTGCAGTTCTGGTCGCCACATTACCAAAAGGATGTGGATGCTTTGGAGAGGGTGCAGAGGAGGTTCACCAGGATGTTGCCTGGTATGGAGGGCGCTAGCTATGAAGAGAGGTTGAGTAGATTAGGATTATTTTCATTAGAAAGACGGAGGTTGAGGGGGGACCTGATTGAGGTGTACAAAATCATGAGAGGTATAGACAGGGTGGATAGCAAGAAGCTTTTTCCCCAGAGTGGGGGATTCAATTACTAGGGGACACGAGTTCAAAGTGAAAGGGGAAAAGTTTAGGGGGGATATGCGTGGAAAGTTCTTTACACAGAGGGTGGTGGGTGCCTGGAACGCGTTGCCAGTGGAGGTGGTAGACGCGGGCACGATAGCGTCTTTTAAGATGTATCTAGACAGATACATGAATGGGCAGGAAGTAAAGAGATACAGACCCTTAGAAAATAGGCGACAGGTTTAGATAGAGGATCTGGATCGGCGTAGGCTTGGAGGGCCGAAGGGCCTGTTCCTGTGCTGTAATTTTCTTTGTTCTTTTTTTTTTTTAAAGAGTCACTAGATAGGGATCAGAGCTGTCTAGCAAGAGCCTAGCTACTTTGGTTACTAAAGGGCTTTTTGTGGGCGGAATGAGGGAAAATGAGCAGGAGAATTATGATGATTTAATTTCGACAGATTATTAAATTAACTGGATTAGAGCTCTTCATTAGCCCACTCTTGAGCCAAATACTCTAAGCCTTGGGATGTGGTACTATATTTAAAAACAAAATCACATGTATTAATTTTTTCAATTAAAGTGCATATCATTTCTAATTCACTTTGCCTTGTAGTGCACTGTGATAATCAAATTGGATTGCACAGTTTAAGCTTTACTTGTGCAGGAATATTTGCTTATATGTGTAAAATTGCACCATGATCACTTTGGTAAAAGCCAATTTAATTAACTGCACAAAATTTTTTTAATATTATAGATCAAAAGGAGATACTTGACAGCATGGCAACCATTTAATATCATGGCTCATTACAATCTATCCCTTTGTGGCAGTGCTATGTGAAGGCTATTCTTCAAGCATAACTCAGACACAGCAATTATGTTGTACTACAACATATCTGACATGGCGATATACAGTCTCGATGAATGCTGCCAGCACTGAGATTATGCTGTGTTAATGCATTAGCATGCAAGGGCTGCATTTTCTGTAAATTTTATCATTTCTACATGTTAGTCTAGTGGAATATTCCTGATTTTCACCTGCGTGCACACAAGTCTTCCTATTTACCTTGTTAGGTGGGTGAATCTAGTCTGCGGAACAAGCACACCACTTTCCTAGACAGCCATGAGGTTTAGCTTTTATAATTGTGTTTTCCAGTTGCCAAATAAAGAGGTTCTTAAGAGCCGTAATAAAACATTTGCGGGAGAAATGAATCTTAAGAAACTGCTGCACTGCTTAACGGTACTCATGGAGTGCCGGCATCGACTCGATGGGCCAAATGGCCTCCTTCTGTGCCGTAATTGACTCTAATAGACAAAGGAGAAACTTCTCAATTGTTAACGTAACAACCTATTAGGGTTCTGAGTCATAACACCAGTTAAGATCCCAAATTCCATCTGCGTTGAGTTAGCTGCTTACAGCTAAAGGTGTCAGTCAGACACCTGCTGCAAATGCGGGGGTGGGAGGAGGTGGGGAGGTGTGGTATTAGCCAGGGTGATTCTTGCTCTTCACTACCCAGTACCCTGACTGGAAAAGTACACTTGTGGATCACGTCAGCCTTCATGCCACCTTCCTCCCTACAGTGATTGAACAGTCTGATGACACTTGCAGTCCAGGGGCATGTGGAAAACGACTATCCCAGCAAGGTGTCAGAAGCTAGTACCACTTATGGAACAGCGTGCTCTTGAGTGTCAATGGAGAGGAAGGGGAAAAAATTCAAAGACACAAAGGAGACGCCCCCAGGGATGAATGAGGAAAACCCACCTTTTCCACCCATTTTGTGCTATTAAACAATAAGATCCGCTCAGCACCTGAATATTGCTGGTACAGATTCTGAAACAGTTACTCAATTAGGGGTATAAAATCTGGCAAGTCTTTGGCATTTACTGGCAGCACAAGCCCAAAAGTGCAAGCCACCCTCAATCTGTTGCCAAAATATCTGCCACACCTATTTGGGAATAACAGTGCATGATTGAATACTCGGCCGGTCCATAGCTCCAAAGCTTCATTCCACAGGTTTGGGGCAAAAGAAAGGAAGATTTCTACAAAACTGTGGGAGATGTACGGTCAGCTTGGGTCAAGGGGCGACCCATCAGAACTTTGATTCATCAAGAATAACCATGTGAAATACTAGAAATGGCAGGGCAAACACGTAAACAGAATTTACAGAAGCAGGCAGTTCGATCCAACTGGTCTGTGTGAGCTTCCTCCCACCCTCTTCATCTAATCCCATCAGCATCCTTCTACTCCTCCCTCATGTGCTCCCTCTAAATGCATCTTTGCGATTCACTCCAACTACTCCTTGTGGTAAAGAATTCCATATTCTCACCACTTTCTGGGTAAAGAAGTTTTTTTTCTTAATTCCTTATTGGATTTATTAGTCACCACCTTATACTAATAACCCCTAATTTGGGATCCAAGTGGACACTTTTTCTTTACGCCGACCCCATCAAACTCCCTCAAAACTTTAAGACCTCTATTAGGTCACCCCTCAGCCTTTTCTCTTCTAGAGAAAAGAATCCCAATCTGATCGGTCTTTATTGATAGTTCTAGTTCCAGAAGTGGCAGATGGAGTTCAACCTGGAAAAGTGTGAAGTGATTCATTTTGGAAGGTCGAATTTGAATGCAGAATACAGGCTTAAAGACAGGATTCTTGGTAGTGTGGAGGAACAGAGGGATCTTGGGGTCCATGTCCATAGATCGCTCAAAGTTGCCACCCAAGTTGATAGGGTTGTTAAGAAAGCGTATGGTGTGTTGGCTTTCATTAACAGGGGGATTGAGTTTAAGAGCCGCGAGGTTATGCTGCAGCTCTATAAAGCCCTGGTTAGACCACACTTGGAATATTGTGTTCAGTTCTGGTCACCTCATTATAGGAAGGATGTGGAAGCTTTAGAGAGGGTGCAGAGGAGATTTACCAGGATGCTGCCTGGACTGGAGGGCATGTCTTACGAAGAAATGTTGAGGGAGCTAGGGCTTTTCTCATTGGAGCGAAGAAGGATGAGAGGTGACTTGATAGAGGGGTACAAGATGATGAGAGGCATAGATAGAGTGGATAGCCAGAGACTTTTTCCCAGGGTGGAAAGGGCTATCACCAGGGGGCATAATTTTAAGGTGTTTGGAGGAAGGTTTCGGGGAGACGTCAGAGGTATGTTCTTTACACAGAGAGTGGTGGGTGCATGGAATGCACTGCCAGCGGTGGTAGTAGAAGCAGATACATTAAGCGACTCTTGGATAGGTACATGGATGATAGTAGTATGAAGGGTATGTAGGTAGTTTGATCCTAGAGTAGGTTAAAGGTTCGGCACAACATCGTGGGCCGAAGGGCCTGTACTGTGCTGTACTGTTCTGTGTAACCTTGTAGTTCTGGCATCATTCTTGTAAATATTTTTATTGCATGCTCTCCAACATTTCTATATCCTTATTTTAATATACATGTATGACTATGAATGATAACAGGCCCCACTATTTGCCTCTAAGTATTTGGGTTAAGTTAACCCTAACTGAATTAATATCTGGGATGTAACGGCTGTCCTATGGGGAGAGATTAAGTAGAATGTAGTATATTCTCTGAATTTGAGAAGAATGAGAGGTGATCTCATTGAAACATATAAAAATTCTTGGCAGGCTGGATACTGAGAGGCTGTTCCCCCTGGCTGAAGAGTGTAGAACTAGGGATCATAGTCTCAGGTTAAGGTGTAGGCAATTTAGGACTGAGATGAGGAGGGTTGTGAATCTCTAGAATTCTCGACCCCAGAGGGCTGGGGATGCTTAGTCATTCAGTATATTAAAGACAGAGATCAATAGATGTTTGGGCACTAAGGGAATCAGATATGGGGATAGGGCAGAAAAGTGGAATTGATGTAAATGTTACAGCTGGGATGCTACTGAATGGCCTACTCCTGCTCCTATTTCTTGTACTGTAATCTGTAGGGGACTCCACTGACCGATTTGGTGTGCTCTGGTCGTGGTGCAATTGCAGGCGGTGGAACACTTTCGTCTTCATCATCATCCTCTGACACCGGAGGCACAGCTGGGGACTCTGACACGTTCTTTGTGCTCTGTAGAGAACACGGTGGATAAAAATCTGGTTAATCAAATAATGCAATTTGCTTTTACCAACATGGTTCATTTCACTAGAATGTTAACAAGCATGAGGGACTTCAGTTATGTGGAAAGACGAGAGAAACTCAGATCGCTCTCCTTACAGCAGAAAAGGTTAAGGGGAGATTTGATAGTGACGTTCAAAATCATAAAGCGTTTTGAAAGTAAAGGAGAAACTGTTTCCACTGGCAAGAGGATTGGTAACTAGAGGATACAGTTATAAAGTAATTAGCAAAAAAGCCATCAGGAAGATGAGGAGAATGTTTTTATGCAGCATGTTATGATGATCTGGAATGAATTACCTGAAAGGATGTAGGAAATGGATTCAGTGCTAACATTTAAAAGGCAATTGGATAAATTCTTGAAGGGGAGAAAATTGCAGGGCTATAGGGAAACAAAAACAGGAGAAAGGGGCTAATTGGATAGCTCTTTCAAAAGAGTTGTCACAGGCACAATGAGCTGAATGGCCTCCTCCTGTACATGATTCTATGTCCTCCAGCGCCTTTTCTCTATTTAATAAGGTGTCACAGTAATTCCCAGGTTTACTCCATGGGGACCCTCACTACAAATATTTAGGGCTGTTAAAAGACCCATCAGTCATCTTCAATTATCAATTTGTTCAAAAATGATAATGCAGCAATTGAGAGGATAGAGAAGAGAAAAACCAGAATGACTGAGAGGATGGAGGGGTTGGAATAGGAGGAGCAATTAGTAAATTGGGCAAGCTGTCATTGCAAAGGAGAAGGTTGAGAGAATATGATTACTACGGTTCTAAAGAGACACTGGATAATGTGGACCATGCAAAGTTATTTCAAGATATGTTTTGGAAAATAGTACATGAGTAATTTGAGACATGACACATCATAAGATACAGGTGTACTATTAGAAATAAATATTCAGAACAGCTTAAAAAAAAATAATTTCCACATGTTCTGAGGAATATCGGGTGTCTTTGGACTTATAGTTCCCAAAGCTCTCCGCCACTGTGATTTTCCTCGCCTCATGTCTCAGTCTGCTGTAGACTAATTGATAGAGATCGATTGCTATGATTAGTCAACAAGTCCATTATTAAGGTATCATCGGCTATCAGGATGACCAGAAGGTGAGCTCAATGCATCTTAGTCTTTTCTTATCTAGCAGTTCCTATGTTCCCCTTCCAGAGTAACTTTGTCATGCAGCAACATCAAATTCTAGGAAAATTCCCATGCATTTTGGTGCACACATTTTTTACAACCAACTGCTGTCTGCAATGGAATGTAACAACTTAACTAGGGAGGACTGCTTAAGGTATTTTATTTGTACATTACTTGACTCAGGTATTTTGCTCATGTACATATATTCAATTTTTTAAAGAAAAAAGCAAAGTCCACAGGCAGCAGCAACTCCTGTTTTCCTGAGTCTTTTCCTCTCCAGGGGTCTTTTCTCTCTCCAGGCAGACCACAGCCACCACCTCAAATGTAGAATTTCTTTTTACAAGAGAGGAAAGCCTTCTTTTTCAGGAAGAGGTCTTTTTCTCTGGTCTGCAAAAAAACAGGTCCCAGCCAATTTGTTCTGCCTCCAGCCTGTCCAGTTCACTAGTCTTTTACAATGCAGAAGTGAAACTGAAACTCTAGCGATCAAGTCGTGTGACCTGTCATTTCCCTTGCTGTTGTTTAGAACAGGTGTCTTGTAGTCTGACCCACTCAGTTCAAACACCAAGTTTCAGCACTCAATGTTCACAGAAAATCCTTTTTCTCAGTCTTTTAAAAACACACAGAATTCTTAGCTTTCAATAAAAAAATACAAATTGTGACAATGCAGCGATGTGAATAAAGAAACTCACCAGTGCATTTGAGGAAGCATATACATCTGTTGTTTTATCTGCAGAAAATAAAAGCATAAATTTGTGTTACAGGTGTACTACTGGAAAAAATATTCAGAACATCTTAAAGAAAAAAAATCTCCACACGTTCTGGGGTTTAATCACTCAGGCTGTTGTGTGCTCCAATTTCCCACAACTCATCCAAACCTGGAATTTCCTATCTAGCAACAACTTGGGAGCACCTTCACCACATGGATTGCAGCGAAATAGATGCTGTTCCACTGGTTGAAGCTACAAGAAATGGGAAATAATGATTAAATTATTGTAATGATTAAAAATGAAGAAGTGCTCTGACAACACTTTGCATTCATATAGCTTCTTTAACACAGTAAAATATGTCAAGGCGCTTCACAGGAGGGTTATCAGACAAAATTTGACACTAAGCCACATAGAGATATTAGGACAGTTGACCAAAAGCATGGGCAATGAGGTAGACTTTAAGGAGCGAATTAAAAGGAGAGAGAAATAGACAGATGGAGACACTTTAGGAGGGTCCAGGCTGGTGAAGGCACAGCCGCCAATGGTGCAGTGAAGTAAATCTTGGGATGTGCAAGAGGCCAGAATTGCAGAGTGCAGAGATCATGGAGAGTTGTCGAGCTGGAGGAAGTTATAGAGAGAAAGAGCGGGTGAGAAGGAAGGAAGAAATAAAGAATGCCAATCAAAGACAATGAGCAGCAGTTTTAGATATGGTTTCACCCAGACTACTTTGATTTGCTAGGTGAAGAGAAGAAAAAGGAGGACAAGGAAGGGGGCACGATAGGAAAACTGGATTGGAGAAGACGAGATCTCCTCTTACCTGTGAAGCTCATGTATTTTTGACTGTTAGATGTTTCTTTTGAATCATAGAATTTCAAAACATCCAGCACCGCTTGTGGATTCTTTTTCTGCTCCAATTTTGTGATATTTGACGTCTGTAGTAACCGAGCCCATTGCTCTGGCATGCCCTAGGATGGGGGAGGGAGAGAGAAAAGATAAATGTAATCCTAAAAACCATCACAATTATATGGAGCAATTTACAGCAGTAGCAAAGTCATACATTTTTTTAAACCCTTCAAGTACACAGCTGAGCTCAATACTACCCTTACCCTCTAAACTCTGCACATTCACTTCTAGCAGGATTCCACTGGAATGCAATGATGAGGAACAGGAATCCTGCCCAATTTTGTCTCCCCAATTCAAGAGCATGGACATCAGTAAAAGATCCCCTATTGATAGAGAGGGGTGCAAGCTCAGCACGGACCAGAGATTGAGCCTGTTGTGATTCAATGGCTTACTAGATTCACTCACTGAACCAGCCGACTTGCGAGATCAGAGGATCACAGGATAGTTACAGAAAAGGAAGGCCATTCGGGTCCTTCATGCTTAAAAGTTGAAGTTTCCCCATCAGACAATCCAACTCCTCAACAGTTCTAGTTTTTGCCTCCGATTCTCAACCTGGAAGGCAATTCCAAGCACTGATGACTCATTATCTGAAGAATGACAGCTACTCTAAATTTCCTTTCACCACTTCGAACTTGTGCCATCTTAAGCTGTATTATTTTATAAAAGCAAAATACGCACAGGGAAAGATTCTACAAGGATGATATCACAGGTTGACAAGAGTAATACCAGAACTGAGAGGTTATCACTGTCAGGAAAGATTGAACAGGTTAGGGCTGTTTTCTCTCCAAAAGAGGAGACTGAGGAGTGACCTGATAGGGGTCTTTAAAATTATAGGACCAGGAGTAGGCCGTTTAGCCCCCCAAGCCTGTTCTGCCAGACAGTGAGATCATGGTTCAAACAAAAACAAGAAATGCTGGATTCACTCAGCAGGTCTGGCAGCATCTGTGGAAAGAGAAGCAGAGTTAACGTTTCGGGTCAGTGACCCTTCTTCGGCTGTTCTGCAGCATAACTATATAACTGCCTTTTCCCCATATTCTTTAATATCTTTGTTAAACTAAGATATTATCAATCTCAGTTTGAAATTTAACAATTGATCTAGCATCAATTACTGTTTGTGGAAGAGAGTTGCAAACTTCTACCACTCTTTGGGAGGAATTTTATGCTCCCCCCCCACAAACGACGAGTTTGGAGGCAGGGAGAACATTTAATTGGGTGGGATGATGGTCGGGGGAGGGGGACCCTGCCACCTGACAGCCTATACCACAATTAAGTATGTGGCAGGAAGCCCATGGACGGCCTTCCCGCCCCGCCACCACTTCAGACCCTTAAGTGGGCCTGTCGCCAAACGGGGAGCAAACCAAGTAAACCCGTGCAGGTTGCTTGCGGGCTCTGGACGGGGGCACTCCTTGTCAAAAGGCACTTATTGCCTGATTGAGGGACCCGGCATTGGGCGGGGGGCCCGCTGAGAACTTTCCCCCTGTCCTTGCTGCCAATCCCCTCCATAACCCTATGACCCCCACCCCATGAAATCGCTCCCGCCCTGACTCACCTGTAGCCCGGATCCCTCGCCTCCAATGGGTCCATTACTGGCAGCAGCCACTGCCTTTGCGGTAGCACTGCTCAGTGAAGAGCTACCGGCCTCTGATTGGCTGGCATCTCTCAGCAGGCAGGACTTCCATCGCCGGGGTCCTTAATACCAGGGAAGGGCTGCCGCTGTCCACTTAAGTGCCTAATTGGCACGTAATGTGGCGGGTCTTGCCCAGAGGAGTCGACATGGTGCTTCAGCAGATGTCCAAGTCCCCTGTCGCCTATATAACCGTGAGAACCGCGTTAGGGAACTGGAACTGGAGCTGGATGAACTTCGGATCATTCGGGAGGCGGAGGGGGTTATTGAGAGGAGTTATGGGGAGGTAGTCACACCTCAGGTAAAAGAAGTAGGTAGATGGGTTACCGTCAGGGGAAGGAGAGGGAACCAGCAGGCAGTGCAGGGATCCCCTGTGGCCGTTTCCCTCAACAACAGGTGTACCGTTTTGGATACTGTTGCGGGGGACGACTTACCAGGGATAAGCAATGGGGTACAGGTATCTGGCACAGAGTCTGTCCCTGTTGCTCAGAAGGGAAGGGGGAAGAGGAGCAGAGCATTAATCATTGGGGACTCCATAGTTAGGGGAACAGATAGGAGGTTCTGTGGGAACGAGAGAGACTCACGGTTGATATGTTGCCTCCCAGGTGCCAGGGTTCGTGATGTCTTGGATCGTGTTTTTGGGATCCTTAAGGGGGAGGGGGAGCAGCCCCAAGTCGTGGTCCACATAGGCACCAACGACATAGGTAGGAAGAGAGATGGGGATTTAAGACAGAAATTCAGGGAGCTAGGGTGGAAGCTTAGAGCGAGAACAACCAGAGTTGTTATCTCTGGGTTGTTGCCCGTGCCAAGTGATAGCGAAGCGAGGAATAGGGAGAGAGAGGAGTTGAACACGTGGCTGCAGGGATGGTGCAGGAGGGAGGGTTTTGGTTTCCTGGATAATTGGGGCTCTTTCTGGGGTAGGTGGGACCTCTACAAACAGGATGGTCTTCACCTGAGCCAGAGGAGTACCAATATCCTGGGGGGGAGATTTGCTAGTGCTCTTCGGGGGGGGTTTAAACTAATTCAGCAGGGGAATGGGAACCTAAAATGTAGTGCCAGTGTACAGGATGTTGAGAGTAGTGAGGTCAGGGATAAGGTTACAAGGACGCAAAAGGGCACTGGCAAGCAAGAACCTGGTTTAAAGTGTGTCTACTTCAACGCCAGGAGCATCCGGAATAAGGTGGGTGAGCTTGCAGCATGGGTTGGTACCTGGGATCTCGATGTAGTGGCCATTTCGGAGACATGGGTAGAGCAGGGGCAGGAATGGATGTTGCAGGTTCCGGGATTTAGCTGTTTCAGTAAGAACAGAGAAGATGGTAAAAGAGGGGGGGGGGTGTGGCATTGTTAATCAAGGAGAGTATTACAGCGACAGAAAGGACGTGTGAGGACACGTCTACTGAGGTAGTATGGGCCGAGGTTAGAAACAGGAGAGGTGAGGTCACCCTGTTGGGAGTCTTTTATAGACCTCCAAATAGTTCCAGAGATGTCGAGGAAAGGATAGCAAAGATGATTCTCGATAGGGGCGAGAGTAACAGGGTAGTTGTTATGGGGGACTTTAACTTTCCAAATATCGACTGGAAATACTATAGTTCGAGTACTTTAGATGGGTCAGTTTTTGTCCAGTGTGTGCAGGAGGGTTTTCTGACACAGTATGTAGACAGGCCAACCAGGGGCGATGCCACATTGGATTTGGTACTGGGTAATGAACCCGGCCAGGTGTTAGATTTAGATGTAGGTGAGCACTTTGGTGATAGTGATCACAATTCGGTTAGGTTTACCTTAGCGATGGACAGGTACAGGCATATACCGCAGGGCAAAAATTATAGCTGGGGGAAAGGAAATGATGATGCGATTAGGCAAGATTTAGGATGCGTAGGATGGGGAAGGAAACTGCAGGGGATGGGAACAATCGAAATGTGGAGCTTATTCAAGGAGCAGCTACTGCGTGTCCTTGATAAGTATGTACCTGTGAGGCAGGGAGGAAGTTGTCGAGCGAGGGAGCCGTGGTTTACTAAAGAAGTTGAAGCACTTGTCAAGAGGAAGAAGGCGGCTTATGTTAGGATGAGACGTGAAGGCTCAGTTAGGGCGCTTGAGAGTTGCAAGCTAGCCAGGAAGGATCTAAAGGGAGAGCTAAGAAGAGCAAGGAGAGGACACGAGAAGTCATTGGCGGATAGGATCAAGGAAAACCCTAAGGCTTTCTATAGGTATATCAGGAATAAAAGAATGACTAGAGTTAGATTAGGGCCAATCAAGGATAGTAGTGGGAAGTTGTGTGTGGAATCAGAGGAGGTAGGGGAAGTGTTAAATGAATATTTTGCTTCAGTATTTACAGTAGAGAAAGAAAATGTTGTCGAGGAGAATACTGAGATTCAGGCTACTAGGCTAGATGGGATTGAGGTTCACAAGGAGGAGGTGTTATCAATTTTGGAAAGTGTGAAAATAGATAAGTCCCCTGGGCCAGATGGGATTTATCCTAGGATTCTCTGGGAAGCTAGGGAGGAGATTGCAGAGCCTTTGTCCTTGATCTTTATGTCGTCACTGTCGACAGGAATAGTGCCGGAAGACTGGAGGATAGCAAATGTTGTCCCCTTGTTCAAGAAGGGGAGTAGAGACAGCCCTGGTAATTATAGACCTGTGAGCCTTACTTCGGTTGTGGGTAAAATGTTGGAAAAGGTTATAAGAGACAGGATTTATAATCATCTTGAAAAGAATAAGTTCATTAGCGATAGTCAGCACGGTTTTGTGATGGGTAGGTCGTGCCTCACAAACCTTATTGAGTTTTTCGAGAAGGTGACCAAACAGGTGGATGAGGGTAAAGCAGTGGATGTGGTGTATATGGATTTCAGTACGGCGTTTGATAAGGTTCCCCATGGTAGGCTATTGCAGAAAATACGCAAGTATGGGGTTCAAGGTGATTTAGAGCTTTGGATCAGAAATTGGCTAGCTGAAAGAAGACAGAGGGTGGTGGTTGATGGCAAATGTTCATCCTGGAGTTTAGTTACTAGTGGTGTACCGCAAGGATCTGTTTTGGGACCACTGCTGTTTGTCATTTTTATAAATGACCTGGAAGAGGGTGCAGAAGGGTGGGTTAGTAAATTTGCGTTTGACACTAAGGTCGGTGGAGTTGTGGATAGTGCCGAAGGATGTTGTAGGGTACAGAGGGACATAGATAGGCTGCAGAGCTGGGCTGAGAGATGGCAAATGGAGTTAAATGCGGAAAAGTGCGAGGTGATTCACTTTGGAAGGAGTAACAGGAATGCAGAGTACTGGGCTAATGGGAAGATTCTTGGTAGTGTAGATGAACAGAGAGATCTTGGTGTCCAGGTGCATAAATCCCTGAAGGTTGCTACCCAGGTTAATAGGGCTGTTAAGAAGGTATATGGTGTGTTAGCTTTTATTAGTAGGGGGATCGAGTTTCGGAGCCACGAGGTCATGCTGCAGCTGTACAAAACTCTGGTGAGACCGCACCTGGAGTATTGAGTGCAGTTCTGGTCACCGCATAATAGGAAGGATGTGGAAGCTATGGAAAGGGTGCAGAGGAGATTTACTAGGATGTTGCCTGGTATGGAGGGAAGGTCTTACGAGGAAAGGCTGAGGGACTTGAGGTTGTTTTCGTTGGAGAGAAGGAGGAGGAGAGGTGACTTAATAGAGACATATAAGATAATCAGAGGGTTAGATAGGGTGGATAGTGAGAGTCTTTTTCCTCGGATGGTGATGGCAAACACGAGGGGACATAGCTTTAAGTTGAGGGGTGATAGATATAGGACAGATGTCAGAGGTAGTTTCTTTACTCAGAGAGTAGTAGGGGCGTGGAACACCCTGCCTGCAACAGTAGTAGACTCGCCAATTTTAAGGGCATTTAAGTGGTCATTGGATAGACATATGGATGAAAATGGAATAGTGTAGGTCAGATGGTTTCACAGGTCGGCGCAACATCGAGGGCCGAAGGGCCTGTACTGCGCTGTAATGTTCTAATTCTAATAAAATCTCCCCCATTGTGTGTAGAAGGGCTTCCTAATTTCACACTTGAAAAATCTGGCTCTAATTTTTAGACAATGCCCCCTAGTCCTAGACTCCCTAACCAGTGGAAATAGTTTTGCTGTATCTATCCTATCTGTTCCCGTTAATATCTTGAAAACTTCTATCAAATCACCCTTAACCTTCTAAATTCCAGGGAATACAACCGTAGTTTGTGTAATCTCGCCTCGTAATTTAACCCTTGGAGTCAAGGTATCATTCTGGTAAACAAATGCTGCAGTCTCTCCAAGGTCAATATTATTCTTCCTTAGGTGTGTTGCCCAGAACTGCTCACACTAACCAGGGCTTTGTATCGCTGAAGGATGACTCCTGAACCCTTATATTCTGGTCCTCTAGATAGAAAGGCCAACATTTCATTAACCTTTCTGATTATTTTCTGCACTGGCTCATGACATTTTAATAATGATCCTCCTACCTCGCCCCCCAAACCCAAGTCTCTTTGGACCTCCACTGTTTCTAGCAAAGAAATATTAATTCTGGAAGTGTCCAGTGTTAAAAGTAGCTATGAACACAAGAACTACAAAAGCCCTCTTTCTCTCACAAAATCCTTCAGCCTCGTGCTCACCTCCCTAAGCTGCATATTCCTGTGGCAATTTGCACATGGCTTGGGTAATAATTCAGAAATTATAATCCTTGAGGTCAGTTCTATAATTTAGCTCCTCATTCCTGGTACTCTCCAAACAGGACTTCATGCCTACTCTTCCCTATGTTGCTGGTCCCAACATGGATCACAACAACTGGATTTTCCCCCTCCCTCTCAATATCTCTTCAAGCCAGTTTGAGGTGTGCCTCACCCTAGCACCAATAGAGAACATACCACATGGAATTCTCGATCCTGCTTACAAAGAATGCTATCCGCCCACCCCCAATTACTGACCCTCTAGAAATACTACATTCCACTACCCCTCCAACCCTCTCCCACTTTTGGACCGCCTCCTGTTCCAAAGTGCCATGGCCAACATCCTGCCTGCCCTTCAGAAAGTCATCATCTTTATCCTCACAGGTAGCAAATACATTGTACCTGTTGGAAGGGATCAGTTTCTGCGGATCCTCTTTCATTATCACACGTGAGTTCCCCTTTGTATGTTAACGGTCACACGAACCCCATTCTGAACCAGCACCTCTCTACGTGGTGTGACCAAGGTCTGGAGCAAATTGTCCAGATACTTCTCCCCCTCTCTTATGTGACGAAATGTTTCCAACTTGCACTCCAGCTCAATGACTCTTAGCCAGAGAGATTTGAGGCAGAGACACCTACTGAAGATGTATTCGCCCGGGACAGTCTTGATGCCCACAAACTGCAGTCTAGACACAACCTGCTCTGCCATAGTTTAGATTATTTACATCTACCCTTTAGCTTGATGATTTTTTTTCTGTTTCTACACACAAACTTGCTACCACATGGAGTAAAAACAAGAAATGCTGGAAATACTCAGCAGGTCTGGCAGCGTCTGTGGAAAGAGAAGCAGAGTTAACGTTTCGGGTCAGTGACCCTTCTTCAGAACAATATTTCACTGACCCAGAACGGTAACTCTGCTTCTCTTTCCACAGATGCTGCCAGACCTGCTGAGTATTTCCAGCATTTCTTGTTTTTATTTCAGATTTCCAGCATCCGCAGTATTTTGCTTTTATTTACCACATGGAGTAGTTAAGGCTAGATAAGTCCACGAGGAATAGAAGAATATGTTGATTGGGTGAGATAAAGTAAGGTGGAAGGAGGCTCGTGTGGAGCACAAACACGGCATAGTCCAATGCAATTCTATGCAAGTTAATGTCATTTATCACCTACAAATTAAATTTTCACTTTAAGACACTGAATTGTCACAATTTAATTTTGAATGATTCCTTCCCTGCCCCCATCCACTATAAAGTGTGTGATTACTTACTGTGAACTCCCCAGTGACAGCATCAAATCCAACATGTATCGTATGCTCAAAATCGGAGGGTAGCGAGATTTCTGGTCGTTCCCTTTCTTTTTTCCTGTTGGCTGTTGGTAGACAAATTATTTGTGAATGACAAGAACAGCAGAAAAAAACATTTTAAAGAATAAAAACACCAAAGTTGGACAAGCTTTTATCCAAAAGGGCCATTGACAGAAATGCAGCTTTTGGTAAGCAAGTGAACGAGTGAGCGAGACACAGACACACACGCATGCATACACAGAAATATGCAAAGATTTATATACTATAGAAGAAAGCAGACATGCATCATAGACGTTGTATGATCACGGTAGTTAACTAGACAGCAAAAGAACTCAAATTAATCATGACGAGAGTCATGACTCATGATGTTTGAACTCTCTCAAAGCACACTCACTCAATTACGCCATTCTCAAGTTAACATTTGCAGCAATTTTCTCTGACAGTATAATCGCTCTATCGTGGCTTGCAAAAAGTTAGAAAAAGAAAATTCTGTTCAAACAAAAAATGTGGCTCCATTAACTGTAGTGCTCACATGCTGTTAAACTCACAGGCTTAAAAGTTCAGGCTTACCAACTGTCCCAGATATGGCTAGGGTTGCATGGGAAATCATGCCCTCACTATTGGAGGGTTGCAATCTCGCACATGTATTTACTCTGTCAATAATCCCCCCTCCTCCAATATTGCTCTTACTGGACAGCAAGCAGAGAGAGCACAATGGAAGCAGGTGAATCCCAAAACTCATAGCAAATCCCAAAACAAATCCTCTGTTCCAACTGTAGGACTCGAGATTTAATGGTGGCCTTTCACTAATGCTAAGAATGTTAGGATAGCTCAACCTAACTAGTGTTCGCCTACAGGAGAAAATACTTGAGAATCTTACAACCAGATGGAGGGAGAAATAAGGAAAAGGGTAAGCAATAAAATATAAATTAAAAACAAAAATGAGAGCAGAATAAAATTATACCCAGGCAGTTGCTTGCAGTCCTTGTAACTGGCTCAGCTTGCTGTTCAACCGTGATGATGTTTTTGCTACCACAATCCCTCAGGTGTGGGCTCATGATTCAAAATTTCACACCTGGGATTTGATGAATTCTGATTTGGAGCTGTAAATGCTATCTATCTCTGTTTACAATACTGGATGCACGTCTTTTTCTTTTTACAATGTCTCAATCTCAGTACCCCAGAATCATAGTATTTTACAGCCCAGAAGATTGCTATTTGGTTCATCATGCCTGTGCTGGCAATTTTGCAAATATTCATCTACTTTTTTAAAACCAATATGGATTCCGCTTCCATTACCATTTCTGGTTGAGCCTTCCAAGTTCTAACAATCCATTTTGTTCATTTATATATCTTTAATTTGCATCCTCTGGTTACTGACTGAAACTAGTGGAAATAGCATTCACCTATTTATTTTTATCAAAATTCCTCATAATTTCGAAAACGTTAATCAGGACTGCTCTTAATCTTTTCTGTGCTATTGCAAAGAGCCTGAACTTCCTTCATCTCTGCTCATAATCAATGCCTCTCACCCCTGGTATCATCTTAGTCAATCTTGTTTCACTAAGCGGGAGTTAGGGGAGAGGAGGAGGTGAAATGAAAGGAGAGGAGGTAAGAGAGTGAAGGGAAGAGAGAGCAGAGACAGGAGAAAGGAAAGCAAAAAGACAAGGAGAAATGAGAGGAGAGTGAAGAGACAGATTATAAAGAAAAAAGTGAAAGAAAGGAGAGTAGAAGCAAAAAGCATGCAGTGTAAATGAAGAGTAAGAGAAAGAAACAAGAGATGAGGCAAGAGAGATCATGAGAAAGGAGGAAGAGAGAAACTGATAGGAGTGAGACACCAAGAGAAAGAAAAAGAGAAAAAAAACAAAAATTCCATTTGTGCAACACATTATATTTCTAAAAAAATTAAGGCCCTTCTCAGTGCACTATTTTGAAGTCATAATTGGCAAAATAGTAACTATTCTGCACACAGCAAGATCCCACAAACAGCAAAGACCAATTAACCTGTTTTGATGATTTTGGTTGCTAGGTGACCATCAACCAGAGCACTGGGAGAACTCCCCACTTTTCTTTAAGGAGTTACTTGGGACCTTCAGCATCCAACTGAACTATAGGATCAGGCAGACTTTGTGCAGCCTCTCATCAAAGGCACAGCAGTGCACACTCCCTCAATACTGCAAGCGTCAGCCAAGATTACGTGCCCAATTTATGGAGTGAGGGTTGAACCTATGCATTCTGACTCAGATGAAAGATGATACATACTAGAATCATCAAAAGATCCTTGCCTCTCTCCCATTCTGTTAATATTTTCTCTACATATGAAATGTGGATGACTCCAGGGAAAACTGACTTAAATGAGTTTAAGAGCCTGGCAGTGGGTGAAGGGGATGGAATTATGTAGGAGCCAGTAACGTGGGTGTGCTTTAAGCATCAATTATGTTGGTTCACAATGTTCTGCTTCACCCCCTCACAGGTAGTCCCCATAGAAATAACAGGAATGAGAACATTTGTGAATACAATCAAAATACTCTTTTTTTTTAATAAAAGGAGTCTTAAAGTTGGTGCTCACTCTTAAATAGGGGTTACCATCAGGACTACTTTACCTACATTTTTTAAAAACAGAATTATGATCAACAACCAACACCCATTTAAATTTCACTGGCTGTAAAGTGCTTTGTGACATCCTGAGGTCATGAAAAGCACTATATAAATGCAAGTCTTTCTTTCTTTGAACACATGCATATTGTCTGCTACAGTTGGCCTCCCTGGTTTCTCAAAGTTTATTCCACAGATTTATAAATTTTTATGCAAAAACGTTCTGCCTGAGTTCCCTTGTTGCTGCTAACTGGCTAAAACTGTGTCCCTTGAATTTTGGACACATTGTCAGAGCGAACCATTACGTTTGGGCCAACTTTTTCAATTCTGTTCATAAATTGTACGTACAACTCCATAACCTCCTTCGGCCCTACAGTCCTCTAAGATCTTTGTGCGCCTCTAATTCTGGATCTTTGCACATCCAATTTTTAATCGCTGCACCATTGGTAGCTATGTTTTCAGCCTCTCCTCCTTGAAAACTCCTTAAAACGTTCCTCCTTAATCAAGCTTTTGGTCACCTGTCCCAATATCTCCCTATATGGCTTGGTGACTAATTTTGCTTGATTATGGTTCTGTGAAGTGCTTTGGGTCATTTTACTACATTAAAAGCACTACACAATTGAAAGCTGCTGTTGGAAGGCTAAACCCTATGCTGTCCTCATCTGACATAATATTCATGCTTACATTTTCATAAACATGAGTTATGGGAGGAAAACAGACTCTGTAATCTTGAAAATTACCTCAACATATCTTTTCAACAAGCCCAACGCTTATGATTCTATATAAATTCTATGGCACTTAACACTTTTTATTGCTCTGAAACACTATGATTACCACTAGATGGTGTCATTTGCATAGAAAATTTTATACTTAAATTGATACAACTCATGTCATTAGCACAGCCCACACTGCACCATACACATTGGGAAACAACAGACAGGGGCATGCAACAAAAAGAAACTCTCTCCATCCTGATAATGGTCTTCTTGCCGGCCTTAAAAGTAGTAGTGGTATTCACAGATACATGATTAATTTTAAATTCCCTTCGTTAAAACAACAACCATTACTTGCTCTTACGTACAGTCCAGCAATGAGATTGGTAGCCTGGCCAGAAGCCAACTTAATGCAGAGCAGGTCTCTTGAACATACAGACACACAATCTCATCAGGAGAGTGAAGCCTTTGTTGCATCTTCCATAGTTCATGCCCCTCTTGCAATACATAATTCTTAGTGAACAACATAATTCCCAACACACATTTTTCAGGAGTCTTTAGAATTCAGGCCCATACACAATTCACATGCCCAAGTAGGTTTACAATGCTTTCACGCCCTCGGGATGTGCCAAAGTGCTTTAGAGTCAATTAAGTACTTTAAAAAAAAATATACTCACTGTTGTAATGCCAGAAATGCAATAGTCAAATTTTGCAAAGCAAGGTCTCACAAACAGCAATAAGATAATGACCACATCATCTGTTTGAGCGATGTTGCTTGAGGGATACATATTGGCCAGAGCACCTTCTAGCTGACTTTGATTTTCATCTGCCTCATGTGGATGACACTTCACCATTTGCCCAGTATGATTCCTCCAGTCATGGTATGGCAAAGATCAATAACTCAGCAAGTAATAATACCAAGTTGCCTCCCAATGTCAAGGTTTAACTGCGCTCACATGCACATAAGTAGGTAGGTTTCTAGATCTTTGAATGGAACCTAAACTTAAATTCCCCAAAATGTTTGGAAAAAATCCAAGGAGGAGATGGTTTTTTGTCAAGTCCATTCTGGTGCTCTGAAATCTGTCCTACCTTCATGCATGCAGGGTAAAGGCCAGGCCACAGGCTGCACTGAGTTTCCAGAAGTACAAGTGCTTACCTACGCCAGTGGTACAGGAAATAAAAACACTTGATATGGTGCCTCATTTATCTTATAGCAATGAGACAGTGCTGCCCCAAAATGAGGGAAGTGGAGAAAATTGGAAGAAAAAGGAGCCCTTTAGTGTCAGCCTGGGCTCAGTAATAGCACTGGGACTTGAATGAGCAGGTTGTGGGTTCAAACCCACTCCAGAGATTTGAGCACAAAATCTAGGCTGAGACTCCGGTGCAGTACTGAGGGACTTAGATGTTAAGCCAAGGCCCCATCTTCCTGCTCTGGTGGGCGCAACAGATCCCATGGCATCATCTGAAGAGTAGTAAGGGAGTTCTCCCTGGTGTCTGGCCAATATTTATCTCTCAACTAAGACCACTGAAATAGATTACCTGGTCCTTAGCTCATTGCTGTTTGTGGGACCTTGCTGTGTGCAAATCAGATGCTCTGATTCCTGCAGTACAATAGTGAGTACACTTCAGAAGCACCTCATTGGCTGCAATAAGAACACAAGAAATAGGAGCAGGAGTAGGCCATCCTGCCCCTTAAGCCTGCTCGCCGATTCAATAAAGATCATGGCTGATCTTGCACCTCAAATCCACTTTCCTGCCCAATTCCCCATCCCTAGATTCCCTTAGAGTCCAAAAATCTATCGACCTCTATCTTGAATATACTGAACAACTGAACACATAGAATCATTCATCTGAGCTAGAGAATTCCAAAGATTCACAACCCTCTGAGTGAAGAAATGCCTCCTCATCTCACTTTTAAATGATCAACCCTTTATTCTGAGACTATGCCCTCTAGTTCTAGTCTCTCCAGCCATGGGAAACAGTCTTTCAGTATCTATCCTGTCAAGCCTCCTCAGAATCTTAAGTTTCAATAAGATCACCTCTCATTCTTCTGAACTCGAGAGTACTGGCCCATTCTACTCAATCTGTCCCGAAAGGAAAATCCTGTCACCCCAGCAATCAATCTAGTGAACATTTGCTGTGCTTGCAATATCTTGAGATCGTGAAAGGCCCTAAATGAATTTAAATTCTTTGTTACATAAAACATCCATAGAGAACACAGTAACAGGCTCAAGCCTCAATAATCAGAGAGAGAAATTAACCAGGACAGAAATCAATAAGAGTAATCAAAGATAAAACAGTGCAGTCAGAACAATAAATAAAAATAAAATACCAAAGGAACCAAGATACAATCAAGTTCAGAAACACAGATTTGAATAACAGAAGAGAAAAGCACAAATCAAACCAATTACACAGAATAATTGCAAAATATAATGGACAGTAAGTAAATTACATGTCAAGCTGCAAGGACGTATTAAGTGTCCCAAAGATTATACAGACGATGATAAATGAACTTGTTAGATTGATTAGATTTAGATTAGAGATACAGCACTGAAACAGGCCCTTCGGCCCACCGAGTCTGTGCCGAACATCAACCACCCATTTACACTAATCCTACACTAATCCCATATTCCTACCAAACATCCCCACCTGTCCCTATATTTCCCTACCACCTACCTACACTAGTAACAATTTATAATGGCCAATTTACCTATCAACCTGCAAGTCTTTTGGCTTGTGGGAGGAAACCGGAGCACCCGGAGAAAACCCACGCAGACACAGGGAGAACTTGCAAACTCCACACAGGCAGTACCTGGAATCGAACCCGGGTCCCTGGAGCTGTGAGGCTGCGGTGCTAACCACTGCGCCACTGTGCCGCCCTTAGTTGTTAATTTACAAAAACACAAATTTCACAATGGGAACTATATAAGGTTACCATTCAAAATGTCACAGAACTATCTTTTCTCTTTACAGGGGCTGACATTTCCAGCAATTTCACATCACCGACATTTGCAGTTTAAAAAAAAAAAAATTTCACATCAAGATATCAGCCTTGGCCGAGTGGTAGAAATCTTGGGGGAATGTTATCCTAGCAGCAGTGGTCTCGACGTCTGGAGAAACTACGTCGCTTCTTCTTTGGAAGGCTCGCCAAATTTAGTACCACCCCTGCATAGCTGCCAGCAAATCAGAGGCCGGCGGCTGCAGCACCACCGCAGAGGCTGCTGCTGCAGGTGCACCTAGCGGAGGCTGAGGAGCGTCGCTGGAACCAAGCCTCGGGTAGCTCAGGGAAGGAGGGGTTTCGCAGGGAGGGGGAAGATGAGAGTCATTCAAACATAGCAGTATTTCTCTGTGGAGAGAGAAGCAGAGTTAACGTTTCAGGTTTGTGACCTTTCATCAGAACTGGCAAAGGTTAGAAAAGAATTAGGTTTCAAGCAAGTGAAGGGGGCGGGTGGGGGGGGGGGGGGTTATTGGTGGGGAAAAGAACAAAAGAGGTGCGTAATAAGAGGGCAGGAGAGATTAAATAACAAAGCAGTCATGGGACAAAGGCAAAGAGCGTGTTAATGCTTGTGCTGAAAGACAAAGTCCAGAGAGAGTGTTAATGGCAGAATAATGAGCCGCTCTGTCCACATGAAAAATAGGCATGTCATGAAAAAATAAAACAAAATAACAAAAACATTTTTTTAAAAAGGCCAGTCATGCTCTGAAATTGTTGAACTCAAGGTTGAGTCAGCAAAGCTGTAGAGTGCCTAATTGAAAGGTCAGATGCTGCTCCTCGAGCTTGCGTTGATGTGAGCATAAGAGCAGGGGGTTGTGTTGAATTGGCAAGCAACTGGAATCTCGGGCTCATGCTTTTGGACTGGCAGTCACCCAATCTGCAACGTAGAGGCGACCACATTGTGAACAGCGAATACAATATTCTAAATTGAAGGAAGTACAAATAAATAGCTGCTTCACCTGGAAGGAGTATTTGGGGGGTTGGATGGTGAGGAGAGAGGAGGTAAAAGGGCAGGTATTACACCTCCTGCGATTGCATGGGAAGGGGACGAGCTGTCGGGGGTAATGAGGAGTGGACCAGGGTGGCGCGAAGGGAACGATCCCTCCCGAATGCTGACAAGGGAGCGGAAGGGAAGAGAAGCTGTGTTTGGTAGTGGCATCTTGCTGCAGCTGGCAGAAATTGTGGAGGATGATCCTTTGGATGTGGAGACTGGTGGGGTGGAAAGTAAGGACAAGGGATCCCTGTCGTGGTTCTGGGATGGAGGGGAAGGGGTGAGGGCAGAAGTGCAGGAAATAGGTCGGACATGGTTGAGGGCCCTGTCAACCACAGTGGGGGAAATACTCAGTTGAGGGAAAAGGAAGCCATGTCAGAAGCGCTGTTGTGGAAGGTTGTATCATCAGAACAGATGCGTTGGAGACAGAGAACCTGGGAGAATGGGATGGAGTCCTTATAGGAAGTAGGGTGTGAGGAAGTGTGACTACATCCTATTCAGGACTCTAATCCAAACCAGACTATTTCTTATCACTCTGTACACTACTTGTATGCATCACTGTGTACTCTGTATGTGAGATTCTCAAGTGCATGTGTGAGTGAAAGTGCATTGTAGTTTTATCTAGATTGGGTTTCATTTTTTTTCTAAGTACAATAAACTCACCGCTTTCTTGTTTAAACTCAAGAAAACCTGTCCGATTGATTTTTTTATGATCGCAACAAAGGAAAAAGGTAAAACACTCACTGAAGTGGTAAGCACATCCACTGTTTTAAAAGGAATAAACCCTGTTATGGTTAAACAAGGAGACGGACAAGAGGGAGCTTGGTGACTCCTCCTCATCTGATTGTAACATGGATAACAAGTAATGTTCAAAAATATTTTAGCTACAACAGTAAACACTGGAATACAGGCTGGTTTGGAGTTTATCATGACTAAATTAACTTAATCTTAACCTTGTGCAGAACTTTTTGTGTCTCTTGGAGTAGCACCACTAACACTCTCAAGACCTCCCAATGTAAGAAGTTCCAGTGCACTAATTTGGTAAAAAAACTTTTACCCCTACTCTCTTCCCCCATCTCATTCTCGCTATCACCATCATTTTCAACTTCATTTTCCTCTTGTCATTTCCCTAAAACTGACTAATGTACCTCATTTTCTCTTTTCAACCTTCATGGCCCCTGCACAACAAGCATTGGGTTTCTCAATAATAAAATATATACACCGAGATACATATAACAAGTATTAATGATGGCCAGTACTGTAACTTCAACACCTGGTTCTTTGCCAAGTATCTTAAATCTGTGTCTTCTTACTGACCCTTCTGCCAGTGGAAACAAGTGCTCCTTATTTACTCCTTCAAAATCTTTCCTAACTTTGAACGCCTCAATTAAATCTGCTCTGGTCCAAGGAGAACAATCCCAGCTTTTCTAATTTCTCCACATCACTGAAGTCCCTCACTCCTGGTACCATCCTAGTAAATTTCCTCAGCACCCACTCCAAGGCCTTGACATCTTGGCAGATACCTGCAGATTATAGATGTAAAGTTACCCAGACCACTGAAACACTGCAGCAGCAATCCTGACACCAGCATCATACGGGACAGCAACTTACAAGGTTTCCCAGTCTCAGTGCTTGCTACAGGAAATGGAATAAGCTCTCAAACCATCTTTGGGAGGGGGAAAGTGGGGGTGGGGATTCGGGGCGGGGGGGGGGGGGTGCAGTGTTGTGGCTTTGCTGCAAAATCTAGAGGTCAACACTGGAAAAACAAACATCCATTGGTTCAATTTTGCACTTATCAGTGGTAACACCAGCTTTGAACTGCAAGTGCAGCATACTGTTAACATGACAAATGTTACCAGAACACTGCAACTACATTACGCTCACAGGAAGGTGTTCTAATCAACCCAAGTCCACCAGGAACCAGCAATTTTCTTCTTCCAACTACAAGACTTTACAGCACCCGAGCCTAAGATGCCATGAGTGTATGGATTAAAGTCTGGAAATCTTCAGGAGTATGTACTCAAACATTTCCCATCTGTGAACCAGACTCAACCTGTATATTAAGAGCAGTTCTGGTTATGCCTCTACTGTTCTCCAAATTAAGTTACTGTGACTTTCTATATGCAGAAGCAGGAGGCTGACTACAGCACTACAAATTTTCAGATCCTCTCTGGCCACAGGAGAGGTACCAGAGGATTGGAGGACAGCGAATGTGGTACCATTATTCAAGAAAGGTAGCAGGGATAAACAGGCTGGTGAGTCTAACATCAGTGGTGGGGAAATTATTGGAAAAAATTCTGAGAAACAGGATTAATCTCCATTTGGAGAGGCAGGGATTAATCAGGGATAGTCAGCAAGGCTGCGTCAGGGTGAGATCGTGTCTAACAAATTTGATTGAATTTTTCGAGGCAGTAACTAGATGTGCAGATGAGGGTAAAGCAGTTGATGTAGTCTACATGGACTTCAGTAAGGCTTTTGATAACGTCCCGCATGGGAGATTGGTTAAGAAAGTAAAAGCCCATGGGATCTAGGGTAATTTGGCAAATTGGATTCAAAATTGGCTTAGTGGCAGGAGGCAGAGGGTGATGGAAGAGGGTTGTTTTTGTGAATGGAGGCCTGTAACCACTGAGGTACCACAGGGATCGGTGCTGGGACCCTTACTGTTGGTAATGTACATTAATGATTTAGACATGAATATAGGAGGTATGATAAGTAACTTTTCAGATGACATGAAAATTGGTGGTGTCGTAAATAGTGAGAAGGAAAGCCTTAGATTACAGGACGATATGGATGGGCTGGTAAGATGGGCGGAGCAGTGGCAAATTGAGTTTACTCGAGAAGTGTGAGGTGATGCACTTTGGGAGGTCTAACAAGGCAATGGAATGGATGGTAGGACCTAGGGAGTACAGAGGGACCTTGGGGTGCTTGTCCATAGATCACTGAAGGCAGCAGCACAGGTAGATAAGGTGGTTAGGAAGGCATATGGGATACTTGCCTTTATTAGCCAAGGCATAGGGTATAAGAGCAGGGAGGTAATGTTGGAGCTGTATAAAACGCTGGTTAGGCCGCAGCTGGAGTACTGTGTACAGTTCCGGTTACCATAGTATAGGAAGATGTGATTGCAATGGAGAGGGCGCAGAGGAGATTCAGCAGGATGTTGCCTGGGCTGGAGCATTTCAGTTAAGACGCCAGACTGAATAAGCTGGGGTTGTTTTCCTTGGAGTGGAGAAGGCTGAGGGGGGACCTGATTGAGGTATACAAAATTATGAGGGGCATTGATAGATAGGAAGAAACTTTTTCCCTTAGCGGAGAGGTCAATAACCAGGGGACATAGATTTAAGGTAAGGGGCAGAAGGTTTAAAGGGGAGTTGAGGAGAAATTTTTCACTCAGAGTGTTTGGAATCTGGAACACACTGCCTGAAGAGGTGGTAGAGGCAGGAACCCTCACGACATTCAGGAAGTATTTAGATGAACACTTGAACCACCATAACATACAAGGCTATGGGCCAAGTACGGGGAAATGGGATTAGTTAAGACAGGTGCTTGATGGTTGACGCTGGCGAGTTGGGCCGAAGGGCCTGTTTCTGTGCTGTAAAACTCTATGACTCTATGACAATGGTTGAATAAGGATGAACATACACTGACACAGCACCTTTCACAATTATCAGGACATCCCAAAGTGCTTTTTAGCCAAAATGCTTTTGAAGTGCAGTCACTGACGTAATATAGGAAATGCAGCAACCAACTTGTGCACAGCAAGCTCCCACAAACAGGAATGAAATAAAGGAACATAGATGTTTTCAATTTTCATGAGGAATAAATGTTGGTCAGGAAACCAGGGATAACTCCCCCTCTCTTGGTAGAAATCACACCATGGGATTTTATATGTCCACCTGAGGGGGCAGACAGGACATCTCATCCCAAAAGTGACAGCTCTGAGAGTGCAGCACTCCCTCAGTACTGCACGAGGAATAATCAGCCTAGATTATGTGCTCAAGTGTTTGGAGTGGGACTTGAACCCACAGCCTTCTGACTCAAGAGGAGAGAGTGCTACCCACCGATGCACAGCTGTTTCATTAAACTGCTGCACTCCATGAGTGCATTATAGCATGAAACCAGCTGGAGAGCAAGGGAGGGCTCGAACCAGCACACAACTTTTAGATTTCATTATTCTATTATTTTCAATTTCATTGCAGATTTAAGTTTAAAAGTTCAATGTAAATAGCTTTTACTTAAAAAAAAAAGTATTCAATCACTTGGGTAACTAGGCTATTGTGCAGGCATAGCACACCTAAGGATCTTTAGTAGGAACCTCGCGCATTCCTGAAGTGGTATTACAATTACCAATTTACTTCTGGTCAGATGAAAAAATCCCATTCATTGCAAGACTGCAGTTCACACGAGTTATGGGTATTTTAAATGGTTCTGCGTTTACAGCCTCTTTACAGTCACTGGAATCATGTTCCCTTATTTATCACAGATAATGGAAATAGCTTAGCTATTAGATGACAAAGTATAAATTGTTAGTATTTTAAAACCTATTTCCCTCGAAGGAAAGAAATTTTATGTCAGCATGGTTGCTGCGATTTCAGAGAAGTCAGATGATGGAAATGTGAAATTCTTGAATTTTGTTTATTTGAAATGTGAAAAAAAGTCACCGTACAAAGACAGGTTTTTGTTTTCTCAAACTCGAGTTGTATCTGGAGAGTGCTTTTTGAACCCTGTGACACTAGAGTAAAGTCATGAAGAGCCCCATCATTGATAGCAGCAGCAGGGCAGCAATTTGAGATGAAACATTAAGAGCATCAAAAAGAGATGCAATAGCTTAATTGATTATTCCCTCCCCATAGTCCTTTAGTAGCACAGACTAACTTATCTAGATAACACTACATGCATCTCATTGAAAGTTTTTGCATATATTAAACATTTGTCTAAGAGCATATTTGCCATCACCGACACACAAGATACATTGCAGCAACTAGCCAAGCCTCCTTCGACAGCACCTTCCAAACCCACTGCTGCTACCACCTAGAAGGACAAAGGCACATGGGAACACCACCATTTCCAATTCACACCCAATCCTGACTTGGAAGTATATCGCCATTCCTTCACTGTCACTGAGTCAAAATCCTGGAACTGCCTACCTAACAGGACTGTCGGAGTACCACAAAGAAGGGAGCTCACCACCACCTTTTTAAGGGCAATCAGGACCAGCAATAAATGTTGGCCTTGCTAGAAATGTTCATACCCTAAAAATGAATTATTAAAAAAGGGACAAAATAAGAAAACAAAAGTCATGATGCGAGGTAATGCATTTTGGAAGGTCTAATGCAGGTGGGAGGTATACAGTAAATGGCAGAACCCTTAGGAGTACTGACAGGCAGAGAGATCTGGGCGTACAAGTCCACAGGTCACAGAAAGTGGCAACGCAGGTGGATAAGGTAGTCAAGAAGGCATATGGCATGCTTGCCTTCATCGGTCGGAGCATAGAGTATAAAAATTGGCAAGTTATGTTGCAGCTGTACAGAACCTTAGTTAGGCCACACGTAGAATATTGCGTGCAATTCTGGTCGCCATACTACCAGAAGGACGTGGAGGCTTTGGAGAGGGTACAGAGGAGGTTTACCAGGATGTTGCTTGGTCTGGAGGGCATTAGCTATGAGGAGAGGTTGGAAAAACTCGGATTGTTTTCACTGGAACGAGGGAGGTGGAGGGGCGACATGATAGAGGTTTACAAAGTTATGAGCGGCATGGACAGAGTGGATAGTCAGAAGCTTTTTCCCAGGGTGGAAGAGTCAGTTACTAGGGGACATAGGTTTAAGGTGCGAGGGGCAAAGTTTAGAGGGGATGTGCGAGGCAAGTTTTTAACACAGAGGGTGGTGAGTGCCTGGAACTTGCTGCCAGGGGAGGTGGTGGAAGCAGATACGATAGCGACGTTTAAGAGACATCTTGACAAATATATGAATAGGAAGGGAATAGAGGGATATGGGCCCCGGAAGTGCAGAAGGTGTTAGTTTAGGCAGGCATCAAGATCGGCTTGGAGGGCCGAATGGCCTGTTTCTGTGCTGTACTGTTCTTTGTTCTTGATAATGGATAGAAGAATTCTTTTCCTGGCTAAAATGCAACAGAGATCAATTGCTGAGGCAGCCCTTACCTGAACAGGCAATGGTGTCCACAGTTAATTTATCTGCATCTGTACCATAATTGGTAAATTTAATAGCATCTACTATGCTCTCTGGTACTTTAAACCAAGTCAGTAAATTCTGTTCCAGCATTCAACACAGTCAGCAGACAACCAGATGGTGTGGTATTGGAAGGGACACATCAACGGTGAATAGGGCAGTGAAATTACTACAGTTGGACAGATTTGGGCTTTATAGAGATTTAAGAGTTCCTGAGAGGAAAAGAAATGCTTTGCAAAAAGGCAGCAAAGCAGATGCGAGAGCTCTAAGATCAGAAGAGTAATTGGCAAAGGGTTATCAAGAACTAAGGGTGGACTGGGGTTGCAAAAGGCTTAAACATGCTATATTTTCAAACAATACTATCATACACAAAATCTTAAAACATCTGTATTTGATTCTCTTTCCTTCACCCCTCCCCCATACCACAGTCCCTCACCACACAGGCAATTTCAACTTTTAAATAACATATATGCTTTGCTCATGAATTTGTTTTCTCTGAGTGCTCTAATTCAACACATTTTAGATGTGGACCTCCTTCCAAGGCACACCCTTGGCTTAGAATGTGAAAGAGCAATTTTAGAGATCGTAACAGTGCCAAATAGATGAATAACGCTTTAAGCACTGCCAACTCACATTAGAAGCACAGCAAGCACTGACACACCACAGTTAGTTTAAAAAAAAATCAAATAATTGTTATTGAAAGTAATTAAATCTTTTGGCAGCCTATTTACAGGGTATTAGTTAAGGATCAAGGCACAGTGTAATTATTAAAATACCTGATTTCTATTGATTGATGCTTTACCAATGCACTTTAAAAAAACATCTCAAACAATCTTCCTGTTGGGAGGGGTGAAGGTGAGGAATCCGTTTATTGGGTAATCAATATTATCTTCCCACAGTGGTTTAGTGAGTAAAGGCACCATTACTGCAAGAACCAAAAGGGTTCCAAGTTTGATTACAAAGGAAACAATTGGGACATTATTAGCCTCAGTAACCCTATGCTAGGAAAGGAATGAAAAACAACCATTCCCATTCCAAATCACTATCCTTCCTGAAAACTGCAAGTTTATTTTGAGCACGGCTGTAACGCCTTCATGTGTCAAACAGCTCTCTGACCATCACTGTCTACATTTGTGAATGGTCAGCAGTCTCCAAAGCTGCTGTTACTCGTGGAAATGCACTGCAGCAACAACTAGCAACTTAAAGGAGAGAAGGGGAGAAGCCACACAAGTGCCAGGCAATGACCATCTCCAACAAGAGAGAATCTAACCATCTCTCCTTGACATCCAATGGCATTACCATCGCTGAATCCCCCACTATCAACATCCTAGGGGCTACCATTGACCAGAAACTGAACTGGAGTAGCCATATAAATACCGTGGCTACAAGAGCAGGTCAGAGGCTAGGAATCCTGAGGCGAGTAACTCACCTCCTGACTCCCCAAAGCCTGACCACCATGTCCAAGGCACAAATCAGGAGTGTGATGGAATACTCTCCACTTGCCTGGATGGGTGCAGCTCCAACAACACTCAAGAAGCTCGACACCATCCAGAACAAAGCAACCCGCTTGATTGGCACCCCATCCACAAACATTCACTCCCTCCACCACCGACGCACAGTGGCAGCAGTGTGTACCATCTACAAGATGCACTGCAGCAATGCACCAAGGCTCCTTAGACAGCATCTTCCAAACCCGCAACCTCTACCACCTCGAAGGACAAGAGCAGCAGATGCATGGGAACACCACCACCTGTAAGTTCCTCTCCAAGCCACACACCATCCTGACTTGGAACTATATCGCCATTCCTTCACTGTCGCTGGGTCAAAATCTTGGAACTCCCTTCCTAACAGCATTGTGGGTGTACCTACCTCACATGGACTGCAGCAGTTCAAGAAGGCAGCTCACCACCACCTTCTCGGGGGCAATTAGGGATGGGCAATAAATGCTGGCATAGTCAGTGATGCCCAAATCTCATGAATGAATTTAAAAAAAGGGAGGAAACTGGAACCCCCCCCCCAAAAAATGTAGGATTCAGGGTTCCAATTATGGTTCTCCAAATGATGAAATCCTGGTACTGCCTGTGCCATTGGGTGTAGAACAGAGTGTGGCAGAGAAGAGTGGGAAGCAGTACGATAACTCTTGCACGGGGCAACAGCCAGTCAGTACCTTGTTCAATTAGATCTTGGTTGATCACCTACCTCAACACCACTTTTCTGTGCTATCTCCATATCCCTTGATGTCATCTCTGTGCAGAAATCATGCTCAATTTGAACATGCTCAATGATTCAGCTTCCACAGCGTTCTGGATAGACAATTCAAAAGAATCACCATCCTCTGAGTGAAGAAATTCCTCCTCATCTCAGTCTTAAATGGCCTGCCCCTTATTCTGAGATTATATTTCCTTGTTCTAGAAGCACCAGCCAGGGGAAACATCTTATGTCCAGCCACCCTGTCACAGAGTCACCTCTCATTCTTCAAAAAGCTAGAGAACACATGCCCAGTTTCCTCAATCTCTTATAAGACAATCCTGCCATCCCAGGGATTAGTCTGGTGAACCTCCATTGCACTCCCTCTATGGCAAGTATATCCTTCTTTAGATAAGGAGAACAAAACTGTACACAATACTCCTGGTGCAGTCCCATCAAGGCTCTACACAATTGCAGCAAGACACCTTACTTCTGTACTCAAATCCCCTTGCGATGAAAGCCAACATACAATTTGCCCTCCTAATTGCTTGCTGCACCTGCATACTAGCTTTTCACGAATCATGAACGTGGACATCCAGGACCCTTTGGACACCAACATTTCCCAACCTCTCACCATTTATGAAACACTCTTTCAGTTTTTTCTACCAATATGGATCACTTCACACTTAATCACATTATATTCCATCTACCATGTAATACCATGTAAAATTGACCATTCACTTTGCCTGCCCAACTCTGCTTGAAGCCTCCTTGCATCTTCCTCACAACTTACATTCCCACCTAGTTTTGTGTCATCAAGAAATTTGGAAACATAATAACTTGTTCCCACATCCAAATCATTTATATAGATTGTGAACAGCTGTGGCCCCAGCGCAATCCTTGCAGTATCCCACTAGCAACAGCCTGCCATCCTGAGAATGACCTGTTTATTCCTACTCTCTGCTTTCTGTCTGTTAACCAATTCTCAATTCATACTAGTATATTACCCCCAATCCCATGTGCTCTAATTTTGTTTACTAACCTCCTGTGTGGGACCTTATCAAAAGCCTTCTGAAAATCCAAATACACCACATCCACTCGTTCTCCTTTATCTATGCCACAAGTAACATACTCAAAAAACTCCAACAGGTTTGTCAAACATGACTTCCCTTTCATAAATCCATGTTGACTCTGCCCAATTTAGCCATTATTTTTTAAGTGTCCAGTTATCACATCCTTTATAATAGATTTTAACAAGTGTAGTCACTGTTGCAATGCAGGAAATCTGGTTAACATTAACCCCTCAGTCACTGGAAAAACAAATTAATTATCTCATGTGATATTGGTGGCAACTTGCCGTGTGCAAATTGGTTGCCTACAAAACAACAGTAACTGCACTCCAAAAGTTGTTTGAAGTGCATTGTAATATCCAGACAACGCATAAGGCAGTATGTAACAGAAAGTCCTTTCAAGTCTTTCTCTTAAAGCAATCATATTCTATAAACCTTTAAGTCCATAAACTGGCTCATTTATACAGGACACCCACAGCAGTAAACAGCAGGAAGGAGGGCAGTCGTGCAGGTTGAGGTAAAATATGTAAGCTGGCATTGAACTAAAAATGCAACAGTTTCGTGTTCCTATGGAATGGAACACACATCGACAGAGCATTTGTGATCAACAACACGCTACGTTACTTCTGTAGCCTTAAACCCTGAAAGCTAATCAGCACTTATCAAACCTCTGGACTCAAAATCGGTATAGAAATGCAGTAGTAAAAAGCCAGACATGGACAGGAACTTAAAAGTATCAAGGCACTGGACATCTTGGCACCAAAGCCAAAGCTATTGACAGAATACATTAAAAGGCAGCCTTGGCCTGGCATTGTCATCTATACTCAATGCACGCTGTTTAAAGAACCCTGAAAACAATCCTCAATAGTTTTCAACCTGTACTTTCAATGGTCACAGACAGCAGCCTCTGTTCCACTGCACAGAGACGGCCAAAAATTGAAGAACTTGCATTTATGTAGCACCATACATTTCATCAAGCTATCCCAATGTGGTCTACAATTTTTTTAAATCAAGGTATTGCTTAATCGAAGTCTACGCAGAACAGTGAGCATAGGGGTGATGGGTAAACAGGACTTGCCACAAGTTAGGCTACGGGCAACAGGTTTTGGAATAACTCAAGTTAATGGAGGGTGTAATGTGGGAGACCCGCCAGGAGAACATTGAAATAATAGAGTCTAGAAGCAAAAAGGCATGGATGAGGGTTACAGCAGCAGATGGGCTGAGGCAGGGACAGAGGCAGGCAATATTAGAGGTGGAAGTAGGCAGTCTTGATGATGGAGTGGATATGGGGTAGGAAGTTCAGTTCAGAGTTAAATAGGATGCCGCACTTACAGCTTACTTAGGCCTCAGAGTGGCCAGGGAAGGAAATGGAGTCGGTGGCTAAGGAACGGAGTCATGGTAGACCCCAAAGACATTGACTTCAGTCTTCCCAGTATTTAATAAGAGGAAATTTATGCTTATCACAATATCAGACAAGCAGTGTGACAAACCAGAAGCAGTGGTGGGCTCGAGAGGTTCTTAGATTAATATAATGCATTTAAATAGGGATTGTGGTGGGTGAGTCTTTAAGGAGGTGAACCAATATTTAAGGGAAGAGATGATGGATAAGTAGAGGAGGAACGAGCATCTTATCTAAATGAATGGCTCAGAATTTGCTGGAGATTCATGTCATTGTAATTATGTTTTATGGGGCAAAGGTTCCAGGAAACCGTGGTTTATGTGACCCACGTCACTACTTGTGGGCCGTGCCATAACTTTGGGGCCACTCCACCATTTTCCTTGCTGAAAATGTTGAGCAGCTAATTTTCTTAGCTGCACCCACCCTATTAAAATAAAGGGCAAGCGCAAGTTTGCTGAAGTAACGTCACTACAATCACCGTGGTTAACTAAATAGGGCACTGGGCTTTCTAATTTAGCCATCCATAGCTATGTCATCTCTATTATTTTCATTCCGGTGTGAGCTTATAATTATATATAATACTTCTTTAAAATCAACTAAACGGATCAATTCATTGTTTTTTTAAAAAGAAACTCTGCTCACTAATGAAACTTTTTAAATTCAGATAGTTTGTTTTGAGTTAAACAAAACAAGAACACAAAATATTTAAAATGTGGTAACACTGCAGAATGCAGGTGCAATTGCATTTAATCCAGAGAGGAGTCAATGCACTGACAAGCCTTAACCCCACCAAGACCACTTCATTTATTCAGCTATATTTTTATTCACTGCATAGTGGGGTGAACCATCATCATTTTGGGTTTAAAGGGATGTCAGCTTTATGGGCTTAAAAGGAGATGTCAGCAATATTTCTCCAACCTGTTATTTCTATAGTAGGACTACACACTACAGGAACAGCAAACAAATTTTTCTTGTCTAAAGTTCACAAAATATATGAATCCTGTGTTGTTGCCTTGGATCAAGTGGCAGCGGTTGATTTCAGCACAGGAAAAAGAGAGAGATGGATAAAAAGGAGGAAGAAGTGGGAGGCAAGGGAGGAAGCGGGGGGTTGGGGGGGGGGGGGAAAAGAGAAGAAGAAAAAAGGAAAGGGGGTGGGGGGGGAAGGAAGAGGGACAGAATAAAATTATAAAATTCTATTGCCTAAGCTTCAAACTTTTCGTTGCTAATGACATTAAAGTTTGCTAAAATCAAAGGGAAACTGTCCTTTCTAAATATTCATTTTAAAAATATAAACAGTCTCACATTTTGCCAGTGTGGTTTTGCCAGCTGAGATAATCCAATATTTATTCGTCTATATTGTTTAGTAACTTGCTGCGGATATAAATAAAATCAATACATTAGCTTGAAATTCACTCAGAAATCAACAAATAAAATTAATTCTTAACTAAAAGCATGGGAAGAGAAAATTATTGATTGGTTTGGTGTTAATTGTTTTGTTACAAAAAATAATTGTGGACCTGTAGATGAAAGGAAGTCTGTAAATAATAAGATTCCTGTAATTTTTATGCCAGCATAGGTTATCTGGTTAATATTGAGAAACATTTGCCAGATTTCTCTTTGCCCGTAAGCTGCAGTCACTTTCACGTTTACTTAAAGTTCTCAAATAACAATGCTATTAATTCTTTTGACCAAGATTCAATTACTGGAACTATCCGTAGGTTTCTGATGTGCTGCTATGCATACTGCAGCTTATTCTGATCAGTTCACAATGTTAGCATGCCCTCCTGAGTTAGTAGGTTGTGGGTTCAAGTTACACTCCAAAGGCTTAAGTGTGAAATCTAGGCTAATAGTTGCAGAACAGTACTGAGGGAGCACTGTGCTGTCAGAAGTGCAGTCTTTTGGTGAGATGTTAAATTGAGCCCTAGTCTGCCCTCTCAGGTGAATGTAAAAGGTCGCAATGTACTATTTTGAAGAGGAGCCTGGCCAATACTTATCCCTCAAACAACATCACATAAAAATATATTATCTGGCCATCATCACATTGCTGTTTATGGAACCTTCTGTGTATAACTGGCAGCCTACAGAACAACTATGACTACACTTTAAAAGTAATTACTTAATGGTCGTGAAAGATGCTATATACATGAAAGGCTTTCTTTATTTCTCGAGCAAATCATGCGAATTTGCCACTGGAGGATCGGGTAGCGCAATTGTTTAACCTATGGTGTTTCCTGCCATAGTGGATCTTGGGTCAACTTGCCTCTTCTAGTGTCCTTTACATAAAATCATTATTGGCCAATTTGAAAGAACTACCCAATTAATTCCACTCCCCATGCTCTTTCCCGTACCCTACAAATTTATCCTTTTTAAGTATATAGCCAATTCTCCTTTGAAAATTACTTGTGAATCTACTTCTACTATCCTTCCCAGCAGCGAATTCCAGAACATAATGCCCTGGAATAATCTGGAAGAAATAAAGTCATAGAGTTTTACAGCACAGAGCAGGCCCTTCAGCGCAAAGCGCCTGCGCCGACCATCAAGCACTCGTCCAAAAACTACTCCCACTTCCCCGCACTTGGCCCGCAGCCTTGTATGTTATGGCATTTCAAGTGCTCATCTAAATACTTCTTAAATGGCGTGAGTGTTCCTGCCTCTACCAGCCCTACAGGCAGTATGTTCCAGATTCGAACAACCCTCTGGGTGAAATATTTTTTCTCAACTCCCTCTAAACCTTCTGCCCCTTACCTTAAATCTATGCCCCTAGTTATTGACCTCTCCACTAGGTGAAAAAGTTTCTTCCTATCTATCCTATCAATGCCCCTCATAATTTTGTATACCTCAATCAGGTCCCCCCTCAGCCTTCTCCGCTCCAAGGAAAACAACTCCTGCCTATCCAGTCTCTCTTCATAACTGAAATGCTCCAGCCCAGGCAACATCCTGGTGAATCTCCTCTGCATCCTCTCCAGTGCAATCACATCCTTCCTATAGTGTGGTAACCAGAACTGTACACAGTACTCCAGCTGCGGCCTAACCAGCGTTTTATACAGCTCCATCATAACCTCCCTGGTTTTATATCCTATGCCTCAGCTAATAAAGGCAAGTATCCCGTATGCCTTCCTAACCACCTTATCTACCTGTGATGCTGCCTTCAGTGATCTATGGACAAGCACCCTAAGGTCCCTCTGACCCTCTGTACTACCTAGGGTCCTACCATCCATTATGTATTCTCTTGCCTTGTTAGTCCTCCCAAAGTGCATCACCTCACACTTCTCAGGATTAAACTCTTATTTGCCACAGCTCCGCCCATCTTACCAGCCCATCTATATCGTCCTGTAATCTAAGGCTTTCCTCCGCACTATTTACGACACCACCAATTTTCGCATCGTCTGTGATTGTATCTCCTGTATTCACGTCGAAATCATTAATGTACACTACAAACAGTAAGGGTCTCAGCACCGATCCCTGTGATAACCCTCTACCATCACCCTCTGCCTCCTGCCACTAAGCCAATTTTGAAACCAATTTCTCAAATTACCCTGGATCCCATGGGCTCTTACTTTCTTAACCAATCTCCCATGTGGGTCCTTATCAAAAGACTTACTGAAGTCCATGTAGACGACATCAACTGCTTTACCCTCATCTACACCTCTAGTCACCTCCTCGAAAAATTCAATCAAATTTGTTAGACATGATCTGACATTTTAATTGAATTTTCATAGATAATTGAAGGCAGGAAGAAGGCAGAACACAATTAATCATGTACAAAACTCAGCATGCCTGAAAGCAAGGTTTTTGAATTCAAATCTTCAATCAGTGCGACTTGTTTTACGTTATTGTACACAGCGGCGAACCGGGAAAAACAGAACAAATATGCAGGTGTATAGCATGCCAAGGAAGCCTTTATAAGACTGCCATTGTGAGCCATAAGTTTAAAAAAAAACAGAAGTTGCTTTACAATAGTTTTTGCTGTATTGGTATTTCCAAGTATAAAAAGGAAATATAAGAGGAATTAGGTATCCTTTTTGACTCTCAGTTTCTATCACCAGTCTGAAGTCAAGTAATTGGAAGGTATTAAGATTAACCAGGTTAGACTGTCCTACAAAACGCTTCCTGACCCAGCCAGACTGTTGGCACTTCTGGGTTGGGATGGGGATGGTAGAAAATCTGAAGAGAAGGAGTGATGAAAGAGCGAAGAGAATGCTTATGCGAACAAATGAAAATCAATTTGCTATAGATTACACCAACTTCTCTTTTCACCCAGGCTAAGTCAGGAACACAAATCAATACCTCGTCTAAACTGTTTGTCTAAAAATACTAGTTGCACCTCATTTCATTTCCCCTTTCAGTAATGTCCTCTTGACATTCCACTCCAGCTTCTTGCCTACTGTGCAACATTTTTAAAAACTCTTTGTTCACTTTATCGATTCCATATGCCTTTCAGCTACCTCGATTCTTCTACATTTTAGATAGTTTTTTGTTATATTCCTACTCCTCACCTTTAAAAAAAAAAAATCCATCAACAAAATGGGCATAATATTTAAAAGCAGAGGGCAAGCTCTTCATTATCGGTGAACCCAACACTAATAAATGTGATTTGAACACAATCCCCTTTACAGCAACCTCCAATATAATTTTACCTAAAACAAAAACAGAAAATGCTAGAAATACTCAGGTCAGGCAGCATCTGTGGAGAGAAAAACAGAATTAACATTTCAAGTTGGTGACTTTTTATTGGAACTGTTAAAGAAAAGGTCACAGACTTGAAACGTTAATTCTGTTTTTCTCTCCACAGATGCTGCCTGACCAAATGAGTATTTCCAGCATTTTCTACTTTTGTTTCAGATTTCCAGTATCCACAGTATTTTGCTTTTGTATAATTTTAGCTAATCCCAGTCAGTTCATATGCAAATATTTTCAAGAAGAAAAATGCCGAATTTTACACTGAACAACTAATTTTTACAGTATCTTTTCAAAAAAAGACATAGGTAACCATCAAACATGAGCACTGAAACATGGGTGCATGATTATAAGATGCCTGCAAAAAGCAGATCATTTTCTGGCAGGCAATCCACATAAAATGTTAAACCTTCTCCATCATTAATAATTCATGAAAACATTTGTATCTCACATGCTTTGATTTTACTACGTGTAAAATGTGATTGAATTATTGGAAGTAAAAGAGAGCCAGCATTTCCTCGAGGTCTGCCAGTGGTGGAGCTGGTCTAATGCTCCAGTTAGAAAGCTTGGAAGGGCATTGGAGACTTCAGGCATTAGAAAAATATATGGTCAAAGCTTCCCAATTTGTCAATGTGTAAAGGCACGTTCAGGTACAATAATGAACCGTAACCAGAAGATCCCAATTTGCTGAGTCAGCTAGCATCATCTTGGACAATAAGTGGTGATGCTACAATTAACCCAAGTGCCCTGAACTAGAAATGGTGGGCATGTTTTGGGGAGACAAGGGGCGGGGTGCGGAGCAGGAGCTCCTGCTTCCATTGCTATTCAGGGTTCCTGCTGAAAGAGTGTCCACACCAATGTCATGTGAGGCTGGGCAAAGATGCCCTTTATAATCAAGCAGCTTCCCTGGACTCTCACATGAAGAACAGACATTTGGACGAGGTACTCTGGGCTGCACAATGCTGGGTGAAACAAGCATATCTCATCAAGCAGCAGCACGTTTGTGAGGAAAAATGAGGAGAAAATTAACAAAAGCAAAAATCTAAAGCGTTGGAGAAAGAATCAAGCGTCAGAAGAAAAATGAACAGCTGTTTTAACAATCCACTAGGAATTTTTTTTGTGTGCAGCAATTTAAATTCTAAAAGCACAAATCACATTGTTAACTATGTGAAAATTAGCTCAAGTTGTTTGCAGATGCTTTAAAAATGCTTTCATTCAGACAGCACAATAACGCAGTACAGCAAGTAACAGAACAGTTAGCACCGCAGCCTCACAGCTATAGGGACCCGGGTTCAGTTCTGGGTACTGCCTGTGTGGAGTTTGCAAGTTCTCCCTGTGACCGCGTGGGTTTTCGCCGGGTGCTCCGGTTTCCTCCCACAGCCAAAGACTTGCAGGTGATAGGTAAATTGGCCATTATAAATTGCCCCTAGTGTAGGTACGTGATAGGAAATAAGGGATTACTGTAGGGTTAGTATAAATGGGTGGTTCTTGGTCGGCACAGACTCGGTGGGCCGAAGGGCCTGTTTCAGTGCTGTATCTAAATAAATAAATAGATAGATAACTGTAGAATAAAATTCAGTAAACACTAAGTTCCAGACAGCAGATCCAAGTGGGTGAGGCTGTTCCCTGCCATGATAGGGAGAGAAAGTACTAGAGAGCAAGTTTAAAACAGCCTTATAAAGTCACAAAAATACTGTATCTAAACAAATTAATTTGCTCTCATTGTCTACCCTTTCCTTCAACTCTCCTGGATATCACACCATTCTCATTTAGCAGCAGAGCAGAGACCAGCTAACAATTAGTTGCTATACAACACTCAAGAGTAGCTGAGGGTAACCTGTAACGAACACAAATTTCTGCCTTGATATTAGGGAAAATCTTAATTAAAATTTACCCATCACTGTCATTGCACAAGGTGGTCATGGAAAGCTTCAGGGCATCAACTGGAGGTAGCGGAGATCTTAACCTCTACAGTTGTTATCATTTGTTCTATTCTGCCATTAACACAATTTTCTTACACAATTAAAACTTATGCGGTATGTTGAACATTCCTTGATCCAATCCTACTCAGGCCCCCTCCCCCAACTCTTTTTCCAGTAGTTTGATGACTGTATCAGTGCTGTTTCCTGCTCTTGCCCCGAACTGGAAAACTTCATCAACTTCACTTCCAATTTCCATCGTTAGATTAGATTAGAGATACAGCACTGAAACAGGCCCTTCGGCCCACCGAGTCTGTGCCGAACATCAGCCACCCATTTATACTAATCCTACACTAATCCCATATTCCTACCAAACATCCCCACCTGTTCCTATATTTCCCTACCACCTACCTATACTAGTGACAATTTATAATGGCCAATTTACCTATCAACCTGCAAGTCTTTTGGCTTGTGGGAGGAAACCGGAGCACCCGGAGAAAATCCACGCAGACACAGGGAGAACTTGCAAACTCCACACAGGCAGTACCAGGAATCGAACCCGGGTCCCTGGAGCTGTGAGGCTGCGGTGCTAACCACTGCGCCACTGTGCCGCCATTCTCTCACCTTCAGGTGGTCCATCTCCAACACCTCCCTTCCTCGATGTCTGTCTCCATTTCTGGGGTAGGCTGTCTATTAATATTCATTATAAGCCCACCGATTCCCACAGCTATCTCGACTACACATCCTCGCACCCTGCCTTCTGTAAGGACTCCATTCCATTCTCCCAGTTTCTCCGCCTCCGTCGCCTTTGTTCTGATGATGCAACCTTCCACAACAGCACTTCGGATAGATCTTCCTTTTTCCTCAACTGATGATTTCCAGTCCTCGCTCCACACCCACTGTGGTTTCCAGGTTCCTCGACTGTGTCCGGCCCATTTCTCGCACTTCTGCCCTCACCCATCCCCCTCCCTCCCAGAACCATGACAGGGTTCTCCTTGTCCTCATTTTCCACCCCACCGGCCTCCACATCCAAAGAATCATCCTCCGCTATTTCCGGCACCTCCAGCTTGGTGCCACCAAACACATCTCCCCCTTCCCGGTCAGCATTCCGAAGGGACCATTTCCTCCACAACACCCTGGCCCATTCCTCCATCACTCTGGACACCTTGTCCACTTCCCACGGCACTTTCCCATGCAATCACAGGAAGTGTAACACCATCCAAGATCCCAAACACTCCTTCCAGGTGAAGCAGCGATTTACTTGTACTTCTTTCAATTTAGTATACTGTATTCGTTGCTCACAATGCAGTCTCCTCTACACTGGGGAAACCAAATGCAGATTGGGTGACCGCTTTGCTGAACACCTCCGCTCAGTATGGAAGCATGACGTTGAGCTTCTGGTTGCTTACCATTTTAATTCACCACCCTGCTCTCGTGCTCAAATTTCTGTCCTCGGCCTGCTGCAGTGTTCCAGTGAAATTCAACACAAGCTCGAGGAATGGCACCTTATCTTCCGATTAGGCACTCGACAGCCCTCTGGACTCACTGAGTTCAGCAACCTCAGACTATGACCGTCCTTTTGATTTTCTTTTAACCATGTACTAGTTGTAAACTTTCATGTTTTTGCTTTCGGACAGAGCTGTTCATTATTCTACAATTAACAATTTCTCTGGACAAATTATTCTTTTTTTCAAACTATGGCTATTAGTACTCCCTTTGCCTTTTGTTCCATGACACATCTGTCATTTAATCTCTCCTGCCCTCCGCTCTATCACAGACCTTCCCTTTTGTTCTTCTTGCCCCTTCCCCCCCTTTCACTTGCTCAAAGCCTACTGCATTTCTAATCTTTGCGATGAAAGGTCACAGACCTGAAATGATAACGGTGTTTCTCTCTCCACAGATGCTTCCAGAACTGCTGTGTATTTCCAACACTTTGTTTTTATTTCAGATTTCTAGCATCCACAGCATTTTGCTTTTATTAATACTTATGCTCCACTTTAAAGTCTATATGAGGCAGCAATTGTCACAGGCTCCAAATACAGCTTCCCTTTTGCATGTCCCCGTTACTGACGGAATCTTAAGTGAGAAACAAGCTTGTTCTTAACAGCCCGTTCTTCATGGGTGAGAAGAACAGCTTGTGAACACTGTGCAAAACAAAACACCACGTGCAATTCAACAAGATTTCAAGTCATCAAGCATCCCTTCTGCCCTCAACTCTACGAAAATAGAAAAGCTAGTTGAACAGCACGAAACGACTTTTTGCCGTGATATCCAGCTTGCTAGCAGATAATTCGACTACATCGTTCTTAAAAATAAGCTTAGTTTCACTGCTGGGAGCCTGAGTTCATACTCATCTGTCTGCTGGCTACGAAGTGAGTCATATCCAACGTAGTGTCCTAAATATGCATTGGAACAATATCACAAACAGGTGGGCACTTTGTTTGAATTTCAATATGTTAAACCTAAATATGCCCATTTTAAATAGGTGCTGGGCAGCAAGTGTCCTGAAGGTCATGTAAAGGAAACAGTATTACAATGCTAATCTTAGCCATTTCTTAATAGTTTCTCTTTCTTTTCCTTCGGTCCCCCTAGGTTTCACATGAGCCTTTGTGCCAAATGTATGTTATTTACTTGCCCCAAGACCATAATTAGCACCAATGGGAATCCTCTTCCAAACATATCTGGTTGGACGTGCCAGACAGGGCAGGCTGTATAAGAAATGGTACCAATCAGATATGTGAATGCCCAAGTAACTAACATAGGGATGCTTCCTCAGAAGCACCCCAATTAGTATGTTATTTAGTGGAATGTTATTTAGTGGAACTATACAAAAGAACACATGATAGGGTGATTAACAGCCATTGTTGCTTGACTGGCCACAACCAACAAGATGCCAGCAACCAATGCTACAGGCCTCTGCACACCTACTTGGCAAATGACCATGAGGAACTGACTGCTCAGAATCTAAGTCAGCAGAGAGGCAGATACAGAATGCCACCATCTGCTACAAAGACACCTGGAGCTACCATTCAATATGTGACACTAATGATCAGTTGCGACCTGAAACCTGGCTCTACTGCACTGCTGACCCATGAGGATGGTGCCGTAAGTGGCACAGAATCCCTTACAAGCATCTCATGCAGCATTACTTATGCTTGAGCAGCCAACAAACAGAGGCTCAGGCTCTGAAATACTCAGTCACTTGACGGTAGTCTCAAGCTTCCATCTTGGATTTCCTTTCTGTTCATTTTCCCCACCTCACCAACCCCCACCCCACCCCCCCCACCCCGATCTCTTCTTCATCCCCTCTCCCTTACAAGACAATGTTTAGCTAAGGAACTTAACTTCCATAGCAGATGAGAAAAAGTGAAAAAATATTATAACTTAGCATAAAAGTTGTGAAATATTTTCTTGGGATCTGGTGTGTAACATTATTTCTGCTGCCTTCTGAAAGCAAGGAGAATCCTTTGGCAGCACAGAATAATAGCTGAAATAATCAATGAAAAAAAAAGGCTTCTATGCTTGTTATATGGTGCATGCTATGAATGGATATTAGGACATGTGAAACCTTTCAAGGAAATAAGGAACCAGACCTCGCCTACAACAGTAGTCCAAACCCAAAGACCTAACATCTGACAGAGTCCCTGTCCGAAATGCTAACCTCTTTCTTCTTCCAATGCTGGCAGACCTACTGCATATCCCATTGCTAGATCTGTTCGAAATCTATCCCATTTAGCACAGCGACAGTGCCATACAATACAATGGTGGGTACCCTCAGGGGACTTCGTCTCCACAAGGACTGAGGTGGTCACTCCTACCAATGCTGTCATGGACAGATGCACCTGCAACAGGTAGACTGATGAAGACGAGGCCAAGTAGGTTTTTCCCTCTTGTTGGTTCCCTCACCACCTGCCACAGACCCAGTCCTTTAGGACTCGGCTAGCTCAGTCAGTAGTGGTGCTTCCAAGCCACTCTTGGTGATGGACATTGAAGTCCCCCACCCAGAGTACATTTTGCGCCCTTGCTACCCTCAGTGCTTCTTCCAATTGGTGTTCAACATGGAGAAGCATCAGTCAAAGGGGGGTGGTAGGTGGTAATCAGCAGGAGGTTTCCTTGCCCATGTTTGATCTGATGCCATGAGACTTCATGGGGTCCGGAGTCAATGCTGAGGACTCCCAGGGCAACTCCCTCCTGAAAATATACCACTGTGCCACCACCTCTGGTGGGTATGTCTGCCTGTGGGACAGGACATATCCAGGGATGGTGATGGCGGTGTCTGGAACGTTGTCTGCAAGGTATGATTCCGTGAGTATAACGATGTCTGGTTGTTGCTCGACTAGTCTGTGGGACAGTTCTCCCGATTTTGGCACAAGCCTCCAGATGTTAGTAAGGAGGCCTTTGCAAGGTCGACAGGGCTGGGTTTGCTGTTGTCGTTTCCAGTGCCTAGGTCGATCCAGGTGGTCTGTCTGGTTTCATTACTTTTCTTACACTATGTAGCGGTTTGATACAATTAAGTGGCTTGTGTTATGACCGACCGCTCCTGTCAAAGCCCCCAATCAAAATATATGATTCTGATTGTGATGGAACCAACGCACTGTTAATTCAATCCCGTCGCTCCACAGACCGGCTAACATATCATTGAAAACTTTCCAAATCAAAGACAGACCCAGCCAAATTGTACCATCTATTAACCTCCGAAGAAGCTAACCAAACCAGGTGTCTTTAAATCAACAAATTAACTCTTTAATTAGAAGAACTAAGTTCTTGAACACTATGAAGATATAAACAACATTTAAAATAGAAAAATGACAGTCCTTGCAAATTTACAGTCCAATGTTGCTTGAAGTCCTCACAGCCGTCCGATGTGGAAAAAAGGTTCTTCCACAGTGGAACAGTCCGTATTCTATCTGCAACAGTGGGTGATGCTTTCCTTCTCTCGCGAATTTCAACAATTAATGACTTGCAAACACTTTCAATAGAATCAAGCTGACTTGAGTTTTTGAGGGATACAAGATGGTCACAGTCTAACATCCCTTTCTTCAATTTAAATTACCAGAGATCTGTGTTTTGGCTTGATGTTTTAAACAGACTAAAATCCTCTTCCTTCAGTTTAAATGGTTGAGAGCTCTTTCTTCAGGTGTGCTCATCATAGCTGTGTCCTCTGTGTCCCTCTGTTAGAACAAACTGTCTTCAACTAAAAGCCAGTTCAAAACTGAATTGTAACAAATGTATCGCATCAGACTCACTCCCAGTGGCTGTATCTATGGTAGCAAGAATGCACCTTTTGAATCGGAGTCTCCAAATGGCTGTTTCTAAGGCAACGAAAATGGACCTGAGGCTTGCTGGTTCTTAAAGCAATACTAATCCTTTTCAAACCTTAAAGGCAAACCGCATATTCCAAAAAAAAACTATAGGACCATGACATTTGCTAGGCCATTCCAGAGGGTATTAAGAATCAACTGCATTGCTGTGGGTCTGGAGTCGTCACATGCAGGCCAGACCAGGTAAGGAAATTAGTGAAGCAGATGGGTTTTTACAACAATCAACAATGGTTTCATGATTGCCCCTAGACTAGCTTTTAATTCCAGCTGTATTAATTGAATTCAAATTCCACCTTCTGCCATGGTGTGATTCAAACCCATGTCCACAAAGCATTAGCCTGGGGCTCTGGGTTACTAGTCTAGTGACATTACCACTATGCCACAGCCTCCTACCCCTGCATTCCTATTTACTCCCTCTGCTTGAATGGCTTCCTGCAGCATGGTACCATGGTCAGTTTGCTTATCCACCCTGCATTCTGCTCCGATTTGATGCTTGCCTTCGCTTCATCTGTCTAATTTCACTTACTACTTTCTGTTAAAAGTTTAGCTTCCCTCCAATCTTTCCTTCCTGCCAGACTTTCTCAACTCCTTGAGGAATAGCTTGAGGAACAGCATCTCATTTACCGATTAGGCATTCTACAGCTGGACTGAACATTGAGTTCAATAATTTCAGAGCATGACAGGTCCCTCATTTTAGTTTTATTTTTAGTTATTTTTTCTTTATTTTTTTTGTGCTTATTTTATTTTAGTTTGTTCAGTTTGTTTCTACTTTGCCTACCCACTGTTTTTTCTTCATGGGTGTTTGTGCTTGTGGCTATTCAGTTTTCAGTCCATTAACAACCTATCTGTACTAATGCTTTGTCTTTCAGTGCACCATTAACATATTGTTCGCCTTTGCTCCATGACCTTTTGGTCAGCTATTCTGTGACGTTGTCCTATCAACACCTTCTCTTTTGTTATCTCTTGCCCCACCCCCGCTTTACTTGCTTAAAATCTTTTACATTTCTTCTATCTGCCAACTCTGAAGAAGGGTCACTGACCTGAAACGTCAACCCTGCTTCTCTCTCCACAGATGCTGCCAGACCTGCTGAGTATTTCCAGCGTTTCTTGTTTTGATTTCAGATTTCCAACATCCACAGTATTTTGCTTTTATCTCTCAATTCCTTTATTGCTAACTAGCTCTCTTGCTTTCTCCTCTTTCTTTAAATTATCACATCTTCCCTCATCTGATCCCTTGCCCTCACTATTAAGTTTAAAGCCCTCTCTACTGCCCTAGTTATATAACTCGCCAGAACACTGGCACCAGCATGGTTCAGGTGAAGACCGCCCCAACGGTACAGCTCCTACTTTCCCCAGTACTGGTGCCAGTGCCCCGTGAATCGAAACCCATTTCCCTCACACCAATCTTTGTGCCACACATTTAACTCTCTGATCTTATCTACCCTACTCCATTTGCTCGTGGCTCAGGTAATAATCCAGAGATGATTACCTTTGAGGTTCGGCTTTTTAATTTAGCCCCCAGCTGCTCGTACTCCTTATGCAGAACCTCTTTCCTAGTCCTATCTATGTCGTTGCTACCCATGTGGACCACAACAACTGGATCCTCCACCTCCCACTGCAAGTGCCCTGCGCAGACGTCCTCAACCCTGGCAGCAGGCAGGCAACACAGCCTTCTGGACTCTTGCTCTTGGCCGCAAAGAATGGTGTCTATCCCCCGACTATACTATCTCCTACCACTATATCCCTATTTACTCCCTCTGCTTGAATGGCTTCCTGCACCACGGTGCCATGGTCAATCTGCTCATCCACCCTGCAGCCCTCGCTCTCATCCATACAAGTAGAAAGAACCTCAAACTTGTTGGACCTCTTTCCCTCTCCAATTCTTAGTAGAGAGGCTCTATGAGCTATATCCCATCTGACAGCACCAGGAACATGTGGATTGGGAAAAGTTTCAAATATAAATGTATAGCCCACCACTCTGATATATCACGGAGGAACAGTGTGTGAAATCTATTAGTCTGAATATTTCAGCCCATCATTACTGATCAATTAGCTTTCCATATGTGACTGCTATAATATCTGTATTTATTTATTAATGTATTATTAAAGAAACTTGGGTAAAAGGTCAGGATCCATAGCATGGCACCGTTAAGGTTGAAAACAGGAGGAGAAACAAGGTAACTCAAGAAGTAGCGGTTAGATGAAGCAATGCTCAAGTGTTATAAGCTTGGCCCTTAAAGGAGAAGGGAAGACTGCATGAGGTAAGAATTTCAGTTTTACGGCATTGCCAAAGAATGCGTAGGAGACAGTGCAATGAAAAAAGGAGGAACAGCATATTTGGAGCTTAGGAAGAGCAGGAGACGAAAGTTCAGGAAAGCAGTGAATTAAAATCAGGAAAATTTGAAACAGGAATACAAGGAACAAAGGAAATGCTCAAAGGCAAGAGGTGATCAATATACTCTACAAATCAAATAATCAGCTTTGCACCATAAAGCTGAAATGCCTTGTGACTGTATTATCTATGGTAACAAAAGAACCAGTTTACTTTTATTGCTATGCTTGAGCTACAAAAGTCTCCAGAGAGGATGGTGACAAGGATCGAGATGGGTTCAATCTTGCTGCACCAGCTTCTAACACAGAAAATCTTTTTAAAATTCATTTCATAAGGGCGTCGCTGGCAAGGTCAGCATTTGTGCCCATCCCTAATTGTCTTGAAAAAGGTGGCGGTGGTGAGCAGCTTTCTTGAACCGCTGCAGTCCATCTGATGTGGGTACACCCACAGTACTGTTAGGGAGGGAGTTCTAGAATTCTGACCCAGTGACAATGAAGGGACGGCAATATATTTCCAAGTCAGGATGGTGTGAGACTTGGAGGGGAACTTGCAGATGGTGGTGCTCCCACGCATATGCTGCCCTTGTCCTTCTAGGCGCAAGAGGTCGCGGGTTTTGAAGGTGCTGTCAAAGGAGGTGTGGTGAGTTGCTGCAGTACATCTGTGTGTGGTACAAACTGTTGCCACTGTGTGTTGGTGGTGTGATGGAGTGAATACTTAAGGTGGCGGATATGATGGCAATCAAGAGGGCTGCTTTGTCCTGCATGGTGTCGAGCTTCGTGAGTGTTGTTGGAGCTGCACCCATCCAGGCAAGCGGACAGTATTCCATCACACTCCTGACTTGTGCCTTGTAGATGGTGGACAGGCTTTGGGAGTCAGGAGGTGAATTAGTCACTGCAGAATTCTCAGCCTCTGACCTCCTCTTGTAGCCACAGTATTTATGCGGCTGCTTCAGTTCAGTTTCTTGTGACCAGGATGTTGATGGAGTCCTATTCAAAAATAGATTTTTATTTTAATAAAGTGGCCTACTCCAATTTTTTCTCCTCCTCTCCCGGAGGCAGAATGAAGGTATGGTTCTATGGCTAGTACCTGGAGAATGTGGAACTAAATAAGTAAGAACATAGTTTTAGTCTCAGTAACTGTTCAAGGATTATTATAGATTTTCAACCAAGAGGCTAGAGGAGCAAGCTAGTTCTAATTGGTACCATAATTGTGCAACAAAGACTATTTAAAAAAGTTTTATGTACATTTTTCTTAAAAACTAACTATTCTTTGTGAGCTCCTGTGCCAGAAAGATGGGAAATGATTCCCGGGACGTTGGTGTTCCTCTATATCAGAGCGGTGGAATGAGAATTCCACTGGAAATTTTCCCTATCATGTTCCTGGAGTTTCAAATAGGATGTAGAGCATGGAGCTTCTCTACTGGGAGGGAGAACTCTGTGGACTGCTGAACCAAGACTACTATTTTAATAGAGGACTTAGTTGGGTTATCTCATCACCCCACTGACATAGGGACCCAGACACTCAAATAGTGATAGCTTACTTGGCATTGGGAGAACAAACAAGTCCCAGTTCCACCTCATTGGGTGACCATAAACATGTACATTCCAGCGGAGTGACTGCTATGTTAATCAAAACATTAATCAGCTTATTGTACACAGATTAACAGCTTCACTAAAGTACTGAACATGGAAATCCCACACCAATACCCATCCCACAATTTGAAGATCTAGGAAAATCTAGTAAGATACAGAAAAACTATTTACCCTGGCGGAGGAATCAAGAAATCAAGAACAAGGAGGCACAATTTTAAAACTGAACTAGGGTATTTAGGAGGGAAATCATTACACATTTTTTCCACACAAAGGCAAAAAAGATCTGGAATCTCAAAAGGCTGTGGATGCTGGGGATAAATTAAACTTAAGACTAAGATCGATAGATTTTTGCTAGGCAAGAGTTTCAGAGTTTCACGAGATTATGGAGGAAAGGCGAGTAAATGGAGTTGAGGTAGAGGTCAGCCATAATCTAACTGAATGCAACTCCACCTGACTCTCCCTCCCCCATAGCCCAAATCTCCTTAAACTCTTCACCACAGCAAATAATTTATCTAGATTGTTGATGGATGTTGGTGTAGGCTCGAGGGATGGAAAGGCCTACTCCTGCTTATTCGATCCTATGGGACCAACATTAGAAATGATTTAGATGGAACACTATTTGTCTCACTATAGTCGTGTACCTCATCAAATTTATTATAATAAAGCAGAAAATCACACAAATTGGGAAATGAAATCATTTAGTAACACAGTCTTCAAAAGAAACGTAAAATAAAATTACAAAATAAAGAGGAACTTGGTTACTTTTATCTCCTGCTCCAGGGAAGAATCTGAGCCTGTCTTTCCTTTTCTTTTCTTCAGGAGCCAAGGGAAGCGGTTTGGAGCCATGGTTTAGGTTCCCAGGATCCTTGCTGCCCCCACCAATCATGGTGCTCGTGTTCCTCATGGGCGGAGCTGGAGGCTTGTCTTCCACTTCACCATTATCTGACATCTTCAGTCACCACTACCTATCACTGTGGACACAAAGACAGCAAAGTTGTAGGTTTGTGATTGCTTTTTTCCTCAACTGGAAAGAAAAATTCAATTACGAGCGCTAAAATCTGGGGGAGAGAGAGAGAAAGTCGGGATTTCAAACTGGTATAAAATATCACGTTTATAAATCTCCTTTAAACTTTGCCAATGAAAATTTAATTTCAGTCAGGAAAACACAATATGCCAAATGAGAAATATTAATTCATCCGTTGGAAACTTACATTAGACTTTTAATTGAAAAAAAAGTAACTTTTTAAAAAAACTGGCAGCCAAGATGGCCACCGCAATTTGTATCTGAAACACCTTTGCACAAAGGCCCAACTGCAGACAGAAGTCTGAGAAGCACTGGACCAAGAACAATGGCTTGCTCGAAGTAATTGAATTACCTAGGATTGCTTCATTAGCATGGCAGTCAAGGCCGTTGTGACACATTAACTTTGAGAGCACAAACCCCTCCGAGTGTAAATATTGGCATCCTGGAACCTATGGAGCCAATTCTGAACCTTGAATCTCATTAAAAACAATGAGGATTGAGAGAACCATGTGACCATCTGTCCATCTCTGAAAAAACAGAGGCTGTTACACTCAGAGAAAACCAGCAATAACTGAGACTGCAGCAGCAGAGAAAGCCGTGTGCTTCCCTTTCTCTCTCACTCTCCAGAAAACATCTAGTTTGAAAACGCTCTGCGACTGTGGACCCTCCAAGCCTACAGAATGCTACAGCCAGTGACCGGGGAAGAAACTACAATTCTGCCTTGAGGAAAACCCTGAGCAAAGCAAGCCAGCCAAAGTGCACTTTGACCAGCGAAGACTTCAAGAATAGAGTTTCAGCTGAGGACTACCATATCATCCACTTCACAGACTGTGTATTTAAGTTCCATTTATTCTGGACTCTAATCCAACCACCAAATCTAATTTTCCCTCTGTAATCTATTTGTGCTTGTGAGATTCTCGTGTGAATGTGTGTGTATTTTTTAAATCGGAGTTGGAGTGTTAAGTATAATAAACTTACCTCTTTCTCGTTTAAATTCAAGAAAACCTGTTCAATCACAGTACATGTAAAAAGGTAAAACACTCAGAGCTGGTAAGCACAATCACTATTTAAAAGGAATGAACCCTGTTGCGGTCAATAACAGGAAGGGCAAGAGCAGAGCCTGAGACTCACTCCTCACCTGGCTGTAACATTACAAAGACGACTACATTCATCTGGGCTTTACTTGAATGGCCACTTTAATATTGAAGTGCTGACTTCCTATCTGCTCTGTGGGCAATCTAGTAACACAGGCTGCCCACACTGGTAGATGTTAGGGGAAGGAACATAAGATGCAGCCTCGCAATGTTTTTTGCACACTAACACATTTAAAAAGACGGGAGGGGGGGAAAAAAAAGACGGGAGGGGGGGATAAAAAAGACGGGAGGGGGGATAAAAAAGACGGGAGGGGGGATAAAAAAGACGGGAGGGGGGGATAAAAAAGACGGGAGGGGGGGATAAAAAAGACGGGAGGGGGGGATAAAAAAGACGGGAGGGGGGGATAAAAAAGACGGGAGGGGGGGATAAAAAAGACGGGAGGGGGGGATAAAAAAGACGGGAGGGGGGGATAAAAAAGACGGGAGGGGGGGATAAAAAAGACGGGAGGGGGGAAAGACGGGGGGGGGAAAGACGGGGGGGGGAAAGACGGGGGGGGGAAAGACGGGGGGGGGAAAGACGGGGGGGGGGGGGGGAAAGACGGGGGGGGGGAAGACGGGGGGGGGGGGGAAGACGGGGAGGGGAAGACGGGGAGGGGAAGACGGGGGGGGGGGGAAGACGGGGGGGGGGGGAAGACGGGGGGGGGGGGAAGACGGGGGGGGGAAGACGGGGGGGGGGGAAGACGGGGGGGGGGGAAGACGGGGGGGGGGGGGAAGACGGGGGGGGGGAAGACGGGGGGGGGGGAGACGGGGGGGGGGAAGACGGGGGGGGGAAGACGGGGGGGGGGAAGACGGGGGGGGGGGGAAGACGGGGGGGGGGGGAAGACGGGGGGGGGGGGAAGACGGGGGGGGGAAGACGGGGGGGGGAAGACGGGGGGGGGGGAAAGACGGGGGGGGAAGACGGGGGGGGGGAGAAAAGACGGGGGGGGGGAGAAAAGACGGGGGGGGGGAGAAAAGACGGGGGGGGGGAGAAAAGACGGGGGGGGAGAAAAGACGGGGGGGGAGAAAAGACGGGGGGGGAGAAAAGACGGGGGGGGAGAAAAGACGGGGGGGGAGAAAAGACGGGGGGGGGAGAAAAGACGGGGGGGGGAGAAAAGACGGGGGGGGAGAAAAGACGGGGGGGGGAGAAAAGACGGGGGGGGGGAGAAAAGACGGGGGGGGGGAGAGAAAGACGGGGGGGGGAGAAAAGACGGGGGGGGGAGAAAAGACGGGGGGGGGAGAAAAGACGGGGGGGGGGAGAAAAGACGGGGGGGGGAGAAAAGACGGGGGGGGGGAGAAAAGACGGGGGGGGAGAAAAGACGGGGGGGGAGAAAAGACGGGGGGGGAGAAAAGACGGGGGGGGAGAAAAGACGGGGGGGGAGAAAAGACGGGGGGGGAGAAAAGACGGGGGGGGAGAAAAGACGGGGGGGGAGAAAAGACGGGGGGGGAGAAAAGACGGGGGGGGAGAAAAGACGGGGGGGGGGAGAAAAGACGGGGGGGGAGAAAAGACGGGGGGGGAGAAAAGACGGGGGGGGAGAAAAGACGGGGGGGGAGAAAAGACGGGGGGGGGGGGGAGAAAAGACGGGGGGGGGGAGAAAAGACGGGGGGGGAGAAAAGACGGGGGGGGAGAAAAGACGGGGGGGGAGAAAAGACGGGGGGGGAGAAAAGACGGGGGGGGAGAAAAGACGGGGGGGGAGAAAAGACGGGGGGGGGAGAAAAGACGGGGGGGGAGAAAAGACGGGGGGGGAGAAAAGACGGGGGGGGGAGAAAAGACGGGGGGGGAGAAAAGACGGGGGGGGAGAAAAGACGGGGGGGGAGAAAAGACGGGGGGGGGAGAAAAGACGGGGGGGGAGAAAAGACGGGGGGGGAGAAAAGACGGGGGGGGGAGAAAAGACGGGGGGGGGAGAAAAGACGGGGGGGGGGAGAAAAGACGGGGGGGGGAGAAAAGACGGGGGGGGGGAGAAAAGACGGGGGGGGGGGAGAAAAGACGGGGGGGGGGGAGAAAAGACGGGGGGGGGGGAGAAAAGACGGGGGGGGGAGAAAAGACGGGGGGGGGAGAAAAGACGGGGGGGGAGAAAAGACGGGGGGGGGAGAAAAGACGGGGGGGGGAGAAAAGACGGGGGGGGGAGAAAAGACGGGGGGGGGAGAAAAGACGGGGGGGGGAGAAAAGACGGGGGGGGGAGAAAAGACGGGGGGGGGAGAAAAGACGGGGGGGGGGAGAAAAGACGGGGGGGGGGAGAAAAGACGGGGGGGGGGAGAAAAGACGGGGGGGGGGAGAAAAGACGGGGGGGGGGAGAAAAGACGGGGGGGGGGAGAAAAGACGGGGGGGGGGAGAAAAGACGGGGGGGGGGGAGAAAAGACGGGGGGGGGAGAAAAGACGGGGGGGGGAGAAAAGACGGGGGGGGGAGAAAAGACGGGGGGGGGAGAAAAGACGGGGGGGGAGAAAAGACGGGGGGGGGAGAAAAGGGGGGGGGGGGAGAAAAGACGGGGGGGGGAGAAAAGACGGGGGGGGGGGGAGAAAAGACGGGGGGGGGGGAGAAAAGACGGGGGGGGGGGGGAGAAAAGACGGGGGGGGGGGAGAAAAGACGGGGGGGGGGGAGAAAAGACGGGGGGGGGGGGAGAAAAGACGGGGGGGGGGGGGGAGAAAAGACGGGGGGGGGGGGGGGAAAAGAGGGGGAGGGGGAGGAGGGGGGGGAAAGATAGGAGAAATGAAATGCTACTGACCAACTGGGACAGTGGAACAGCTATGAAAGAGTGGAAAATTTCCAAGAAGTAAGAACGTTAACCAAAAACCCCATCAGTAAGTAAATTTCCCCTGTTTAAACAGAATTAGCTGGTATCAGCTCAGTTGGTAGCACACTTTCTCCAAAGTCAGAAGACTGTGGATTGAAGTCCTCCAGAGATGAGAACACAAAAACCTAGGCTACCACAGTGAAATACTGAAGGAGTGCTGCACTGTCAGAGATGCCATCTTTCATATGAGGCCGAGGCCCCAGCTACCCTTTCAGGTGAATGCAGAAGATACTATTAGCACTATTTTGAAGAGTACTGAAATTCTCCCTGATATCCTGGCCAATATTCATCCAACACCACTAAAAAAAATCATTCTCGGGTCAGTAACACAGGACACAGAATTAAGGGGAGGCGACATGAGGATACTTTTGTTAAAAAACAAACGATATTTTGTGATTTAGAATACATTGCTTGAAAGGGTGATGCAAATAGATTCAATAGTGAGAATTTGATAAATACTTGAAGGAAGCAGAGATTGAACCAGTGCTTTGTTAAAAATCTCCCATCGCAGTCTCGTGTTGTCATTAGGTTTATTAGTAATATGCTGTGGGAAAAATCATATTTAAACCACTAACCTTATGCAATGCACAGTTTTGAATCCTCAAAATTGTTCACACCACAGAGCCACATTTGTACCCACCATCAGTTATTCTGTCTAGTGTTATACAGCTTAAAATGCGAAAGGAAAAGTCTACATAGTTACTGTATAATGAAAGTGGACATGATAGAGTGGAGTTTCTTCCGCTTTTAAGCCACGGACGTATCTTGGTGCAAAAAATTGCAGAACTTTGGGGTGCAAGTGTGTTGCCCACAAAACAATACACTCAAGTCTCCTTGATCTTTTACATCCGCCCATCAAGCCCACTATCTGAATGAATCTCCGCCCACAACACCAGCCATGCCCCGACTCTCAAATGCGAGTATCCCCAAATTATATCTGTTTGTGGGGGGGGGGGGGGAAGGGAGGGGGGGGGGGAAATCTCGACATTATGCCCAGAATTTCAGGTGTAGCAGTAGTCATTTTTCTGATTTTCAAAATGTGATTTTTTGTATGTTGTTTAAAAAAAAATCTATCTTCACTAAGAGCTGCTCTGCATTTTTTGTTTCATTTATTATGGCATAAATATAAGTCACATTAAAAATTGAAAAGCTTCCCCCAAATAAACATGCTGCACTTAATGTGCATGAACATGCTTAAAATGAATTGAAGGTTAAATACGTTAAAACTTACATTTTAAAACAAGCACACACAATTTCATAAAAATGGAAAATGCTGGAAATGTTCAACAGGTCAAGCAGCATCTGGGGAGAGAAACAGAGTTAACATTTCCGGTAGATAACCTTTCATCAAAACAGGTTGATCTGATCTGCTCAGTATTTCCAGCATTTCCTGTTTTTATTCGAGATTTCCAACATCCGCAGTATTTTTCTTGGTACACAAAGTTTCATGGTGCTAGTTGAGTGTTGCCTTGGGCCCCAATTGTTTAGGTTGATATGTGCCCACTTTAGGTTTGGGTGTATTCTAATGAGATTGGGAGGATGGTTGGTTGTAATTGGACATCAGCAAAATGGGCAGATTTTCAGGTCTAACATCTACATTACACCCAAGGAGCCAGTGGGAACTTATCCCAAGCCCAAGATCAGGTTCTACTCAATTCTAGTAATACCGATAAGCACAGAATTAGAGAGAAGGGTGCGAGGATAGCATTGCTCTTTCTTCTTCCCCTTCACAGTTATAAAGAACTCAAGATCTTCTTGAAACATCCCTAATCCCTCTCCACCAGGGATAAATTAAAAAGAAAAGGAACAAAATAAAAGAAACGTTTACAAATCTCTGGTAGGCCTCAGCTGGCGTTGTGTGTATTATTTTGGGCATCACACTTTAGGAAGGATGTCAAGGCCCTGGAGAGGGTACAGGGGTTGTTTACCAAGATGATGGCAAGAATTAATGACTTCAGTTATATAGAGAGACTGTTGAACCTGGGATTGTTCTCCTTAGAGCAGAGGTGGTTAAGGGGACACTGAAGAGGTATTCAAAATTATGGGTGTATTGATTGAGCAAATAGGGAGGAACCATTTCCGCTGGCAAGTGGGTCAGTAACCAAAGATCATAGATTTAAAATGATTGACAAAAGAAGCACAGAGGGAATGAGAATCCATTTTTTCACATAGGGGGTATTAAGATCTGAAACACATTACTTGAAAGGTTAACAGAATCAAATTCGATAGGAACTTTCACAAAGGCAGATGTGTACTTGAAGAGGTCTAAATTGCACGATATGGAGAAAAAGCTGAGGTGTTGGACTTAAGAACCAGCACAGGCATGATGGGCCAAATAGCCACTTTCCGTGCTGCAAAAGTGTAGGATTCCAACAAAAATTTACATTCTACACTCTTGCACAATTTCCTAAACAAAATGTGAAAAGCAGAAAAACTAAATTATTCTCTTCGCTTTCAGCTCCTCCCTCAATGTTATACAAGACAGCTACATGTGAACAAGAGTTAATACAGCCAACAGTTAACTGGATATGCATACTTAGTGTGGGGGTGGAAAGACTTCGGAAGGGCAAACCTACAGATCAATTGCTAACAGCTGGAATCTTGAGGACAGTAGCTACACTTTGAGTGAGACAGCTATTTGAGCCAAGTGCCACCTACATGATCCACTTCAAAAGGAACCATGAGACATAGGTTTGTACTCCTAAGGTGACTTACAAATCACAGACAATATTGAAATGCAATGCCAGGAAAAAAAAACAAAAAGCTCTTGACAACACGCAGAGTTCTGACAAACACTGAACATTGATCAAAATCCACTCCTCAATGCATTCCAACCTATCTGAGTCATCTATAATCACAGAAAGGCACAAGACTTTGAATGAACTGCTGTCATCATTCAACTTGGTAAATTCATCAACAATGTGTGATATTGAGCCACGAAGATCTCAAGTTTGATCCCAGTCAATCATAATTAACTGATCTCAGCCGGTGTGGGGGGTGGGGGGGCGGGTGCTGGTGGGGGAGTCTGGGGAGGTTGATGCTTGCTTTAGGTTCAGTAACCTTGGGCTAAAAGGGAAGTGGGTGTAAATCAATGTACCTACTCCTGATTGCTATCCAGTGAAAAGAGCGCAGACTTCAGGACAGTACGGTATCAGGCTCTGGTGTGCTAAGTCCATGGAAGAGTAGTCCAAATGAACTTAACTCACAACAGAGAAATCCTCACTCAGGCTAGGTACGGGATAGCTCCTAGTGCCTGTGGAATGTTAGCCCAACATGGGTCAACAACTGCGAGAAAGATGAAAACTGGATACGAAACTATATGAAAGGTATAGTACAATTAATAGATGCAGTGAAAGAAAAAAATTTAGAATATAAGCGAGCTTGATAAAGAATACAAAATGCCACCTCACAGATAGAATTTCAGAACTCCACCATTATTAGGACCAAGATGCAATTTTTAATCGAGGCAGTTGAATTTTTATACCAGATATTGCATTGGCAAACACTTTTGTAAAACATACCCAGGTCATTTTAGGTGTCAGCTATGAAGTAGTTGGTAGCACTTACCTTTGAGACAGAAGGTTGTGGGTTCATGTTCCACTCCAAAGACTTGAGCCCACAATCCAGGCTGACACTCCAATGCAGTACTGAAGGAGTGCTGCACTGTTAGAGGTACCATTCTCCTGGTATCCTGGCCAACATTTATCCCTCAACCAACAGCTAAAACAGTTTATCTCATTTATCTCAACGCTGTTTGCGGGATCTTACTGTATGTGAATTGGATTCTAGGTTTCCTATGACAGTGACAACACTTCAAAAAGTACTTCATTGGCCGCAAAATACTTTGGAAAGTCCTAAGGTTAAAAAGGCAGAGGTTTTTCTTTTTTTCTAGTTCAGGACAGTACAGTCAACTCCAGGGTAAAACACCTTCCATAGCCTTTGAGAAATACACATCAGGCAAATTCCAATTCTAGTAATTTTGGCTCAGGATCTATGGCATACATAGAGGTCAGTAAAGAAAGTGTTACAGATAAAATTAAGAATTGGATGCCTAGAATCACACAGCACAGAAGGAGGCCATTCGGCCCATCATGCCTGTCTTAACTCAAAAGATACAATTCTGAAGTGGGTACAGGAACAGAGGAACCTGGGTATATATGTGCATAAGTCATTGAAGGTGGCAGGACAGGTTGAAAGAGCAGTTAACAAAGTATACAGTATCCTAGGCTTTATTAATAGGGGCATAACGTACAAGAGCAAGAAGGTTGTGTTAAACTTGTATAAAACACTGGTTCGGCCTCATCTGGAGTACTGCATCCAGTTCAGGGCACCATACTTTAAGAAAGACATGAAGGCATTCGAGAGAGTGCAGCAAAGATTCACAAGAATAGTTCCAGGGATGAGAAACTTCAGATTCATGGATAGTTTGGAGAAGTTGGGACTGTTTTCCTTGGAGAGGAGATGGTTAAGAGGAGATTTGATAGAAATAGTCAAAATCATGAAGGGTCTGGATGGAGTATATAGGGATATACTGTTCCCATTGGGTCAAAGGATCGAGAACAAGAGGGCACCAATTTAAGGTAATTGGCAAAAGAAGCATTGGCGACATGAGCAAAACCTTTTCATGCAGCGACTGGTTAAAATCTGGAATGCACTGCCCAACAGTGTGGTGGAGGAAGGTTCAATTGAGGCATTCAAGAGGGAATTGGATTGTTATCTGAAAAGGAAGAATTTGCAAGGCTACAGGGAGAAAGCAGGGGAGTGGCACAAGGTAAATTGCTCTTTTGGAGTGCCAGCACAGACACGACAGGCCGAATGGCCGCCTTCTGTGCTGCAACAATTCTGTGAAACTCTTTGGAAGAGCTGTCCAATTTAGTCCTACACAGCGGCTTTCTCCCCCCCATAACACTGCAAATTCATCTTCGAGTACACGTCTTGTCTTTTGAAAATTCCTATAGAATCTGATTCCACCACTCTCAGGTAATGCGTTGCAGAGCCTAACACTATAAAAAAAATGTCTCCTTATTTCCACTCTAGTTCTTTTGCCAATTCTATTATATCTACGACCTCTGGTTACTGACCCATTTGCCAGAGGACACAGTTCCTCCCTACTTGCTCGATCAAAACCCCTCATAATTTTGAATACATCCATTAGCTTTCCTCTTACCTTTCTCTGTTCTAAGGAGAACAATCCCAGCTTTTTCAATCACTCCATATAACTGAAGCCCCTCATCCTTGGTATTCTCCTGGTAAACCTTCTTTCTCTGTATACTCTCCAATGCCTTGACATCCTTCCTGAAGTGTGGTGCCCAGAATCTTACATATACTCCAGCTGAGGCCAAATAAGTGATTTGTAAAGGTTCAGCATGACCTTTGTTTTTGTATTCAATGTCCCCATTTACAAAGCCAAACATCCCATCCATTTTCCAAACTGCCTCATCAACTTTCCCTACCACCTTTAAAGATTTGTTAATATGTACCAACAACTCCCTCGACTCTTGCACTCCACTCAAAATTGTACTGTTTAAATTATACTGCTTCGCCATATTGTTCTTCCCAAAGTGCATTAATTCACACTTATCCACATTAAATTTCATCTGCTATGTGTTTGCCCATTTTCTTTTTTAACCCATGTGCCTGTTTTTTCATGTGGACAGAGCGGCTCATTATTCTGCCACAAGGAAACTTGTGATAAGAATAATAAGAAGAAATTTTATAGTTACATATATCTACAGCAATGTAGGCCCACTAAAAGCTGAAACTGGAGATATTGTCATTGATAATGGGGAAATGGCAGACATGTTGAACAATTACTTTGCCTCAGTATTTACAGTTGAAAAGGAGGATAACTTGCCGTAAGTCCCGAAAAAATTAATAGCCGATAGGGGACAGGGACTTAGTACAACTAACGCAAGTAAATAGTCAGTAACAAGGAAATTAATGGAACTAAAGAGTGAGAAATCTCCAGGACCTGACGGTTTCCATCCGAGGCTGTTAAAGGAAGTAGGCGAGCACATTGTAGATGCCCTAACTATAGTCTTTCAGAGTTCCCTAGATTCAAGAGTGGTCCCTCTGGATTGGAAAGTTGCACATGTCACTCCACTTTTTAAGAAGGATGAAAGGGGAACCAAGGAAATTACAGACCAGTTAGCCTGACATCTGTGGTGGGCAAGTTGCTCGAGTCTATAATCAAGGATAGGGTGACTGAACACCTAGAAAAATTTCAGTTAATCAGGGACAGCCAGCATGGATTCATGACGGGAAGGTCATGCCTGACAAATCTCTTTGAATTTTTTGAAGAGGTGACGAAGGTAGTGGACAGGGAAGTGTCTATGGATGTTATTTATATGGACTTCCAGAAAGCATTTGATAAAGTCCCACATAAGAGACTGTTAACTAAGATAGAAGCCCATGGAGTTGAGGGCAAATTATTGACATGGTTAGAAAGTTGGTTGAGTGGTAGGCGACAGAGAGTGGGGATAATGGGTAAGTACTCCGATTGGCAGGATGTAACTAGTGGTGTCCCGCAGGAATCTGTGTTGGGCCTCAATTATTCACATTATTCATTAACGACTTGGATGATGGCATAGTAAGTCATATATCCAAATTTGCTGATGATACAAAGTTAGGCGGCATTGTAGACAGCCTAGATGATAGCATAAAATTGCAAAGAGATATTGACAGACTAGGTGAGTGGGCAAAACTGTGGCAGATGGATTTCAATGCGGGCAAGTGTGAGGTTATCCATTTTGGACCAAAAAAGGATAGAGCAGGGTACTTTCTAAATGGGAAGAGGCTAAGTACAGTGGATGTCCAAAGAGACTTGGGGGTCCAGGTGCATAGATCTTTAAAATGCCACGAGTAAGTGCAGAAAATAATCAAAAAGACTAATGGAATGCTCGCCTTTATATCTAGAGGATTGGAGTATAAAGACACAGAGGTTATGCTGCAGCTGTACAAAACCCTGGTTAGACCCCACTTGGAGTACTGTGAGCACTGCTGGGCACCAGACCTTAAGAAGGACCGCATGGGTCCTAGTTATGCCTGTCTTTTTGTGGGATATGTCGAGCATTCTTTGTTCCAGTCCTACTCAGGCCCCCTCCCCCAACTCTTTTTCCGGTACATTGATGACTGTATCGGTGCCGTTTCCTGCTCCCGCCCCGAACTAGAAAACTTTATCAACTTTGCTTCCAATTTCCACCCTTCTCTCACCTTTACATGGTCCATCTCTGACACTTCCCTTCCCTTCCTCGACTTCTCTGTCTCCATCTCTGGGGATAGGTTGTCTACCAATATCCATTATAAGCCCACTGACTCCCACAGCTACCTCGACTACACTTCTTCACACCCTACCTCCTGTAAGGACTCCATTCCATTCTCCCAGTTTCTCCGTCTCCGACGCATCTGCTCTGATGATGCTACCTTCCATGACGGTGCTTCTGATATGACCTCCTTTTTCCTCAACCGAGGATTTCCCCCCACTGTGGTTGACAGGGCCCTCAACCGTGTCCGACCCATTCCCCGCACCTCTACCCTCACCCCTTCCCCTCCCTCCCAGAACCGTGACAGGGTTCCCCTTGTCCTCACTTTTCATCCCACCAGCCTCCATATCCAAAGGATCATCCTCCGCCATTTTCGCCACCTCCAGCGTGATGCCACTACCAGTCGCATCTTCCCCTCCCTTCCCCTGTCAGCATTCCGAAGGGATCGTTCCCTCCGCGACACCCTGGTCCACTCCTCCATTACCCCCACCACCTCGTCCCCGTCCCAGGGCACCTTCCCTTGCAATCGCAGGAGGTGTAATACCTGCCCCTTTACCTCCTCTCTCCTCACTATCCCAGGCCCCAAACACTCCTTTCAGGTGAAGCAGCGATTTACTTGTACTTCTTTCAATGTAGTATACTGTATTCGCTGCTCACAGTGTGGTCTCCTCTACATTGGGGAGACCAAGCGCAGACTGGGTGACCGCTTTGCGGAACATCTCCGCTCAGTCCGCAAGCAGGACCCTGAGCTTCCGGTTGCTTGCCATTTCGACACTCCCCCCTGCTCTCATGCTCACATCTCTGTCCTGGGATTGCTGCAGTGTTCCAGTGAACATCAACGCAAGCTCGAGGAACAGCATCTCATCTACCGATTAGGCACACTACAGCCTGCCGGTCTGAACATTGAGTTCAATAATTTCAGAGCATGACAGCCCCCCACTTTACTTTCATTTTTAGTTATTTTTTCTTCCTTTTTTTTTGGCATTCCTTTTTACATTTTTTACAATCTTTTTTTGTATTTATTTCAGTTCATCTTAGTTTGTTCAGTTTGCTCACCCACTGTTTTTTTCAGGTTGTTTTTCTTCAGGTTTGCACTTGCTGATGTTCAATATTCAGTATATTCACACCTAATCTGTACTAATGCTTTGTCTTTCAACACACCATTAACATATTGTTTGCCTTTGCTCCGTGACCTTTTGGTCAGCTATGTGGCCTGGTCCAATCTGCACCTTCTCCTTTGTTATCTCTTGCCCAACCCCCACCTCACTTGTTTATAATCTGTGACTTTTCTAATATTTGTCAGTTCCGAAGAAGGGTCACTGACCCGAAACGTTAACTCTGCTTCTCTTTCCACAGATGCTGCCAGACCTGCTGAGTGAATCCAGCATTTCTTGTTTTTGTTTCAGATTTCCAGCATCCGCAGTATTTTGCTTTTATTTTAGTGTTTAATTCACTGCCACTTCTCTTCCAGGAATGCCTACCTTGAAGAAGTTCTGCTCTTCTCTCCGACGGGATTTTCGTTTGTCTCTTTTACCTTGTTCACCTTCATTGCTTTCTATTTCCCTCCTGGTGTTTGATAAGGTATCTACCAAAACCCGTTTTCACAGCCACATCTCCTTCCTCAGTGACTGTCTCCGGCTCCGACTGATTCCACGTGGATTCCAACTGCAGTTTCACCCATCATGCTTTGAAACCACCCAGGATCACAGGTATCTCCGAGAAATACAACGTTCCTCGGACTGCTACTCTCGCCGCATCCTGAGATCCACACTCAGTGCTATGCGCCGCCATATGCACACACTGGACCTCTCTCTCCAGCAGCACCGTCTCACCTTATCTCAAATTTGTTCTACTCCGCAGTTTCATCTCATCTTACGTCTCATCCGACGCATTAACAAAAAACTTTTTTTCTTCCTTTCAGGTGTTAAGGAACGCAAGCTCCAGCAGCTGATGGGGACTAATGCCCCTCCAGATCCTCCTTCCGCTTCACTTCCCTCTGACCCCACCCCTTCTGATCTGACCCCTTGCCGTGTATTCACTATACCCTCTGACCTCCCCCTCTCTGATGCTGAGCGTTCTGTACTCAGCAAAGGTCTCAGTTTTATCCCCTTACGCCCCCACCTCAATGAATTTCGCGCTCGGCATGACGTTGAGCTCTTCTTCCGTCGCCTCCGCCTCCGGGCTCACTTCTTCGACCAGGAGTCCTCCCCCCGACCAGCAGACCCATTCACCCGCCTCCAGCATTCTCCCTCGACCTGGACCCCTCACCCTGGCCTCTTACCCGCTCTTGATCTCTTCATTGAAAACTGTCGGCGAGACATTGGTCGTCTCAATTTCTCTGCCCCCCTCACTCACTCTAACCTGTCCCCCTCTGAACTTGAGGCACTCCGTTCTCTCAGGTCTAACCCCGACATGGTCATCAAACCTGCAGACAAGGGTGGTGCTGTTGTTGTATGGCGTACCGACCTCTACCTTGCAGAAGCTCAACGCCAACTCACAGACACCTCTTCCTACCTCCCTCTGGACCATGACCCCACCACCGAACATCAAGCCACCGTCCAAAGGACTGTCACTGACCTCATCTCCTCTGGAGATCTTCCCTCTACAGCTTCCAACCTCATAGTCCCGCAACCCCGGACAGCCCGCTTCTACCTCCTTCCCAAAATCCACAAACAGGACTGTCCCGGCAGACCCATTGTGTCAGCCTGCTCCTGCCCAACTGAACTTATTTCTTCCTATCTAGACTCTCTCTTTTCTCCGCTGGTCCAGTCTCTTCCCACCTACATCCGTGACTCTTCTGACGCCCTACGTCATTTTGACAATTTCCAGTTTCCTGGTCCCAACCGCCTCCTCTTCACTATGGACGTCCAATCGCTCTACACCTCCATCCCCCACCAGGATGGTTTGAGGGCTCTCCGCTTCTTCCTGGAACAGAGGCCCAACCAGTCCCCATCCACCAACACCCTCCTCCGCCTGGCTGAACTTGTTCTCACATTGAACAACTTCTCCTTCAACTCCATGCATTTCCTTCAAGTAAAAGGTGTCGCTATGGGTACCCGCATGGGTCCTAGTTATGCCTGTCTTTTTGTGGGATATGTCGAGCATTCTTTGTTCCAGTCCTACTCAGGCCCCCTCCCCCAACTCTTTTTCCGGTACATTGATGACTGTATCGGTGCCGTTTCCTGCTCCCGCCCCGAACTAGAAAACTTTATCAACTTTGCTTCCAATTTCCACCCTTCTCTCACCTTTACATGGTCCATCTCTGACACTTCCCTTCCCTTCCTCGACTTCTCTGTCTCCATCTCTGGGGATAGGTTGTCTACCAATATCCATTATAAGCCCACTGACTCCCACAGCTACCTCGACTACACTTCTTCACACCCTACCTCCTGTAAGGACTCCATTCCATTCTCCCAGTTTCTCCGTCTCCGACGCATCTGCTCTGATGATGCTACCTTCCATGACGGTGCTTCTGATATGACCTCCTTTTTCCTCAACCGAGGATTTCCCCCCACTGTGGTTGACAGGGCCCTCAACCGTGTCCGACCCATTCCCCGCACCTCTACCCTCACCCCTTCCCCTCCCTCCCAGAACCGTGACAGGGTTCCCCTTGTCCTCACTTTTCATCCCACCAGCCTCCATATCCAAAGGATCATCCTCCGCCATTTTCGCCACCTCCAGCGTGATGCCACTACCAGTCGCATCTTCCCCTCCCTTCCCGTCAGCATTCCGAAGGGATCGTTCCCTCCGCGACACCCTGGTCCACTCCTCCATTACCCCCACCACCTCGTCCCCGTCCCAGGGCACCTTCCCTTGCAATCGCAGGAGGTGTAATACCTGCCCCTTTACCTCCTCTCTCCTCACTATCCCAGGCCCCAAACACTCCTTTCAGGTGAAGCAGCGATTTACTTGTACTTCTTTCAATGTAGTATACTGTATTCGCTGCTCACAGTGTGGTCTCCTCTACATTGGGGAGACCAAGCGCAGACTGGGTGACCGCTTTGCGGAACATCTCCGCTCAGTCCGCAAGCAGGACCCTGAGCTTCCGGTTGCTTGCCATTTCGACACTCCCCCCTGCTCTCATGCTCACATCTCTGTCCTGGGATTGCTGCAGTGTTCCAGTGAACATCAACGCAAGCTCGAGGAACAGCATCTCATCTACCGATTAGGCACACTACAGCCTGCCGGTCTGAACATTGAGTTCAATAATTTCAGAGCATGACAGCCCCCCACTTTACTTTCATTTTTAGTTATTTTTTCTTCCTTTTTTTTTTGGCATTCCTTTTTACATTTTTTACAATCTTTTTTTGTATTTATTTCAGTTCATCTTAGTTTGTTCAGTTTGCTCACCCACTGTTTTTTTCAGGTTGTTTTTCTTCAGGTTTGCACTTGCTGATGTTCAATATTCAGTATATTCACACCTAATCTGTACTAATGCTTTGTCTTTCAACACACCATTAACATATTGTTTGCCTTTGCTCCGTGACCTTTTGGTCAGCTATGTGGCCTGGTCCAATCTGCACCTTCTCCTTTGTTATCTCTTGCCCAACCCCCACCTCACTTGTTTATAATCTGTGACTTTTCTAATATTTGTCAGTTCCGAAGAAGGGTCACTGACCCGAAACGTTAACTCTGCTTCTCTTTCCACAGATGCTGCCAGACCTGCTGAGTGAATCCAGCATTTCTTGTTTTTGTTTAAGAAGGATATATTGGCCTTGGAGGGAGTGCAACGTAGGTTTACAAGAATGATAGCTGGACTACAGGGGTTAAGTTACGAGGCGAGATTACACAAATTAGCCCTGCTTTCGCTAGAATTTAGAAGGTTAAGGGATGATCTGATTGAAGTCTACAAGATATTAGCAGGAAAAGACAGGCTAGATAAAGTATTTCCACTGGTTGGAGATTCTAAAACTAGGGGGCATAGTCTAAAAATTAGGACCAGACCGTTCAAGAGAGATGTTAGGAAGCACTTCTTCACGCCAAGGGTGGTAGAGGTTTGGAACTCGCTCCCACAAACAGCAGTTGAAGCTAGAACAGTTGTTAATTTTAAATCTGAGATAGATAGATTTTTGTTAAGCAAAGATATTAAGGGATATGGGCCAAAGGCAGGTATATGGAGGTAGGCCGCGGATCAGCCATGATCTCATTGAATGGCGGGACAGGCTCGAGGGGCTGAATGGCCTACTCCTGTTCCTAACTTCCTATCTTCTTCTCTGGTCTAATGCTTTGTCTTTCAACACAAGCATGAACATGCTCTTTGCCTTTGTCCCATGACAGCTTTGTTATTTAATCTCTCCTACCCTCTGCCCTATCACACACCTGCTATCTTCTCTTCCCCACCAAACCCACACCCCCCTTCACTTGCTTAAAACCCAATTCTTTTCTAACCTTTGCCAGTTCTGATGAAAGACCAGAAACGTTAACTCAGCTTCTCTCTCCACAGCTGCTATCTGACCAGCTGAGCATTTCCAGTACTTTGTTTTTATTTCAGATTTCCAACATCTGCAGTATTTTGCTTTTATATTGTGTTGGGGGGATATTTTTCAGGGCAGTTCATCAAAGTTTATCTAAAAACACAAACCTCAAAAGAATAATCTGCATGGGCTTACAGGCAACAGGGCACGGAGTGCCTCACTAACCTAACTGTAACTGAGTACATAAATAATTTGTAGTTAAGGGCACTTCAGTGGATACATTATGTGGATTTTCAGATGGTATCTGATAAAGTTGTACATGCAAGACTTGTAAAGGTTAAGGCTCTTAAAATTAATAAGAAATTGGCTCCATGAACTGAAAATCAGCTTGTCAATAGAAAGAAGGTAAGATATGAAAATATTTCTAGTGGGAGAAGTGATTAATAAGAGTTCTACAGCAGTAAATTCTTCAAGGCCTGCTATTCAACTCTCCATAAATACATTGAAATACAATAAAAACCTGCCAATGATGCCAGGCTTTGTGGTCAAAAATAGTTAAATGTGAGGACATCGGACTAGGAGATCTAAAATAGAATCACAGAATAATAGAATGGTTACAGCAGAGAAGGAGGCCATTCGGCCTATCTTTTCTGTGCCAACTCACCAACAGCAACTTAGCTAGTTCCACTCCCTCGTCTTTTCCCCGTAGCCCTGTAAATCTTTTCTCTTCAGATTATCAATTCCCTTTTGAAAGCCACAATTTCATCTGCCACCACCACATCACAAAACACGCATACACAATGAAGGGCTTCGACTAGAAAAAGTGCCAAAAGAAGCATTTTTCTGTGAACGTTGATCATTTGTCAAGACCGAGTATCCAATGAATTCGATTTGTTTTTTCTACAGAGTTAAACATTGTACTGTAATCCTACAAGGGCATTTGACTATGGAACTAAACAGGTTATTCCAATCCTGTGTAAATCATTGGTAAGGCCCACACTTGGAATATTGTGTTGATGTTTAGGTACCTTCATTCAAAAGGGCATTGATATACTGGGGGCAGATTTTGCAGAAGAGCAAAAATGATGATTGTGACTTTGGACTCAATTTCTTGAGATTCACAGCATATTCCCTCAGGACAGAGGTATAAAGCCTCAAGCAAGGAATTCCACTCCCCAAAGAATGAATGTGAGGAAGAAACTCTCAGCTAAAGCTATACTGTTTAATTGTTCTTTGTAAAATAACTGAACATCTGATCAGGAACCAAACTGAGACTTTCAAGTATGGACATACGTGATGCCATACATTTGGGGTTATCCAAAGGTCCAGAGGATAATTTGAATATCTCCTCCCCCTCATGAACCAAGAGACAAGAGAAAGATAGTTTATAGCATGTCATCCACAAAGGAATCCTAGGGACAGGATCTTATGCAACAGACACACTGTTTGTACAGCTGTTGCCAACTACCACCAATGTAGAAGAGGCTGAGCTCAATTCCTAGCAGCTGACTGCACCTTGTGAACTTGCCTGAAATTAAAACACCAATTCTGCTTTCCAAAGACGGCGCATCTTGGACTGTAACTCGGGAAAAACGTTTTTCTTCATCTTGTTTCAAGGCGGAACCGACGTAACTCGTACAAGAAACGTCTAAGCTTTCTACTGTCAAAAGCAAATTCTAGTCCTAAATGTCATTAATAAATTCAGTTTATAAATTAATGTAGTAGTCAATCTCACAATAATTTCTTGGCTAATATTTCAAAACTTTTGGAATCAGTTTAGTACAGTTATATTTCTTCATAGATTACCATCTGTGGCTTTCTGGGGTGAGGGGAAAGAGTCAAGAATCGTGCAACTTATTTTAAGCAATACTACTATGTGCGTTGCAAATACAACCTCCCACAACATGCTCTTTTTCCTCTCAAAACTTTGCAATGTTGAAATAAGGACCCATCGCAAACTCCAACTCATTCTTGCCCAGGATTGTGTATCTGTAGTTAGAACTCAGTCCTTGCTGCCATCTGCGATGCTCAAGCTTTTAAAACTCAAGCTTATCAATCACCAATATTTCTTCACTTATCTGACTCTCATTCCCACTGTTCTCAATCTCAGTGGTATGTTGCTAAAGGCCTTGGAGTCATACCAAGCACAAAGGAAGATGGTTGTGGTTGTTGGAGGTCAATCAACGCAGTCCAGGACATCACTACAGGAGTTCCTCAGCGTAGTATCCTAGGCCCAACCATCTTCAGCTGCTTCATCAATGACATTCCCTCCATTTTAAGGTCAGAAGTGGGAATGTTCGCTGATGATTGCACAATGTTCAACACCATTCGCGACTCATCAGATACTAAAGCAGTCCACGTCCATATGCTGCAAGACCTGGACAACATTCAGTCTTGGGCTGTTAAGTGGCAAATTACATTTGTGCCACATAAGTGCCAGGCAATGACCATCTCCAACCAGTAAATCCAACCATCTCCCCTTGACATTCAATGGCATTACCATCACTGAATCCCCCACTATTAACATCCTGCGGGGCAGGGTGGGGGGGGGTTTACCACTGACCAGAAACTGAACTGGACCAGCTATATACATACTGTGGTGACAAGAGCAGGTCAGAGGCTGGGAATTCTGCAGCGGGTAACTCACCTCCTGACTCCCCAAAGCCTATCCACGATCTACAAGGCACAAGTCAGTATTGTGATGGAATACTCTCTACTTACCTGGACGAGAGCTCCAACAACATTCAAGAAGCTTGACACCATCCAGGACAAAGCAGCCCGCTTGATTGGCCCACCACCCACCACATTAAACAAACATTCACTTTTTCCACCACCACAGTGGCAGCAGTGTGCAACATCTACAAAATGCGCGGCAGCAACTCGCCACGCCTCCTTCAACTGCACCTTCCAAACCCGATACCTCTACTACCTAGAAGGACAAGGGCGGCAGATGCATGGGAGCACCACCACCTGCAAGTTCGCCCTCCAAGCCACAGACCATCCTAACTTGGAACTATATCACCGTCCTTCACTGTCTCTGGGTCAAAATCCTGAAGCTCCCTCCTTAACAGCACTGTGGGTGTACCTACACTATAAGGACTGCAGTGGTTCAGGGAGGTGACTCACCCCCACCTTCTCGAGTGCAATTAGGGATGAACAATAAATGCTGGCCTTGCCAGCAATGCCCACATCCCATGCACAAATAAAAATAAATCATTGCGTCAATTGAACTGGCAGAACAAGGCATATACCACAGTTATACCCACTTCAAAATGTCCCATTGCAACATGGTCCCTATAAAATTTAAATTTAATTGGGACAGAAGATACTTCAGCAGCTGGGGAGTTGTTGACATATATCATCAGTAAAGAAAGAGGATGGTTCCAGTGAGTTGATGCTGCTCATTAGGTTTATTTAGCTTATTGCCACTAATACTTTACAGGGGAAAATAAAGATCACCAATTAGCTTTAAATGTTATGCCAATATGCTCCTTCTGTAATGTACTTAATTCATCAGCTCAAATTAATCGAACCAGCAATTCACCACCTAGTGTTATTTAATTCAAATCCTTTCTTCACACACAATTGAAGATTGGAAGGACAAAATCAATAATCCAACCATATTAACATTTCTCAAATCCACTATTAGGCATTACAAAAATCCATGCGACCCCGTTGGGCTTGCCTACCATATGTTACTTGAAGTCATAAAGTATAGATTTATAATGTAATTTTCAATTAAATAGAAGAGGCACTGCTGCAGCCACTTGGGGCCAGATTTTCAAAGAGCCGTGGGGTCAGGAACCAGAGTGGACGCGAATTAAAAATTGCAGTCCCAGAGGTCATCTATGGATCACGAATCCTCTGAGAAAGTCACGATTTTCAACGTGAGAGTGGACGCGAGGTAATGAGGAAGGCACTCGTCTCCAACTAAGGACCCATTAAGCTCTTTAGGAGCTCGTTAAGGGGCTGGGGTGTTCAGAAAAGCAATTTTCAATTCTGATTTCAGCGCTCCCAACCAGTCTGGTGCACATTACGGCACAGCTGTCAGGGTCGCAGTGTGGCCAAATAAAGTTTATTAGAAAGCGTGATGGAAATAAATTAGAGGGGCCAACTAGTGCTGGATCGAGCACTCAACCTTCACTTGTCCTCCATGGCCACTTTCGATCCTGGTCATCATCGTGGCCCTTTCATGAGCTGCCTGCACTTCACAGCAAGGCAGCTGCAGCCCCCAACATGGCTGCCATCCCCAGGCAGGCAGCTCCCACCTCCTGGAGGCGCTCAGTGTCTCTAATTGGGCGCTGAGTTTGCCCCTTGCCCAATTAGAGCATTTTCATTCCAAGATCGTGCCGCTAGAGCAACACTGATGAAGCGTGGGGTCAGGACCCTGAAATGCTCTGGGCGTTGGGTTCCCAACTCTGGAATGAAAATCCAGCCCTTAAGATCTGCATTAGCAGCCTGTAGTCATGTCCGCAAAGACTACTATTTTAGCTCCATCACACTTCTGCCTTCCCAAAGTAGTGAAAAAGGTCCCTGATAAAATTGCTTTTCCACTATTAAATTCAGGTAGTCAAAGTGAGATACTGAAACAGAAGGTAGAACACATTGACAATAGATCTGGAAATGCACCTTTAATAAACAACACCAATCCGATTTCGTGGTTAGTGGTGAAGTGATGGCCTCGTTGGCATCGAATAAAGCTTTCTGCAAAGATCGAGTGATATCAGAGGCATGGATTTCCCCTTTCCCGATGTTGGCTTGAATCTGGTGCCAAATGAAGGGGAGCTCCCCAGGTGCCCAGCAACATTAAGCACAGTATCCCCAGCGCCGAGGGATTTTTCTTGTAAATTTAAGAGAGCCTCCAGGTGACAGCTGGAAAGGAACATTTGCTCTCGAAGAGGCTCCTTCTATTGTTCCCATTGAGCCCCTAGTCACCATTCCAGTTTTCTCGTTGAAAAAAAGAAATACTAGCATTTATATAGTGTCTTTCAGGATCTCAGAATGTCCCAAGGCACTTTACAGTCAATTAAGTGCAGTCACTACTGTAATCGAGGAAAGCCAATTTGCACACAGCAACCTCCCAAAAACAGGAGAGATAATTACTATAGAATTCAATTTTTTATTAATTGATTTTAGTTGAGAGATAAGTATTGACAAGGACACCAGGGAGAATCCCCCTCACTTCTTTGAACAGTGCAGTGGGATCACTTACATCCACCTTTCAGCGTTCTAAAATTGAACCGGAATGTGCCACTCTGGTACAATATATAAATTTTGTCAATCCAAGGGGAACTACCCAATAACCATGGGCACTGGGCTTAGGCACAGATAGTAAGAGTTTTGGATGACCTCAAATTTAGAGGTAGAATGTAGAAGCCTGGCTAGTACTGCATCGAAATTGTCAAATCTGGAGGTAACAAAGGCAAGGATTAGTGTTTCAGCAGCAGATGAGTTGAGGTAGGGATGGAGTCGGGAGACGTTACCGAGGTGGAAATAGGCAGTCTTATTGATGCCGCGCATGTGTGGTGTAGTGTCCTAGGCCAAACCATCTTTAGCTGCTTCATTAATGACTTTCCTTCAATCACAAGGTCAGAAGTGAGGATGTTCGCTGATGACTGCACAATGTTCAGCACCATTCGCGACTCCTCAGATACTGAAGCAGTCTGTGTAGAAATGCAGCAAGACCTGGACAATATCCAGGCTTGGGATGATAGGTGGCAAGTAACATTCGTGCCACTCAAGTGCCAGGCAATGACCATCTCCAACAAGAGAGAATCTAACCATCTCCCCTTGACATTCAACAGTATTACCATCACTGAATCCCCCACTATCAACATCCTGGGGGTTACCATTGACCAGAAACTGAACTGGAGTAGCCATATAAATACGGTGGCTACAAGAGCAGGTCAGAGGCTAGGAATCCTGATGCGAGTAACTCACCTCCTGACTCCCCAAAGCCTGTCCACCATCTACAAGGCACAAGCCAGGAGTGTGATGGAATACTCTCCACTTGCCTGGATGGGTGCAGCTCCAGCAACACTCAAGAAGCTCGACACCATCCAGGACAAAGCAGCCTGCTTGATTGGCACCCCATCTACAAACATTCACTCCCTCCACCACCGACGCACAGTGGCAGCAGTGTGTACCATCTACAAGATGCACTGCAGCAATGCACCAAGGCACCTTACACAACACCTTCCAAACCCGCGACCTCTACCAACTAGAAGGACAAGGGCAGCAAATGCATGGGAACACCGCCACCACCTGCAAGTTCCCCTCCAAGTCGCACACCATCCTGACTTGGAAATATATCACTGTTCCTTCACTGTCGCTGGGTCAAAATCCTGGAACTCCCTTCCTAACAGTACTGTGGGTATACCTACCCCAAATGGACTGTAGCGGTTCAAGAAGGCAGGTTACCACCACCTTCTCAAGGGCAATTAGGGATGGGCAATAAATGCTGGCCTGGCCAGCGAAACCCACATCCCGTGAATGAATAAAAATAAATAAATAAGTCCAAGTCTGTGGTTCAGGTCTGCCAGTTGAGTATCTCCAAAGTTTGGTATAATGCAAAAACTAAATGCATGATCATTTTCAACTGCTCATTATTGCTACTTTCACACTATCAAAAATAAATATGAGGCTGATATGAACAGTTTGCCAGTACTCACTATATAAGATGACCAATGAATAATGGCTGGTTGAGTGAGATACCAGTATAACTGTACCCCAGAATGAAACAGCACCTTCAGAAGAGAAAAGGAAAAAAACTGAATTGTATAAATAGGTTTTTTAATCCTCCTTTTTTCAAAAAAAAAAGATGCACTGTATTGTGTTTTGTCTTATTATTCAAAAGTATTCATTAGCCTGTGATGACTCATGCTGGATTATGAGCCGGATGTACAAGCAGTCTTACAGTAAATGAAAGTGGTTAATGTAATCAAGAATTAATGGATTTGGGAGCTTCCTGATTGTGTCTGCTGGAATATAGCTTCTGTGTGTTAGGCTTAGTGACTCTAGGTTCATGCAACTGGTCACACAAGCTCAAAAACAGCTACCAATAACATAGAAACATTGAAAATAGGAGCAGGAGTAGGCTATTTGGCCCTTCGAGCCTGCACCGCCATTCAATACAATCATGGCTGATCGTCCAAACTCAGTACCCTGTTCCCGCTTTCTCCCCATATTCCCTGATTCCTTTAGCCCCAGGAACTATATCTAACTCTTTCTTGAATATATTTAATGATTTGGCCTCAACTGCTTTCTGTGGTAGAGAATTCCACAGGTTCACCGCTCTCTGGGTGAAGAAATCCCTCCTCATCTCAGTCCTAAACGGCTTACCCCTTATCCTTAGATTGTGACCCCTGGTCCTGGACTGCCCTGCCATTGGGAACATCCTTCCTGCACCTAGTCTGTCCAGTTCTGTTAGAATTTTGTAGGTTTCTATGAGATCCCCTCGCATTCTTCTAAACTCTAGTGAATACAAGACTAATCGACCCAATCTCTCTTCATACGTCAGGCCTGCCATCCCAGGAATCAGCCTGGTGAACCTTCGCTGCATTCCCTCCATAGCAAGAACATCCTTCCTCAGATAAGGAGACCAAAACTGCACACAATACTCCAGATGTGGTCTCACCAAGGCCTTGCATAATTGCAGCAAGACATCCTTGCTCCTGTACTCGAATCCTCTCGCTATGAAGGCCAACATACCATTTGCCTTCTTAACTGCCTACTGCACCTGCATGCTTACTTTCAGCGACTGGTGCACAAGGACACCCAGGATTCGCTGCACCTCCCCCTTTCCCAATCTATCACCGTTCAGATAATAATCTGCCTTCCTGCTTTTGCCACCAAAGTGGATAACCTCACATTTATCCACATTATACTGCATCTCTGCCATGTATTTGCCCACTCACTCAACCTGTCTAAATCACACTGGAGCTTCTCTGCATCCTCCTCACAGCTCCCACTCCCACCCAGCTTTGTGTCGTCTGCAAACTTGGATATATTACATTTAATTCCCTCATCTATTCATTAATATATATTGTGACTATAGAGAGCTCACCTGAGCAGTACACTCTACTTGCCCCCAACTTATTGGTGTATTTATCACAGGACCGCTGCCCAAGACAGCATTGTTTAATTCTTGCAGTGATTTATATAAATGAGGTAGTGCTAGTCCCTCTAGAAAGTAGGAATACATGAACAAAAAAAGGCCATTCAACCCCTTGAGCCCGTTCCACCATTCAATTACACCACTGTCAATCCATTCTTCAACTCCATTTGCCCACCTTAGCTCCATATCCCTCAATACCCTTAAACATCAAAGAGTTTGCAATCTTGAAAATTTCATCTGGCCCATCACCCCCAAGCCTTCTGGTGCCATTAAGTACTACCTCCAGAATAGATTTTCTGTGCCAAGCGCAAATAGCCACTACAGACCACCACTTTTTATTTCTGTTCACAAGCAAGCCATGCAGGTCAGAAAGCTCCAGATTCAGGGCAAAGAGCTACTAATTAGGTACTAAACATTAGCCTGATTCTCCTCCCTGCCCAGCACCCCACTGTCCCCTCCCCCCATCAGGAATTGGCTGCCAGTTAGAGAGAAAATAAAAACTAGGTCAGGGTTCCTGCTCCTGACTTACAATACAGGAACAACAGAATGTGGTTTGCTTGTAACACCATTCCATGACCGAGTCTTAGCACTCACCACTTTTTTCTGATAGACACTTCAGCAAAGTATCAAAAGAATACTGGCACCCATGGAGCTGGCCAATATTTATCCCTCATCACAAAAACAGATTATCTGGTCATTGTTACATTGCTGTTTGTAGGAGTTTGCTGTGCGCATACTGGCTGACATTTCCTGCGTTACAACAGCAACTGCACTTCAAAAAGTGCAATGGCTATGAAGTGCTTTGAGACATCCAGTGCTTGTGAAAGGCACTATATAAATGCAAGTCTTTCTTTCTTTATGGAGCAAAGAGTCCACAACCCGAGGGGACCCAATTAAATTTGGATAGAATCTACAGCACAGAAATTGCCCAACTTGGTTATGCTGGTGTTTATGCTCCACCCAAGACTCCCCTCACCTCTCTTCATCTCACCCTATTATAACCTATTCCTGTCTCCCTCATGTACTTAAACTTTCCTTATATGTATCTGTGTCACTTGCCTCAACTATTCCATGTGGTAGCTAGTTCCACATTCTAACTGCTCTCTGGGTAAACATGTTGCACTGGAATTCTTTACTGGATTTATTGGTGATTATTTTATATTTGTGGCCTCTAATTTTGGTCTCCCCTGCAAGTGGTAACATCTTCTGCACATCTACCTTATCAAACCCCAGAGTCTCTGGCTGCAGCAATGGTAGGCTTGGATGTTTTGCAGCCTGCAGCCAGTGTTCGAAACTTAATGTTGCCTGGAGAGACCGACCACTGGGGTCCTGCACTGGTTCAAACTCTGATGTGCCCAAAAGAAACTCCAAATTTTCACACAGATTGAGAGACTGTCACATGATTAAGCCAGTGCATTCTCTTTTTCACTTTAATGAGATCCAAGTCTGAGAATTCCAATCTCAGGTCTTAGTGTTTCAAGGTTTACCCCTGCAGGTTTGTCTCCACTAGTGTTAATGTTCCAAGATAGCTTTGAATGTCTTGCTAATGAAAGCAAGATTAGACAGCTCATTCAACTTCTCACGCCATTGTTCTGGATGAGAGTTATGCAGACAGGTGTCTCCAGCTCCATACTTTGGAATGAGAGGTATATTTCAATGCAAATTGCGGTGGCCATCTTAGCTGCTGTCTTCTTAAAAGTTGAATTTAGGATTCCAGCTGTCCTTTTAAAAATTTAATTTAGGTTTCCAACTGACGAATTAAAAATCATCATTCAGCATAACACATTTTTATAACAATATTTTAATCAAGTTAGACTTTTTGTGATAGGGTAACTTTATTATTCATATTTATTAATGAATGGGCAATGTACCCAAAATGAATTTCTACACAGATAAATAAATTGAAATTGATTGATTGATAAATCTTTTTTGCACCTTCGCCAGTGCCTCTTCATTCTTTTTACAATATGGATATCAGAACGATGCCCAGCACTCAAGCATGGTCGGGAGTTAAGCCATTCAGGAGTGACATCTGGAAGCACATCTGCACATAAAGGGTAGTGAAAATCTGGAACAGTCCCTTCCAAAGGCTGTGGATGCTGGATCAATTGAGATTTTCAAGAATGCGATCAATCGACTTTTGTGAGGTTAGTTTGGTTGGTTGGCATCCTTCCATCTATGAAAGATGATGGACTCGCAGCAAACAGTCCATTTCGGTGGGGTGTCTTCACTTGGTGCACCTTTGCTGATGGCTCTGAAGGAAAATCCTTGACAGGCAAGTTCTGTCACAGGTGCCACACATGAAGCTGTTAAGTAACCCTGCGAGTTGTTATTTGATGTTGGTGCCTGTTGCTAAGCTGCTGTCGCAATTGGTCATTGTGATAGTGCACACCAGCCCACAGGATATGTCATTTCCCTCTTTCACCAGCTAGTGACTCCCAGGTGCGATAGTCAACAGTTAGGACCTTCATGTCATGCTAGCAAACATCCTTGAAGCAGATATTAATGGTCAAATATTACAGCATGAATTGAGAACAGTGCAACTCATCTGAGGTACCAGCAAAAATAAAATCAAAATTCAGTCTCATTGCACTGAATTTATATAAAGCATCATAACTTGTTGACCAGTGAGAAACACAGGAAGTTTCACAACCAAATCGATCATCGTAGGTCATCTGGTTGGTCCCAAAGCTTCAGCATCAACAAGATAGTTGAGTGGACCACTGAATCAGCCTCAAAAAAAACCACTGAATTAGACCAGAGTGCAGTTGTACCCAACTGTAGGCAGGAAAACAATCCTTCACATTGTATGACTAAATTTTAAAAATTTAGTGTAAATCACCCCTCTGCTTGCTGATGTACAATGGTTCCTGGTACACTCACGCCTCAAATACAAAATGATCATCCTTGTGTTCAAATCTCTCCATAGACTCACCCCTCCCCATCTCTGTAACCTCCACCAGCCTTACAACCCTCCAAGAACTTTGTTGTTCTAATTCTGGTCTCGTGTACATCCCTTACTTCTCTCATGCCACCATTGGCGGCCATGTCTTCAGCTGTCTAGGTTCCAGAATTCCCTTTCTACTCCTCTCTCCACCTTTAAGATGCTCCTTAAAACCTACCTCTTTGACGAAGCTAATAACTCCTTTTTTGGCTCAATGTCAACTTTTATTTTGTCTGATTACACTCCTGTGAAGCGCCTTGGGGCATTTGGCTATGTTAAAGGTACTATATAAATGCAAGTTGTGGCTGACCTACCTACCATTTAAGATTAGGAAAATCAATGATTAAATATGTTCAGACAGTTAACAAAATATTTAACATAAACCTTGGACTAGATTCTATATGTTCACCACACATTCAGGGTGCAAACTTACTGTTAGCCCACGTGCTTGGAGATTTAAGATCTAGACCAGCTGTTATGAATGAGAGAGGGCATTACTGGGAGGATATTACATTTTTAAACAACATTTGGAAGTCATCTATGTTCTGGTTCTTCAATACAATTCAGAGTTGGATTAAAAGTCAGAGAGCATTCTGGATAGTTTAGCCACACAGATTGAGAAGGTTTCAGCTTTGACCCTCAGTATATATGGAATAAACCACTAGAGCAAATAAAGAGAACCAGTTTTCTCTGGCAGGTGGGTCATTCATTAGACAACACAGAGTTAGCATAATTGGTAAAAGAATGTGCAAGAGAACAGAACTTCTTTTTTAAAACACAGCAAATTAGGATGATCTGGAATGCACTGTCTGAAAGGATGGTGGAATAATGTGGAAATAGTTGCTGTGGGAAAAGATTGGGGGAGTGGGACAAATTGGAAAGCTCTTTCAAAGAGCCAGCAGTAGCATGATGGGTCAAATGTATGAATGTATGGCTGTATGTATGAATTTATTATATTAGCCAGTGCAGCAGTAGAGGTATTAGAATTAGCTCAGCATCAGGGTTGGACAGGGGGAGGGGAATGAACCAGGTTTCTTGCTACATAGAGCTTGGCAGGGATGTCAATAAAATGCCAACAAGCACTATTAAGCATTGATGATGATGGTCACTTGGGAAAAGTATCAGCGGGCAACTACAGCAAATGATCAAGGAAGGAGGAGAGAATAAGTGAGATTGTTAAACTCATGGGTTGTGTCTGCTCCTGAGCCACATTCTTTGCAACGCTGCTATACAGTCAGTTATGTTGAGCATACCCTGAATTTAGTGCTTTTATACTGACAGGATAGAGGGTAGAAAAACTATGCATAGCCAATATTGGCTGCAGGGTTAAATACAGCAAGGGAGTTATTTGCTGTGGTTAAAATAATGTGGCAAATGAAGAAAATAAAAAAAATCAGCAAAGCAGTCAAATACATTTTCCTAATATAAAAGCAAAATACTGAGTTCTGATGAAAGGTCACTGATCTGAAACGTTAACTCTGCTTCTCTCTCCACAGATGCTGCCAGACGTGCTGAGTATTTTGCAGCACTTTTTGTTTTTATATAATAATTAAATACATTTTCCTGTTGGTGCATTTAAATTTCACCACAAATTTATATTAACTGCAAACATCTATCAGCTAAATTAATTTTACACAACCATGGAAGTAGCTCTGGGAGTGCACAAAGTATTCCCTGCACTAATATTTCCAGATTTAAATAAAAGGAACAGACCACAATGCACACATGCACTGTATCTCATTGATAATTATACCGCAGGTTCAAACAAAATGATGCAAGTTTCTGCTCGAGTTTCCTGCTCCAGAGACTTCAACACATAATCCAGGCTGACACCCCTAATGCAGTACTAAGGGGTGGGACACTGTTGGAGGTGCCATCTTTCGGATGAGTCATTAAACCAAGGTCCCATCTGTTGCTTCCGTTTGATGAGCTTGAGGTCATCCAACACTCTGCTGGCAGTGTTCTAACTTGCACTATGTCTCGTTCACCCATCACCCTTGTGCTCGCTGACCTACAGTGGCTCCCGGGTAAGCAACACTTTGATTTTAAAAATCTCAACTTCAATGTTCAGATCATGTCCATGGCCTCATCCCTCCGCACCACTGGTGGCTGTATCTTCAGCTTCATCGACCCTAAACTGTGCAATTCCCTCCCTAAAACCTCTCCATCTCTCTATTTCTCTCTCCTCCATTAATTCTCATTAAAACCTGCCTCTGACCATGGCTTTGTTCATTTGCCCCAATATCTCCTTATGTAGCTCAGTGTCAAATTTTGTTTGATAATGCTCAAGCACCTTGGGATGTTTAACTGCATTAAAGATGCTACATAAGTACAAGCTGTTTATGACGATGATGATGCAAAAGATCCCATGTCATTATTCCAAAAAGCAGGGAAGTTCTCCCCAGTGTTCTGTACAAGATCCTTCAACCAACATCACTAAAAGTAGATTTTCGGGCCATTACCAAGTTGCTGTGTGCAAATTGTGCCATGTTTCCTACATTACAACAGTGACTACACTTCCAAAATACTACATTGGCTGTAAAGCAATTTCGGGAGTCGTGAGGTAATAAAAATCAATCGCACACTCTGTCTCTCTTTCTTTGTGATGAGCATGAAATGACACAACTTTGCACAATGGCCCCCAACAGCCAATGAATAAACACACAACAGATGCCAGTGTATTCAGAAATCTTCACCTCTGAACCCTCACCTCCAAAAAAAATTGCAAAAGATCCCCACAAATAATACCAACCCAATTTCTCACTAACATTTTAGGAGCACCATACTTGTATACACAATCTGGTCATAAGAGTTAATGCAAACAATTCAGCTTGACAAACCACTGCATTATAGTAAGTGTGTATATGGATGTATAAACGCCAGGATCTAGCTCAAAGGCACTTGTGTCCCACATTTAAAATTAAAACAAGCCCAGTATAAATGCAGCTCCAGGTGTGGGGGTGGGGTGGGAGTGGGGTGGGGCGAGGGGGAGACAGTGAGAGAGAAGAGAGTGTGGAAAGAAAGAGAAAGGGGGAGGAAAGAGAGAAGGGGGAGAGATAGAGAGAGGTGAAAGACAGAGAGAAAAGAGACAGAAAGAAGAGGAAGAGGAAAGAAAGGGGTGAGAGAGAGAGAAAAGGAGACACAGAGAGGATTACAGAAAAAAAGGAGGGGAGAGGGAGGGAGGGAGGGAGAGGGGAAGGGTCAGGGCAGGCAGAGACAGAGGAGAACCCAAGCAAATCAAGCTTGAATCTGTAGTACCAATTATTGTGATATTAGCATTCTTATAATAAATTCAGCGCATCTTTATGGCACTAACAGTACAAAGTGAAATGTACTGTGACTCATTTGTTTGAAGTAAACACATATTTCAAAAGATGATCCAATCAATTCAACAGAAACAAGTGTACATGCAAGTGTGAATACAACTATATATTCCTTTTAATTAATCCTTAGCACTGAAAATAAGCAACAATACAAGAGCAGCTGCATCTCGAAGCATAGCCTACAGCAGGAGAGTAAATTACAGAACTTTGTATGCTAAACTCCTCAATCAAGTTCAGCATCAGAAAATCCATTCTTATACTTGTGTTAAAAATCACCCAAGCTCAGTACCAGAGTTCTATATGAAACACAGATACACTCTGTGAGCTTTATTACTTTTGTAAGGGGTAAGTATATACATTACTACTCTAACTCCCAGCTAAGCACAACAGCAAACAAATCCACACTAACCTATTTTATCACTTCTCTCCCTCTCTTTCTGTTACACCTTCAGTGCTAGGCCACCTAGTCAGATACTGAAGCTCAGCACCACAGCATGAATATCTTCCTCTTGACCATACAGTAATCAACTGCAAACCAGCCCCTTTTCGTCACTTGTCACCCGCAGCAATTGCTTATTAATCGTATCAACATATATCATCCACCTCCCCCAGCCCCCAACAGTATTCTAGCACTGACAGCTAAATCAGACAATACAAACACTCACACAGCACTGCCTCAGAACACAAGCCTTACCTCAACAAAGGCTTAATCTTCACATTGCTTTGTAGCAGCTTACCTATTCCAAATTTTTTCCACAAACACACACAGTTCCTTCCAAAGGTACAGGCCGCCACCTAATTTAAGGATTGTTCCTACAAACTCCTCTTCTTCCTCCTTCTCCTGCCACAAACATCTGATACCGGTGTATAACCCAAGTAACAGCACACAGTGGCTGGGACCTCCCCAGACATGATGTCATATTCTGAGTGACTCACATTGGTTGCGGAAGGAGAGAGAGAGAGAAAAAAAACCCAATGCAGACATCTCGACTGTTTAACAGAGTCATGCTTTGGGCAATATGGGATTGGCTTTGTTCTAATCTAATTGCTGGTTAATAATGTGAATCGAGGGAAATACGTATTATTTAGGTGTACATTCATAATGTATGGTACAATATATAATCCATGGAGTTGAAATGAAGCTTCAAGTAAGTCTTAAACAGACTACCTTCTAAATTAGAAGTGTACCGTGTAGTAACTCAGGCAGCATTCCTGGTACTGCTCTCTCCCACCTCCTACCATCACCTCACTCTCCTCTCTTGCTTCCTACCACAGCCTCACTTCATCTTCCTCGCCCCCCCACTCTCTACTATTGCCTTAATCCTCTCCCACCCACTACATCACATCACTCTTCTCTCCATTTCCCACACCCACCAGCCCACTCTTACATTTGCAACCGCTTACCATCACATCACACCTCCCCCCGCCCCACGCCCATGTTATTTTCTTGGTGCCCAGAACTTCCCCCCCCCCCCCCCCCCACCCCACTTCATCCATCAATAAATCAGCTACTGGATAGTGAACAAGAGGGAAACCCTGACTTATTTTCCACTCCCGATCCCATATTTGTTTGTTTGTTTTAGCCCCCTTACTCTGAGTTAACTCAACCAGATCAATCATTATAAAACAAAATCTTCAAATATTCTCTTCATTCCTTGGGTTTTGAGGAGCCAGCATGCTGCAGCAATTTGCCCCAATCCCTTGGGTGTCATTTTGTGTAGAGATGACCCATCTGGCATTTTTCTTATATAACCCAACGCCCAACTGAACTGCACAGTAACCATATTAATCATAACAGTAATCATATTAGCACTGTATAAAAACAATACATTTGTTAAAAAATTCAGACCAGAAAACAAGGAATACCTTTTGTATTAGACACAAAATGGACCATTGGAAACAGCAGGGTGGTGCAATGCATTGGGATATCAACCCACCACGCTGTAGTGGGGAAGGCTGTGCGTTTCAGTTCTACGCACTTTCCAACTGCAGCCTTATCAATAGGCTTATGGCATTTTCTCCACTCTAAAGAGCTTAAAGGAATCAAGGTCGCTAACAGAAGCCTAGTGCCTTAGTCAGGGAATGGCAAGCTCTACTGAAAAAGATATTTAAAAAGAGAAAATATTGTCAGGGTGTAAGAAAGGCTTCCATTTATATAATGCACGTCAAGAGCTCAGGACTTCTCAAAGATCTTAACAACCATTTTGTTTGTTCGTTTTTTCAACTTCCGAGAAGGATAACTGCTATGGACCTCCATCTCTGTCTGTCCTGTGCTGCCCTTACACGTTCTGCATAGGTTACAGCCATTTAAGTTCTTTTGAAGTGTAGTCACTGATGTAATGTAGGAAATCCTGCAGCCAATTTGTACAAAACAATGTCGCACGTATATGTGATAATGATCAGATAATTGAGGTTTTTTTTTTTAAAAAGGGCGATGTTGGTTGAGGGACAAACATTGGTCAGGACACCAGAGGAGAGGTCCCCTGTCCCTCTTCGAAATAGTACCATGGGTGGTTCAATATTGGGTCTGCACTAAGCTAGCTGGCCTCAGCAGGAACATGCTGCTAGCACCAACTCAACACTACAATTAACACAAACTCAGCACTACAACTGCCCTCAAAAGGGCATGGGAAAAAGCACAATAACTTGCATTTATATAGCACCTTTAATGTAGTAAAACATCCCAAGACACTTTCACAGGACAAACAAAATTTGACAGAGCTACATAAGGAGATTACGGCAGGTGAGGAAAAGCTTGATCAAAGAGTTGGGTTTCAAGGAGCATCTTAAAAGGAGGGAAAAGAGATGGAGGAGTTTCGGGAGCGAATTCTACAGCTTGGGGCCTGGACAGCTGAAAGCACTGCTGCCAATTGTGACGCGAGTAAAATTGGGGATAAGCAAGAGGCCAGAATTGGTGGAGAGCAAAGATCATGGAGGACTGTAGTCTGGAGGTGACAGAAAAAGGGAGGGAGGGGGGGAAGTTGTGGAAGGGTTTGAAAATAAGGATGAGAATTTTTTTTTAAAATGAGGTGTTGTTAGACCAAACATCCTTGCCTCAAGATCCATGAACAACTTACATTTATATTATCATGTTTAATGTCGAAAAAACATCCCAACCAGTTAATTTTGCTGAAACGTCTGCTTTGCATGGATGCTGGGAAAGTACTGAACTGGGCTCTACTACAATGTCTGTTCACCTCCAACCTCACTTCAAATAATCTACAGTCATTTACTTTGTTTAAGCTTAGTTATAACAAAATGGCCACTTGGCAAAGTAGGACTGGCAGCACCTCCTAACTCCCATTAAGGAGTTATCAACCTTCAGGGAAGGAGCAGAATTGAAAAAAGAAAATGAGGAAGTGAAATATAAGCAAACAGGCTAACTTTTAAAGTCAATTGGGGCTTGTGTAAAATGTAGTTTTTCAGGTAAAAGGATGGTATGGGACTTGAATTCAAGTAGGCTCTGACACATACCTGAGACCACTGCTGACAATTCTATGAATAAGAGGGAAATAAAGATATGTTGTACACTTCCTGTCAGCAATTATTCACACTCCAAGACCAAACCTTGCTTTAAATGAATCTTAGGGGTGATCTGAGAAGTTCAAACCTACAACAGATCAAACACTTCACTTGAATGACGGGCAATTTCCAACACTAACATCTATTGCCACTTGCTAACCTGCAAGCTTAAATCCTAACGTCCGTATTTAACATCCAAGGCCATTTTTAAAGTTTCTGAGGAATTTTCTTTTGAAGAAATAAATTTGTCTCAAATATTGTGTCAAATTTTGACATAACCTTTTAATAAAGATACCAAAGTCCATGTTGCATGGGGTCGTTATGTTTGCACAGAGCGTCGTGGCTTTTCCTGAACACACTCAGAGAATTCTAAGCCAAACCCGGATTATACAACCTAAGCACTTCCACTAAGCCAGTGCAATTTTAAACTCAAGACCTCCCCAGTCCTAAACACTTCCAACAATTCAGGTACTCTCTTATAAAAAAAATATATCTAAGGCTGAATAAATTCATTCATTCAACACAGTTTATGATATATAATTACTAAATATGCCGAGGTCCAAATATCTTCAGCTGCTTCATTAATAACCTTCCCTCCATCACAAGGTCAGAAGTGGGGATGTTCACAGATGATTGCACAATGTTAAGCACCATTCGCAAACTCCACTGATACTGAAGCAGTTCGTGTTCATATGCAACAAGCCTTGGACAACATTCAGGCTTGGGCTGATGTGGCAAGTAACAATCGCCCACACAAGTGCCAGGCAATGACCATCTCAAACAAGAGAGAATCTAACCATCGCCCCTTGATGTTCAAAGACATTATTATCACTGAATCCCCCACTATCAAAATCCTGGGGGTCACCACTGACCAGAAACTGAACTGGACCAGCCACATAAATGCTGTGTCCACAACAGCAGGTCAGAGGCTGGGAATTTTGCGGCGAGTAACTCACCTCCCGACTCCCCAATGCCTGTCCACTATCTACAAGGCACGTCAGGAGTGTGATGGAATCCTCTCCACTTGCCTGGATGGGTGCAGTTCCATCAACACTCAAGAAACTCAACACCATCCAGGCCAAAGCAGCCCGCTTGATTGGCACCCCATCCACCACCAACGCACAGTGGCAGCAGTGTGTACCATCTACAAGATGCACTGCAGCAACTCACCAGGACTCCTTCGACAGCACCTTCCAAACCTGCAGCCTCTACCACTTAGAAGGATAAGGGCAGCAGATGCATTGGAACACCATCACCTGCAAGGTTCCCTCAAAATCACACACCATCCTGACTTGGAACTATAACGCCATTCCTTTAATATCGCTGGGTCATAATCCTGGAACTCCCTTCCTAACAGCACGGTGGCTGTACCTACACCACATGGACTGCAGCGGTTCAAGAAGGTGGCTCACCACCACCTTCTCAAGGGGAATTAGGGACGGGCAATAAATCCTGACCTAGCAAGCGGCATCCACATCCTGTGAATTGTATTTTTTAAAAATTCTTATTCAACAGGCTAGTTGATGACTCTTATTGCTGGAGCAGCTTTCCTGTACATATTCACAGAGGATTAGACATTAAACTGAGGCCCCATCTGCCCTTTCAGGTGGATGTGAAAGATCCCATGCCACTATTTTGAAGTGCATGGGAATTCTCCCTGGTGTCCCAGCCAATCTTTATTTCTCAACCAACATCACTAAAAGCACCTGGTCTTTAATCTCATTGTGGTACCTTGCTGTGCATAGATGGTCTGTCCCATTTCCTACACTACAACTGTAACCACACTTCAAAAGTATTTCATTGACTGTAAAGCATTTTTGGATGTCCTGAACTCATGCACTATATAAATGCAAGTTCTTTCTTTCTTTTAGAGGCAAGCTTAGAAAGTGGAGAATAAACAAGGGTCCAGTCTGGCTGAAAATCATACTCTTCCCTCCCTGCCTGGTGCTGTTGGGGGAAGTAAAGAAAGGAAGAAAGGGAGGAACAAAAGAACTTACATTTCTATAGCACCTCAGCATATCCTCAAGCCTTCCCAAAGTGCTTTACAACCAACGGATCACTTTCAAAGTACATTTACTCTTTTACACTAGGCAAATGTGACAGACTAATTACACTGTGGCTAACTGGGATACAACAAGGTCTCAAACTGGTTCCCTGTTCAAGTGATGTTGTGAAATCTTGTTTTTTTGCATCCACCAAAAGGCTTTGGTTTGATATCTCGTTCCTCCCTCAGACGATGCAGTACTCTGTGCGATGCTGGGATGTCAGATTGTATGCAGGAATTCTAGAGTAAGGTTCGGCCTGTGACCTTCTGGTATGGAGACAAGAATGCTACTACTGAGTGGAGTTGGCACTTAAAATCAAATTTAAGAATGATAGCAATAAGTTCCTCACACAGCACATCAGCACATAGAATAGATTTCTGGACAGTGGAGACAACGACTCTGGAATAATTTAACAACTAAATGCTGCTATGGTGTGGGAACATTAAGACTATTCCAATGCTCCCCATTTTCCACCCTCTCCAAGCCTAAACTCAGCTGAAACTCTGATGCTCATATCCCACCTCACACCAAGTCCCGTTCAACCATTACCCTTGTGCTCACTGAACTACATTGACTCCTGGGCCAATAATGCCTCGATTTTAAAATTCTCATCCTGGAGTTCAAATCCCTCTGTGGTTTCATCCCCTACATATCTCTTCAACCTCCTCCAGCCCTATCACAACCTTCTGAAAACTCCGTATTCCTCCAATTCTATCCCCTTCTACACACCCCAATTCCTTTGCCCCAGCATTGGCAGCAGTGCTTTCTGCTGTTTAGGCCCTAAGCTCTGGTAACCCCACCTTCAACCTCTCCATCACTTCTCCTTAAAACCTACCGTGTCACCTGTCCATTATCTCCATCACTGGCTTGGGGGGGGGGGTCACTTCTTTGTCTGACTGTGCTCTTGTGAAGCACATTGGGACACTTTACTACATCAAAGGTGCTATATAGATGTTGCTTCTGGATTGATGGATTAAATGGGCGACCTCTAATTGTTTTGTGACTTTCCATTAATATACATCCTCAGGACATCTCACAGCACTTCACAACAAATAAATTACTCTTGAAGTACAATCACTGTTAAGTAGGAAAACAAAGCAACCAATTTACATGCATCAAGGTCCTATAAAAACAAATAAGGTAAATGAGTTAGAACATGTGTTTTTGGTTGCAGTTAAGGGATGAATGTTGGCCAGGGCATTGGTAAACGTCAAGATTGTTGAACATTCATCGCCAGAGCAGGCAGATGGAACTTGGGCACTTCCTTACTATTGTACTGGAGTGTCAGCCTTGGTTAACTGCTCAAGGCTATAACAGGTCTTGAACGCACAATATTCTAACTCAAGAAGAAAGAGTGCAACAGACTGAGCAAGGCCACACTTGATGCGTTCAGCACGCTCAGAGACAAGGCCCCCACTTGACCAGGTAACTCAAAAGGGTAATACCGACCCTTGAAGCCTTGCCCCAATATGAATCAACACCATCAGGAAAAGTGAAGAGAAAAAGGGAGAAGAAACATGGATATCAAAATGAAATTGTAATACAAGACACACACAATACACAAGTTACAAGCTTTCATTAACCAACTTAAACTAAATAGGAGTATACAAATGAAACGTCACTGCAACTTACATCAAATAATAATTAAACTACAAATTTAAATATTCTAACCTTTACCACAAAGTAAAAGCAAGTACATTTCCCCCTGTCATTAATGCATGCTACGTCTGGATAGGGAAATTCATTTTATACCAGCATCAACTTGCGCCTCCTCCCCATACCTTAGCAACCAGAAGAGTGATGGTTAAAAAAAAACTCAGAATTGATTCCAATAATCTATTTCCAAATCAATTCACATTTTACATCTTGGGTCTTTGGTAAGGCAAATTAAGAGAGTTTATGCAAAATCCCAACAGGTGGTTTTGCTCTGTCCTGCAGGTAACTAAAACTCACTCCTGACCTGGCAGTGTGAGCCTATTCTTTCTCCTTACTCCTCAGCTCAGGAAGCCCAAGTTATTACTGAAGCCATACCAATACACTTACATTGCAATTTAGGTCAGATAGGCTGAGCTGTCAATCAAAGTTCCAATTATGCGCAATAAGTCAGTGGCAGCAATATCCTTCTCGTTGCTTCCAGTTTTAATGTTCCTCTGGTCAGAGGATGACACCAACCCCTGAAGCCATACCTCAGCATAAATCAACACCATCAGGAAGGTGAAAGAGAAAAAGAGGAGAAAAATATGGAGTTTGCAATGGAATTGTAATTATAATAAATTTATGAATACAGAGGAAAAGTTACAATTTCTCATTAATGCTTTGATGAACAGCAACCAATTAAAATGCTGTAATTTTGAGGAAATGAAATGAAGAAATCACAATGTACTTCTTTTACATTTTCCCTCCCTGCAGACAACAATTTATGGAGGGAAGTTGCTTCTACTTCTGGCCTTTGCTACTTCTGAATTGGCTGCTGAGCATGAGTCAAGACAACTAGCTCTTTCTCCTGCCTTTCTATTTTGTGGGGAGCAAAGAAAAGGAAAGAAAGCCAGGTTTTTACTCTTTTTTTTCTCTAAATGCTACAGCTGATACTAAGTCCACTCCAAGTAAGTGAACATGTGTCTTAGCTCCCCACAGAAGAATGTATGGATTACTCACCACATTGTTACTGTGTGTTCAGCTGGTTACACCCAAAGTCACTTCAAACTGTCATAATGTTCCCAATTAAAATAGCTTCGGGCCATCACATTTGGCTTGCTGCACATCAAACATTTAAAATTATGACAGTAGATTATGTAACTACCCTCTCACCTAAGGAAATGATGATTCGTACAGAGACATAATACACAAGATGCCTTTAATTGATACTTCAATTGATAAAAATGCTGTTTGCGAAACAGGCTGAGGATGTACATAAGTGAAGAACCCACATTTTTGGAGTGTCTCTCCCATCTTCAGGGCATCCAATAAGTTTTCTTCATAGCCAATGAATGAATTACCTTTGAAGTAACTTTGTTTTGTCGACAAACACAGCAGCCAATTTGTGCACAGTGAGGTGCCACAAAGAGCACCAAGATGACTCTTTGTGGTGTTAGTTTTGACTTTGGATCTCTTCGCTCCCTCTCTAAATAGTTCAGATGGTTAGTCTACCAAGATCGGAATGTAACTGTTCAAACAGGAGGATCTTGGGTACAACCTTAGTCAGGGTTCAATTGACTGAAGCCAGGGTGATGGAGGTAGCCTGGATGAGTGATATGAAAACAGGATTGCGGAGAGGGAGGAGGGAAACCAGACATGGCTCTCTATCTTGATCGATATCTAGTGACCCCTTCCTACAAAGTGGGAATGTGTGGATATTGCATTAAGACAAAACCAGACTCAGCTACTCTTCTCTCTCTCACTAGCCCCACGCGCCTCATATGATCAAATCACTTGCCACCATTTGAGATTAAAGCTCAGAAGTTAAGAATGTTCAATTAGTGGTCAACTAGAATTATAGAACCTTGCCCAGCATAAATTCAGTGCTTTCAGGGTGAGAGTGGGAAGATTAATTGGTTTCAAGAAAACACCAAACGTCAAATTGCACTCTATGATAATGTTTCTATAAAGGTTAAAAAAAAATCAAACACCAAGGTTTGTTTACATTGGGTACAAGAATAAAAGGTGATACTGTGATCGATGCAGTGTTGAAAAATAAACACACAGATGACTAAGCAGGTTCGGGCTGAGAAAATGTGAATTAGATCATGAGCAAAGAGATCAATAAATCAGCCTGGCTCAGCGATTATCTGCTGTGCTTATTTCAGGCAGGAATATAGCATAGAGGTAATGCCAGCTTTACAGCACCATTAAAGCCCAGGGAGACAGCAACAACAGAATTTTAGGCTCGGAGAAATGTCGATGGGTCCCTCGCCCACCATCATTCTGAAAGGCTCAGGGCACAGAAACAACCAACATGTCCACATATGTGTAGTTCCTAGCAAGGATTACTCTAGTGATTGGTAGCAGGAATCCCTGCTGTGTCCCAGAAACACTGAAGCCAAATGTATGGCTCAGTACTACATGAGACAGTGCCTTTAAGGCTAAGGCAACCACAAGGGGAATAAAACCAAATAGTGCTGGAAATACTCAGCAGGTCTGACAGCATCTGTGGAGAGAGAAGCAGAGTTAACATTTCAGGTCAGTGACCTTTCAACTGTTCACAATGATTTGTACATAATGTTTGCCCACATAAAAGGTGACTGTACTTAAAAAGCAATTCCTTCAGCATGAAGCGCGTTATAAATGCAAGCTCATTTTCCCCTCTATCACCCATTCCCCAGTTAGCACAGATTGCTGTAACTTGCTTGCAAAGGACTACTGGCATAGTCACAGTGGCTGTGGGCTGCAAACTGAGGAATCTTTGAAGAAGCGATGCAGTGCAAGTTTTTAACTAAGAAATTAAACTGGTCATTGTAGAAACAGAAAACCAATCTTGCTCTATACGTAGGAAGTAGCTAAAGCATGAAAACTGGCCAACAGACCTTTTTAAAGAAAAAGGGACACAAAAGTTGTCTTGAATGAAAACATAACATCTGAGATAACTAACTTCAAAAACCTGCAACGGCTATTTTTTTTCCTCACTTCACTTTTCTCACCACATCACCCTAAGGCTCTCTCACAGTTCCACTCTCGTGCTCCAGTGACCCATCTAAGTTTGAGCTCAACAATGAGCATAACCAAGTCTTCCGCAGTATTTTGCTTCTATGTAAACAAGAATTGCTTTCTTCATTTTGAAATCTCCAGGTATCCGAGTGACTCATGTCAATGTCCAGCATTTAATTAAATGATATGAAACAGCAAGATTCTGATTTGATTTGGCATTTTCCAGGAACTTTTTTCCCCCATGTCCAACACAAAGGAGCACTCCCACAGGCAAGTCCATGCTTTCTGATCTGAAACCTGAGCTTATTCACAGATAAAACAAGACACAGCATGCACCGGGTGAACAATCACCACGTTTGCCATCAAAAGATACACTGGAGACACGAATTCCAGGCATCTGAAAAATAAACTGACAGTATTTCTCAGGCTACAATAACTAAACAATTCTAGTTTAGTAAGAAATATGAGCAGAAGCAAAATAAAAAACAGCAGTGAGAGATAACTCCCCCCCCCCCCCAGCACTCCCCTCTTAGCAAAATGCCTTAAAGTTGCCACAAGTCTCGAAAACACTTAATTTGGACCAACACCCTCTATGCCAGATTTATAATTGAAATTGGATATTCATGAGTGTTCACTTGCCACAACTTGTTGGGTACCTCAGGAAGCAGAGGTTCATGACAGGAATCATGACACAGGATCCCAATTATCCGCCCCTGCTCTTTGGTTTGGAGTCTGAACTGGAAGAAAGGAAGATTAATAAGAGGTATGCCTCTCAGTGAAACAATGTCAACCAAAACCACAGCCAAATAGGTTTCTTGCTCATGATGCTGCCACCTGTGAATCAAAGTGTCATTCTGGACCGCCACCTGCCAAGAATGAGGCATATATATATTTCACCATATGGACACTAAATTTCAAATTGTTGCTGGGAAGAAGTGAAGGGCTGCCAGACACTTGGCTGGAGGATATTTGCATACCAATAGGGACAAGAGAGGTTACTTCCGTTATCCACTTATCCTAAAATGGACTTTGATCACCAGGTATTGTGTGTAAGAGGAGACATTCCAGGGTCTGCTGGGACACGAGAATCCACAAACACAAAAGTGGTTACACCAGTTGGTCACTTGACTAACCTGCTGGCCAACTTAAGGAGTTTTTTGAATTGTACTGACAGTTTGAACTGAGACAAAACTTTTAAACTTAACATGAAATTCAATGGTATTACGAACACTATTTCCGAGTGGATCTTTTACTGTGACATTGCTTATTAACACTGCTTCATTACACAATACGAGATCTAAGATAGCTTTATCCCTAGTCAGTTCTACAACGTTGCAGGTTTGACTGACTGTGGGCCAGGAGAGCACAGTCATCGGTGAAAAGAAGTTCATGGATGAGTTTTTCTTGTGTCTTTGTGTGAGCCTGAAGACGCCGGAGGTTGAAAAGGTCTCCATCAGTCCGGAAGCATACGTAAATTCCCTCCTTAAGGTCTTCCGTCGCCTGCTGCCGCATCATGCTGAAACAGATGGTGAATAAGGTCAGGGTCAGCACATATCCCTGATTCATGCCTTTGGAGATGCGGAAGGGACTCGAGAGGTCGCTGTTTTGCTTGACCTGCCCGTACGATTTTCATGAAACTGCATCATCATGGCCAGGAACCTGGGTGGGCATCCAAGTTTTTCAAGGATTTTCCAAAGTCCATCTCTTCTCACGGTGTTGCATGCCTTGGTGAAGTCTACAAAAGTGACGTACAGGCCTTTGTATTGCTCACAACACTTTTCTTGTAATTGTCTGAGTGCAAATGCCACGTCTATGGTGCTTCTGTTTGCTCTGAAACCACACTGGCTCTCTGGGAGGCTTTCTTCCACAATGGTAGGCACAAGCCTGTTCAGAAGTATTCTAGCCAGGATCTTCCCAGCAAAAGAAAGGAGGGTGATCCCACGGCAGTTGGAGCAGTCTGATTTTTCTCCTTTGTTTTTGTACAAGATGATCATAACGGCATCACGAAGATCCTATGGAATCCTGCCCTGTTCCCAGCAGGCTGTGAAAAACTCATGGATCTTGGTACTTAGGGCAGGGCCACCATGCTTCAAGGCTTCAGGTAGAATTCCATTGTCTCCGGGAGCTTTGTTGTTCTTCATCTGGTTGATGAAGAACACGGTGGAGACTGACCAAAACACATTTGGCAGTGTGCATCCACTGTGGGAAGCCATTGGCCAAACTGGATCTCCGAGATTTTTGCATGCCTTCAGGCCTCTGCAGACGAGCCCCAAGAATATAATTCTTTCTCGCTCTGTCTACTAGAGCAAATATTTAAGAGAAAAAAACCACATCATATGTGGGGAGTTATGTATGAGTAATACTTAAAACCTGAAGTACTTCCCTTCAGAGTTCAGTCACCCTTAAGATGACAAGTGAAAACTCTCTCCGAGCTGCAGCCCAGAATTTCCAACAATGGGAGCTTTGTGCTGCTACAGTTGTAATGTGTTGACTTTGCGAAGGTCAGTGACTTCCCAGCTTCACCTGAATCGCCATCAGCAGGAATTAACCATCAAATGACAGTATAATCTCTGATTTGCAGAAGATCATTTATGTAATTAACTATGAATGATTTTAAGAGTCTCACGCTTGGAAGTCTTGCTCAAATACAAAAATGTACTGACACAGCAAAAATAAAACATTTCCGAATACTGGAAGTGCACTGGAATGCAAAGGATTTTAGCCTCACATCAGTCTGAGATAGAATTTTTATTTCTACCATTCATCCACCCAACTGCCATTCACAGATGGTCAGTTTGATATGATTGCACACAAACTATTTTTTAGAAAGGAGTTTATTTTCCTTTCATATTTTCACCTCCCACCTAGAATCATTGGGGGTGAAATCAGTCTTTGTTTGATGGGGCAAAACAAGTGATCGTACATAGAATCATAGAATGACTACAACACAGGAGGCCATTCGGCCCATTGTGTCGGACCAAGCTCTCAAGAGTAACACACCTAGCTTATTCCCGTAGTCCTGCAAATTTTTTCTCTTCAGCTAATTATCCAGTGCTCTTTTGAAAGCCTCTATTGAATCTTCCTCCACCACACTCTCGGACACAGTATTCCAATACCTAATCACTCTCTGCGTAAAAAAGTTTTTCCGCATGTCACTGTTGCTTCTTTTACTAATCACCTTAAATCAGTGTCCTCTGGTTCTTGATCCTTCTGTCAATGGGAACAGTTTCTCCCTATCTACTCTATCCAGACCCCTCATGATTTTGAGCACCTTATGATCTTTTCCTCTCCATGGAGAGCAGCCCCAGCTTCTCCAACCTATCCACATAACTGAAGTTCCTCAGCCCTGGAGCCATTCTTGTGAATCATTTCTGCACCTTCTCTAATGCCTTAACATCCTTCCTAAAGTGCGGTGCCCAGAACTTTTTAAAAATTTATTCTTTCTTGGGATGTGGGAATTGCTGGCAAGGCCAGCATTTGTTGCCCATCCCTAATTGCCCTTGACAACTGAGTGGCTTGCTAGGCCATTTCAGAGGGAAGTTAAGAGTCAACCACATTGCTGAGGGTCTGAAGTCACATGTAGGCCAGACCAGGTAAGGACAGCAGATTTCCTTCCCTAAAGGACATTAGTGAACAAGATGGGTTTTTATAACAATCAATGATAGTAATGGTGGCATGAAACGGAGACTAGCTTTTAATCCCAAATTTTAAATTAATTGAATTTAAATGCCACCCGCTGCCGTGGTGGGATTTCAACCAGTGTCTCCAGAACATTAGCCTGGGCCTCTGGATTACTAGTTCAGTAACATTGCCACTACGCCACTTCCTCCCCTCATTTTACACTATACTCCAGTTGAGGCCGAACCAGTGTTTTATATTTATCATTATTTCCTTGCTTTTGTACTCTATGACCCTATTTATGACAGCAACTGCTCTGTACACTGGGGCTTTTGTTGACTTACGGTGTTCTTTGTTGTCAAACACTCGCTGCCATAGTTTGTAGAAGGCTGAGCTGGTGCAGCTGAACCGGTGTTGGATCTCCTCATCAAAGGTAGCCTTTTGAGAGAGGTGGCTGCCAAGATATGGGAATCGCTCAACATATTCCAAAGTCTCTTCTTCAACATATATGGGAGGTGAAGTATTTGGCTGACCAGGTGTGGGTTGATATGAGTTTTGTTTTGACGACATTGAAGGACAGGCTAAGACGCTTGTGTGCAGAATTGGAGAGATCGAGAGCGGCTTGCAAATCTGGTGCACAGTGGGCAACAACACTGCAGTCATCCGCAAACTGTAGATCATGTATGTCTATGATGGTCAGTTTAGCTTTGGCATGGAGGCGACGGAGGTTAAATGGCCAGTGTCCCAGGGGAGAACAAAGAAAATGTTTCAAAGACACTCTAAAGCTCTCTTTGAAGCGCAGCAGCGTTGACATTGATGACTGGAAGGAGCTTGCTACCAATTGTTCAAAATAGCGACAACTTGTCCATCAAGCTGCATCATGCCTAGAGTCCAAACGCCTAAATGATGAGGCGGCAGAGAAGGAAAGAAAAAGAAGCAAATCCTGCACTCCGGATCCTATTACCTCATGGAACATCCTGGCCCATGTGCCCAAAGATCTGTGGGCCAAGAATTAGTCTGTTCAATCACCTGAAGACCCATGGCAGAAACTAGTGACCTGGAGAAGATGTCATCACCGAATTGAGGGACAGCTGATGACCACTGCTAGCCATAACACACAGTTCACCTCTTCTTCTACTGACACCATCTTAAATCAGGATAGCATTATTAACAAAAACTTTTATGAATTATGCCTTCTTATGCTGTTTACAATTTGATTCTATCATGTGCACATCCAAAGTTATGAAAGGTTAAAGCGGAACAAGGACTTTATAATAAAAATAAAGTGCTGGAAGTACTCAGCAGGTCTGGCAACATTTATGCAGAGAGAAATAGAGTTAATGTTTTAGGTCGGTGACCTTCATCAAAACCAAAGGACTTATTTACCCCTGTGTATGTATGTGTAAATATTTCTCAAAGTTCGGACAGGAGAAGCTGTTTCCGCTAGTAGGAAGGTCAGAACCAGAGGACACCGATATAAGATGACTGGCAAAAGAACCAGAGGGGAGAAGGGACCTTTTTTTAAACAAACAGTTTATGAACTAGAATACACTGCCTGAAAGGACAGCAGAAACAGATTCAATAGCAACTTTCAAATAGGAATTGGATAAATACTGGAAAGGGAAAAATCTGCAGCCTCTACCTTCTTTGCTCTAAAGAGGACAATCTCAACTCCTCCAGTCTCTCCACAAACCTAAAAAATTGTGTATGTTGATATAGACATGTGTATTTTCTTGTCAACTGATACTATACTTTTCCTGTAGTCTCGGTCAATCTCAATTTCCATAAAAGGAAACAAATAATACATATAAGGGGCTGCAAGATCAATGAAAATGCTCAACTGTGACACAGGTCCACTGCACCAAAGTTGTCCATTCACAGTGTCAGCCGTGGCTTAGTAGCACTCTAGGGATTAGGGATAGTATTAGATCCAAAGAGGAGGCTTATAAAATTGCCAGAAAAAGCAGCAAGTCTGAGGATGGGGAGCAGTTTAGAATTCAGCAAAGGAGGACAAAGAGGTTGATTAAGCGGGGGAAAATAGAGAATGAGAGTAAACTTGTGGGGAACATAAAAACTGACTGTAAAAGCTTCTATAAATATGTGAAGAGAAAAAGATTAGTGAAGACAAATGTGGGTCACACAGTCAGAAACGGGGGAAAATTATAATGGGGAACAAAGAAATGGCAGAACAATTAAACACATACTTTGGTTCCATCTTCACAAAGGAGGACACAAATAACCTCCCAGAAATATTAGGTCTAATGAGAGGAAGGAACTGAAGGAAATCAGTATTAGTAAAAAAACAGTGCTAGGGAAATTAGTGGGGTTAAAGGCTGACAAATCCCCATGGCCAGATAATCTACATCCCAGAGAACTAAGGAAGTGGCCCTGGAAATAATGGATGCATTGGTGGCCATCTTCCAAAATTCTATAGACTCTGGAGCAGTTCCTACAGATTGGGATGTGGCAAATGTAACCCCACTATTTAAAAAAGGAGGGAGAGAAAAAACAGGGAATTACAGACCAGTTAGCCTTACATCAGTAGTGGGGAAAATGCTAGAGTCTATTGTAAAGGATGTGATAGCAGAACACCTAGAGAGCATAAACGGGATTAGACAAAATAAGCATGGGTTTACGAAATGGAAATCATGCTTGACAAATCTACTGGAGTTTTTTGAGGATGTAACTAGTAGAATAGATATGGGAGAACCAGTGGACGTGGTGTATTTGGATTTTCAGAAGGCTTTTGATAGGGTCCCACATAAGAGGTTAGTGTGCAAAATTAAAGCACATGGGATTGGGGGGTAATATACTGGCATGGATTGAGAATTGGTTAACAGACAGGAAACGGAGAGTAGGAATAAACGGGTCTTTTTCTGGGTGGCAGGCAGTGACTAGTGGGGTACCACAGGGATTAGTGCTTGGGCCCCACCTATTCACAATATATATTAATGAGTTGGGTGAGGGAACTAAATGTAACATTTCCAAGTTTGCAGATGACTTGGAAATGATGACATGCCAAAGACTTGCAGGTTGGTAGGTTAATTGGCCATGATAAATTGCCCCTAGTATAGGTAGGTGGTCGGGAAACATATAGGGACCGGTGGGGATGTTATTGGAATATGGGATTCGTGTAGGATTAGTATAAATTGTTGGTTGATGGTCGGCACAGACTCGGTGGGCCGAAGGGCCTGTTTCAGTGCTGTATCTCTAAACTAAACTAAACTAAACTATGACACAAAGCTGGGGGAGAATGTGAGCTGTGAGGAGGATACAAAGAGGCTCCAATGTGATTTGGACAAGTTGGGTGAGTGGGCAAATGCATGGCAGATGCAGTATAACGTGGATAAATGAGAGGTTATCCACTTTGGTTGTAAAACACAGAAAGGTAGATTATCTGAATAGTGATAGATTGGGAAAGGGAGAGGCTCAACAAGACCTGGGTGTCCTTGTACACCAGTTGCTGAAAGCAAGCAGTCAGGTGCAACAAGCAGTTAAGAAGGCAAATGGTATGTTGGCCTTCATTGCAAGAGGATTTGAGTACAGGAGCAAGGATGTCTTACTGCAATTATACAGGGCAGTTGTGAGACCACATCTGGAGTATTGTGTGCAGTTTTGGTCCCCTTATCGGAGGATGTTCTTGCCATGCGAGAGAGTGCAAAGAAGATTTACTAGGCTGATTCCTGGGATGGCAGGATTGACATATGAGGAGAGATTAGGTCAACTAGGCCTACATTCACTACAGTTTAGAAGAACGAGAGGGGCTCTCACAGAAACCTATAAAATTTTAACAGGACTAGACAGTCTAGATGCAGGGAGGATGTTCCCGCTGGCTGGGGAGTCCAGAACCAGAGGTCAGTCTCAGGATACGGGGTATGCCATTTAGAAGTGAAATGAGGAGAAATTTCTTCACTCAGAGGGTGGTGATCCTGTGGAATTCTCTACCGCAGAAGGCAGTGAAGGCCAAGTCATTAAATACATTCAAGAAGGAGACAGATTTTTTTTTAATGCCAAATGGATCAAGGGATATGGGGAAAAAACAGGAACAGAGTACTGAATTAGATGATCAGCCATGATCTTTTTTGAATGGCAGAGAAGGCCCGAAGGGCTGAATGGCCTACTCCTGCTACTATTTTCTATGTTGCGCCGCAGAGTCCGAAAACGGTAGGTTCAAGTACAACTCCAAAGACTTGTGCACAAAATTTTGCTGACACTCCAGTGCAGTACTGAGGAGTATTGAACAGTCGGAGGTGCTGCCATTTGAATGAGACATTAAACTGGGGTCCTGTATGCCCTCTCAGGTGGACATAAAAGATTCTACTTCACTATTTTGAAGAGGAGCAGGGTGTCCTGGCCAACATTTGTCCCTCAACCAAAATCACTGAAAGATTATCTAAGCATTATCTCATTGTGGTTTGTGGAATCTTGCTCTGCACAACTTAGCTGCCACATTTCCTACATTAGATACTTCAAAGAGTACTTAATTGGCTACAAAGCACTTTGTGACATCTGGGGTCAAGAAAGGCGTTGTATAATTTTCTCTCTTTTTAGTTACAGTACAGGGACAGAGGGAGTTACTGGTCCAATGAATACATTGACATAGTACTGCATGTTCACTCAGCTATACTCCTTGCATGCAAGCACCTTCTCAGGCAGAGTTTTCAACAAACAAACGCACAAACCTGTGCACTTATGAAAGTTGAACTGCGACAGCTCCATGATGGTTCAAGGAATAAAGCCACCACAATGCAGATCAAGAAGTTCTCGCCTTCTATTCTCGTTCTACGCCATGTTAACTAATCCTGCTACAATAAGCTACAGCAGCCCTGAGGTAGAAAGAGAAACATTCTAAATAGCTAGGCAGTGTTTCCACTCCTGAACGGCGTCCAGGTCAAACAGCAAGGGAGTGGGAATACGCAGCTGCAGCTTTGTCACAGTACGCCCACATTCAAAGTAGCAGGTCCACAGTAACATGAGCACATCTCACCCACCCAATTTTTAAAAATATTGTACGTGTCTATGACACATCCACCTCTGAAGTTGGCAGATTGTTAGTGTTGGGGAATATTAGCATTTTCACCATACAAGTTCAGTCTGTGGCAGTCTCCCTCTGAGATGCTGTATCTTTTACTGACAATCTGGTCCTGACCAAGATGTTGAGAACATTATCCCCAGACTGCAGAAAGGAATAGTCGGCATGCCTGCTCTTAATCAATCGTTTAAGACAGAAAGGGAGCATCACTTTCCAGGACTTGAAGCTTTTGTGGAATAATCGCTCTTTGTTGCAGAAGTTAATCAAAAAGGAATGATTTACATTTGGCAATCATGCTTCAAAGTCAGGACAGGACACAAAGCAGCAATATAGTTGCCAGCCATGGTTCCGTCATAAAACTCTCATGCCTGAGCCAGAGGTTGGGAATTCATACCAAACTCTGAAGACTGAAGAACGTAAACTCTGCTGACCCTTCAGTGCTGTACTGAGGAACTGCTACATTGTTTGAAGTGCCGTCTACCAGATGCGATGTTAAACAGAGGCCCCTCTGCTCTCTCAGGTGGATGTAAAAGATGCCATGGCACTATTGGAAGAAAAGCAGGGGAGTTCTCCAGTGTCCTGGTCAATAATTATCCCTTAACCAACATCACAAACAGATGACCCAATCATTATCACATTGCTGTTTGTGTGTCCTCGCTGTGTGCAATTGGATGCCGCATTTTCTACATTGCAACAGTGACTACAATTACGTATACTTGAGAGAGTAGACGAGGTCTCTCTTTAATGTTTCATCTGAAAAATGGCATCTCCGATAGGGCAGCACTCCCTCACAACTGCACTGTGAGTGCCAGCTTGAATTTTTGTGCTCAAGTCACTGGAGTGGGACTTCATAAACAAGAATATGTTACATCTGATGAGTCTTGATTCTGTAGTGACACAAAGCAGTAATGACGCATGTATACTTGGGACCAGATTGAAACATGCTTTAAGTAAAATTCTGCAGTAAAATCCCACAAATACCTGAGATTTTTTTTTAAACTAGCTATGCAGAAAAATAATCTGGCTCACACTGCAACTGGCAAACCACCAACATCGAGTTAACACGTACTTCTCCCATATTTATTTACAGGCAGAGGATATAAAACTGATGCAAGGAAAAGCATCAGTGAATCACATTTAGAGCCAGCACTTTGCTCTTTGTTGCCCAGTGTGGCAGTCGAGTCTCCCTGCAAAAACACGATTCAAAGGATTAGCAGAAGCTTCCCCTGGTGGCACAGCTGGTTAACTGTAATATGTAACTTTGCTGTGCAGACTAGATGATGATTGGATTAGGAAAGAGAAAACAAAACAAAATCAGCTAGTTCTCGCTGAAGATCATTACGTAGACTCTTGCTGGAAAATCATTGTACGAGGTCAGGATAAAGTTTAGCTGTGATGTCCTCAGTTGTTGAATCGGCTGCCAATCACTGTCTAGACTCACACAAGAGCAGTACAGAAGAGGAACACCATTAAATCCATCTTAGCTCATCCATCTACAAAGAACAAAAGAACAAAGAACAGTGCAGCACAGGAACAGGCCATTCGGCCCTCCAAGCCTGCGCCGATCTTGATACCTGCCTAAATTAACACCTTCTGCACTTCCGGGGTCCGTATCCCTCTATTCCCATCTATTCATGTATTTGTCAAGATGCCTCTTAAATGTCATTATTGTACCTGCTTCCACCACCTCCCCTGGCAGCAAGTTCCAGGCACTCACCACCCTCTGTGTAAAGAACTTGCCTCGCACATCCCCTCTAAACCTTGCCTCTCTCACCTTAAACCGATGTCCCCTAGTAACCGACTCTTTGACCCTGGGAAAAAGCTTCTGACTATCCATTCTGTCCATGTCGCTCATAACTTTGTAAACCTCTAAAATGTCACCCCTCCACCTCTGTCGTTCCAGTGAAAACAATCCGAGTTTATCCCACCTCTCCTCATAGCTAATGCCCTCCAGACCAGGCAACATCCTGGTAAACCTCTTCTGTACCCTCTCCAAAGCCTCCACGTCCTTCTGGTAGTGTGGCAACCAGAATTGCACGCAATATTCTAAGTGTGGCCTAACTAAAATTCTGTACAGCTGCAGCATGACTTGCCAATTTTTATACTCTATGCCCCAACCAATGAAGGCAAGCATGCCGTATGCCTTCTTGACTACCTTATCCACCTGCGTTGCCACTTTCAGTGACCTGTGAAACCTGTATGCCCAGATCTCTCTGCCTGTCAATACTCCTAAGGGTTCTGCCATTTACTGTATACTTCCCACCTGCATTAGATCTTCCAAAACGCATGACCTCACATTTGTCCGGATTAAACTCCATCTGCCATTTCTCCGCCCAAGTCTCCAATCGATCAAGATCCTGCTGTATCCTCTGACAATCCTCATCACTATCCGCAACTCCACCAACCTTTGTGTCGTCCGCAAACTTACTAATCAGCCCAGCTACATTTTCCTCCAAATCATTTATATATACTACAAAGAGCAAAGGTCCCAGCACTGTCCCAGCACAAAGGGCGGCACAGTGGCGCAGTGGTTAGCACCGCAGCCTCACAGCTCCAGGGACCCGGGTTCGATTCCAGGTACTGCCTGTGTGGAGTTTGCAAGTTCTCCCTGTGTCTGCGTGGGTTTTCTCCGGGTGCTCCGGTTTCCTCCCACAAGCCAAAAGACTTGCAGGTTGATAGGTAAATTGGCCATTATAAATTGTCACTAGTGTAGGTAGGTGGTAGGGAAATATAGGGACAGGTGGGGATGTTTGGTAGGAATATGGGATTAGCGTAGGATTAGTATAAATGGGTGGTTGATGTTCGGCACAGACTCGGTGGGCCGAAGGGCCTGTTTCAGTGCTGTATCTCTAATCTAATCTAATCTAATCTAATCCCTGCGGAACACCACTAGTCACAGCCCTCCATTCAGAAAAGCACCCTTCCACTGCTACCCGCTGTCTTCTATGACAGAGCCAGTTCTGTATCTGTCTTGCCAGCTCACCTCTGATCCCATGTGACTTCACCTTTTGTACCAGTCTGTCATGAGGTACCTTGTCAAAGGCTTTACTGAAGTCCATATAGATAACATCCACTGCCCTTCCTTCATCAATCATCTTTGTCACTTCCTCAAAAAATTCAATCAAATTAGTGAGATACGACCTCCCCTTCACAAAACCATGCTGCCTCTCACGAATAAGTTAATTTGTTTCCAAATGGGAGTAGACCCTGTCCCGAAGAATCCTCTCGAATAATTTCCCTACCACTGATGTAAGGCTCACTGGCCTATAATTTCCTGGATTATCCTTGCTACCCTTCTTAAACAAAGGAACAACATTGGCTATTCTCCAGTCCTCTGGGACCTCACCTGTAGCCAATGAGGATGCAAAGATTTCTGTCAAGGCCCCAGCAATATCTTCCCTTGCCTCCCTTAGTATTCTGGGGTAGATCCCATCAGGCCCTGGGGACTTATCTACCTTAATGCTTTGCAAGACACCCAACACAATTATCCTTTTTGATAATGAGATGACTGAGACTATCAACACTCCCTTCCCTCGGCTCATCATCCACCAAGTCCTTCTCTTTGGTGAATACTGATGCAAAGTACTCATTTAGTACCTCGCCCATTTCCTCTGGCTCCACACATAGATTCCCTTCTCTGTCCTTGAGCGGGCCAACCCTTTCCCTAGTTACCCTCTTGCTCTTTATACATGTATAAAAAGCCTTGGGATTATCCTTAATCCTGTTTGCCAATGACTTTTCATGACCCCTTTTAGCCCTCCTGACTCCTTGCTTAAATTCCTTTCTACTGTCTTTATATTCCTCAAGGGTTTTGTCTGTTCCTAGCCTTCCAGCCCTTACGAATGCTTCCTTTTTCTTTTTGACGAGGCTCACAATATCCCGCGTTATCCAAGGTTCCCGAAACTTGCCAAACTTATCCTTCTTCCTCACAGGAACATGCTGGTCCTGGATTCTGATCAACTGACATTTGAAAGACTCCCACATGTCAGATGTTGATTTACCCTCAAACAGCCGCCCCCAATCTAAAAGTTTCGGGAACCTTGGATAACGCGGGATATTGTGAGCCTAGTCAAAAAGAAAAAGGAAGCATTCGTAAGGGCTGGAAGGCTAGGAACTGACGAATCCCTTGAGGAATATAAAGACAGTAGAAAAGAATTTAAGCAAGGAGTCAGGAGGGCTAAAAGAGGTCATGAAAAGTCATTGGCAAACAGGATTAAAGATAATCCCAATCTAAATTCTTCAGTTCCTGCCTAATATTGTTATAATTAGCCTTCCCCCAATTTAGCACCTTCACCCGAGGACTACTCTTATCCTTATCCACAAGTACCTTAAAACTTATGGAATTATGGTCACTGTTCCCAAAATGCTCCCCTACTGAAACTTCAACTACCTGGCCAGGCTCATTCCCCAGTACGGCCCCATCCCTAGTTGGACTATCTACATATTGTTTCAAGAAGCCCTCCTGGATGCTCCTTACAAATTCTGCCCCATCTAAGCCCCTAGCACTAAGTGAGTCCCAGTCAATATAGGGGAAGTTAAAATCACCCACCACTACAACCCTGTTACCTTTACATCTTTCCAAAATCTGTCTACATATCTGCTCCTCTACCTCCCGCTGGCTGTTGGGAGGCTTGTAGAAAACGCCCAATGTGACTGCACCCTTCCTATTCCTCAGCTCCACCCATATTGCCTCGCTGCATGACCCCTCTGAGGTGTCCTCCCGCAGTACAGCTGTGATTTTCTCCTTAAGAAGTAATGCAACTCCCCACCCCTTTTACATCCCCCTCTATCCCGCCTGAAGCTTCTAAATCCTGGAACATTTAACTAGATAGAAACTACAGACCCACCCATCACTCCATTCAACTGTTCCTTCTGTGCCAGCCATGGCTCAGTTGGGAGCACTTTCACCTCTGAGTCAGTAAATAGTGAGTTCAAGCCCCACTCCAGGGAACTGAGCACATAATCTATGCTGGCACTTCAGTGTAGTACTGAGGGAATGCTGCACTGTCAGAGTTGTCACCTTTTGGATAAGACGTTAAACTAAGGCATTGTCTCCTCTCTGAACTTGTGCGCTCAGGTCTAGCGAGGTCAGGATCACTTTTGATGCAGCCCCTCAGAAAGGCTTAAAGTGGTTGCCAACATTGACCTGAGAACACAGCTTGCATCTAACATTTTCCCATGCATTTCACAGGAGCAATTATCAAACAACATATGTCAGTGAGAAGCACCAGCCACTATTAGGGGAGGTGACCAAATGTTTGGCCCAATAAGTAGGCTTTAATGGAGTGTCTTAAAGGATTAGAGAAAAGTTAGTGAGGAGAGGCTTAGGGAGGGAATTCCAGAGTTTAGGTCCTAGGCAGTTAAAGGCACAGTCTCTGCTGGTAGAGTGATGAAAATTAGGGATACGCAGGAGGCCTGATTTGAAGAAGTGCAGAGAGCTCGGAGGATTGTCGGGATGGTGGAGGAGCGAGGTCTTGGAATGAATCGAAAACAAGGATAAGAATTTTAAAATCGAGGAATTATACAATAACTATGTTGGGAAAGTACCGCAACTGCACCCGGTACAATTCAGCTTCACCAGGAGAGGAAGAGACAAAAATAAAATCAGATAGAGAAACAAAAACAAGGTACGGCATCAGCGCCCGGATACAAATTTCTCCAAGATCATTCACAAAATTGGGAAGCATCCGTCAAGTAGTTTTCTCCAAATAATGGTAATTTCAAACAAACGAAAGGCCTCCATTCAGTAATGCCCTGATAAACAGTAGTCATTTAGTAATTACAACATTCTTTTCCAAGACCATAAACTCATTCCAGAGATACTGCATACTGAGTGCAATATAATCATGGGTACGCTGTTAGAACTTGTACAAAAGAATCCGAAATATTCACCATGTTACTCAATGTGATCAAAGCTTCACAGGATAGATTGATTGGGAAAGCTCCCTGTTTTTCAGAACCAAGTCCCCTCTTGATCGATCTCCTCTTAGCCTCTTTTAAGACCCAATTTTTAGTATAAGGTTTCTTTTAGTTATATGGGATTTTTTTCCTCACACAATCTTCCTGATTTCTTTTAGGTGAATGTCAGTATGGAACAGCGCCCGAAGTGTGTTGTTTTGGAATGATTTAGATCACTTCTCCAATAAGTAAGGTAAACATTTAAGAGACGAAAGTGATTGTCTTAGGCGCGACATTTAACTCTGCCTGACATGACACCGTACACTGTCCCTTCTCTAGCTGTGACATATGAATCTGGCTCCCTGTTTCAGAAGACTGGACCCCTATTTTCATCTTATCTCACTGTCCAAGTAAAATGGCTTGTTTATTTTAATGTCACCGATACTTTTCATTATTCTGAAGACCTGCAGTCGTCCAAGGGGAGGAGACTTCAGCATATCTGGCATACAATCAGGAGGATGAGGTAAGAGCACATTTAAATAGAGGTGGAAAGCCAGTTGCACAACATGATTCAGTATAGATGAACTTAACTAACCCAGCACAGACCAAAGATAAACCCAAGACTTTTCTTGTTTTTATAATCACTATATACGCCATTTAATGGCACTGCTAATCCCATGCAAAACCAGAACATCTGGAGTTCACAAGTTTTGACCATTCCAACAAGTATGTAAGCTTGAAATCATACTGCTTGATAGCCACAATAGATCTCCCTTAACCTCTGCTTTTCAAAAGTTGCCAACGAGATCATGAAAGCACATTTTCTCCCTGGAAATGTAGCCACTGTAACCTTTGTTTGCCCAGCTAAGGAACCTGGAGGGTGAAACTTAGTGATGTAGCCTGGGATGCCTAGTATCAGGTATATACAAGTTTAAACAAATGAAGCCCAATGAACTGCTATGATTAACAATGAGACTTAGAAGACCGCTGAAAATGCTCAGCAACAGCACTCTAGTTCAGCAAGTAAGGGACGTAGCATTCAAGTTTGCTTCAAAATGATTAAATTCACTGATCATTACAAATCGACTGCCAAAATACACTTTTCTTCTGCAACAAAGAAAGAGGCACAGAAGGCTGTCATATTCAATGTGGGAGGCTAAAAGAGGTATGGTTGCACATTGCAACCCATTTGCAACTGTATTCAATTAAACCAATCTGTGGCACAGTAACCTGTGACAAGACACCTAGTACTTGGCCCAAACTTGGACAGGAAAAGAATTCCTAACCCCAAAATGAGAATTTCAATAATTCAATACTTTCAGGAGAGAGAAGGCTGTACTGAAACAATGTTTGAAAAAAAAGTTAAGAAAAATTAATATTCTTGCTGCAATTTTGTACCAGTTTCCAGCAGTTAAATATCTCTTGCATTGCTTTTCAAGTTAGATCCTGGGAGCAGAAATGCAGCAAGACCTGGACAATATCCAGGCTTGGGCTGATAAGCGGCAAGTAACATTCGTGCCACACAAGTGCCAGGCAATGACCATCTCTCACAAGAGAGAATCTAATCATCTCCCCTTGACATTCAATGGCATTACCATCGCTGAATCTCCCACTAACAAAATCCTGGGGGTTACCAGTGACCAGAAACTGAACTGGAGTAGCCATATAAATACCACGGCTACAAGAGCAGGTCAGAGGCTAGGAATCCTGCAGCGACTAACTCACCTCCTGACTCCCTAGAGCCTGTCCACCATCTACAAGGCACAAGTCAGGAGTGTGATGGAATACTCTCCAGTTGCCTGGATGGGTGCAGCTCCAAAAACACTCGAGCAGCTTGACACCATCCAGGGCAAAGCAGCCTGCTTTATTGGCACCCCATCCACAAACATTCACTCCCTCCACCACCAACGCACGGTGGCAGCAGTGTGTACCATCTACAAGATGCACTACAGCAACACATCAAGGCACCTCAGACAGCACTTTCCAAACCTACGACCTCTACTAACTAGAAGGACAAGGGCAGCAAAGGCATGGGAACACCACCACCTACAACAAAAGTTGATTGATGAGGGAAGGGCTGTAGATGTCATATACATGGACTTCAGTAAGGCGTTTGATAAGGTTTCCCATGGTAGGCTGATGGAGAAAGTGAAGTCGCAAGGGGTCCAGGGTGTACTAGCTAGATGGATAAAGAACCGGCTGGGCAACAGGAGACAGAGAGTAGCAGTGGAAGGGAGTTTCTCAAAATGGAGACGTGTGACCAGTGGTGTTCCACAGGGATCCGTGCTGGGACCACTGTTGTTTGTGATATACATAAATGATTTGGAGGAAAGTATAGGTGGTCTGATTAGCAAGTTTGCAGACGACACTAAGATTGGTGGAGTCGCAGATAGTGAAGGGGACTGTCAGAGAATACAGCAGAATATAGATAGATTGGAGAGTTGGGCAGAGAAATGGCAGATGGAGTTCAATCAGGGCAAATGCGAGGTGATGCATTTTGGAAAATCCAATTCAAGAGTGAACTATACAGTAAATGGAAAAGTCCTGGGGAAAATTGATGTCCAGAGAGATTTGGGTGTTCAGGTCCATTGTTCCCTGAAGGTGGCAACGCAGGTCAATAGAGTGGTCAAGAAGGCATACGGCATGCTTTCTTTCATCGGACGGGGTATTGAGTACAAGGGTTGGCAGGTCATGTTACAGTTGTATAGGACTTTGGTTCGGCCACATTTGGAATACTGCGTGCAGTTCTGGTCGCCACATTACCAAAAGGATGGAGATGCTTTGGAGAGGGTGCAGAGGAGGTTCACCAGGATGTTGCCTGGTATGGAGGGCGCTGGCTATGAAGAGAGGTTGAGTAGATTAGGATTATTTTCATTAGAAAGACGGAGGTTGAGGGGGGACCTGACTGAGGTGTACAAAATCATGAGAGGTATAGACAGGGTGGATAGCAAGAAGCTTTTTCCCCAAAGTGGGGGATTCAATTACTAGGGGTCACGAGTACAAAGTGAGAGGGGAAAAGTTTAGGGGGGGATATGCGTGGAAAGTTCTTTACGCAGAGGGTGGTGGGTGCCTGGAACGCGTTGCCAGCGAAGGTGGTAGACGCGGGCACGATAGCGTCTTTTAAGATGTATCTAGACAGATACATGAATGGGCAGGAAGCAAAGAGATACAGACCCTTAGAAAATAGGCGACATGTTTAGATAGAGGATCTGGATCGACGCAGGCTTGGAGGGCCGAATGGCCTGTTCCTGTGCTGTAATTTTCTTTGTTCTTTGTTCTCCTCCAAGTCACACACCATCCTAACTTGGAACTATATCACCGATCCTTCACTGTCGCGGAGTCAAAATCTTAGAAATCCCTTCCTAACAGCACTGTGGATATACCTACCTCACATGGACTGCAGCAGTTCAAGAAGGCAGCTCACCACCACCTTCTCAAGGGCAATTAAGGACGGGCAATAAATGCTGGCCTGGCCAGTGATGCCCACATCCCATGAATGAATAAAAAAAGAGCAGTCTCCAAGAATTCTTATTCATGAATCCGGCTTTCAGAGACTGCTAACAGACTCCAAAACCCAGTTGCGCTTGACTGAAATGAAGACCGTTATAAAAGCAGATCTAGAGACAGAGTATTGCAGCACAAATACTATCCAAGCTTTACAGTTGACCTCATTTTATGACTTGATTTTGTGTAGAGGAGGCCCCCACACACACCCCAAATCCCATATTCCTGCAGCTGGGCAGTAAACCTTTCTGTTCACAACTCGTTTCTAAGAGTTGTGCCAGACTGGTTAGTCCTTTGACTGGAGCTGTCCGGCGTTTGATTTCATGATGAAGTTGTTTAATAAGGTAGAGAGAGATGTTTCCACTTGTGGGGTGGGGGTGTGAAGACTAGGAGTCATAAATATAAGAAAGTCACCAATACATCCAATAAGGAATTCAGGAGCAACTTCTTTACCCAGTGATGGTTAGAATGTGGAACTTGCTACCACAAAGAGTAATTGAGGCAAATACATGCATTTAAGGGGAAACTAGATAAGTACTTGAGGGAGAAAGGAATAAAAGGATATGCTGATCGGCTGAAATGAAGAGGAGTGGGAGGAGGCTCACATCAAGCATAAGTACCAGCATAGACTAGTTGCCCATTTTTGTGTAATTGTATATAATGAAAACGGTTTCTATTACTTATATTTTACTTTTGCTGCCCAATGTTGCTCACAGAGCCTTTCAGATGTTCGCTGATGAATGCAGAATGTACAGCACCATGCACAACTCCTCATCTACTGAAGTAGTCCGTGTCCATATACAGCAAGACCTGGACAACATTCAGGTTTGGGCTGTTACGTGGCAGGTTACATTCATGCTACACAAGTGCCAGGCAATGACCATCTCCCCTTGACATTCAATAGCATTACCATCGCTGAATCTCCCACTAACATCCTGGGGGGTTACTATTGACCAGAAATTGAACTGGAGTAGCCATATAAATGCTGTGACTACAACAGCAGGTCAGAGGCTGGGAATTCTGCGGCAAGTAACTTACCTCCTGACTCCCCCAGAGCCTGTCCACCATCTCCAAGGCACAAGTCAGGAGTGTGATGGAATACTCTCCACTTGCCTGGATGAGTGCAGCTCCAACAACACTCAAGCAGCTCGGCACGATCCAGGACAAAGCAGCCAGCTTGATTGTCACCCCATCCAATGCCTTCAACATTCACCCCCTCCACCAGTGACGCACAGTGGCAGCAGTGTGTACCATCGACAAGATGCACTGCAGCAACTCATGAAAGCTTCTTCGACAGCATCTTCCAAACTCGTGACTTTTACCACCTTGAAGGACAAGGGCAGCAGATGCATGGGAACATGACCACCTGCAAGTTCCCCTCCAAGCTGTTCCTTCACTGTCGCTGGGTCAAAATCCTGGACTCCCTTCCTAACAGCATTGCAGGTGTACTTACACCACATGGACTGCAGCGATTCAAGGTGGCGGCTCACTATCACCTTTTCAAGGGCAATTAGTGATGGACAATAAAATGCTGGCTTAGCCAGCGACACCCACATCCCTTGTAAGAATTTTTTAAAACTAAGAGCGAGCTAGCGGCCAACAGGCAGACACAAAATTGGATTACGCAAAACCCATGTCAAGTTGCACAATTTGTTCAACTCTCCACTATCAGCAAAAGGATGATCGTTTGTCTGAGTAATTTATAGTGGTACATACAGATGGAAGGTTCTGACAAAAGTAGGATTAAGGAGAAACCATTTCTACTGGCAGGAGGGTTAGTAACTAAAGGACACAGATTGAAGATAATTTGGCAGAGAAACAGAAGAGAGTTGAGGAAAATGTTTTTTTTTTTGCGCGTGTTATTGTGATCTGGAATGCACTGCTTTTTTTTTTATATTGGTTCATGGGATATGGGTGTCGCTGACTAGGCCAGCATTTATTGCCCATCCCTAATTGCCCTCGAGAAGGTAGAAGCCAGAGAGAAGGTAGTGAAAGCTTATTCAATAGTAACTTACAAAAATTAAATTGGAAATATACTTGAAGCAGAAAAATGTGCTGGTTTATGGAGAAAGGGAAGGGTGAAGGAGACTGATTGGATAGCACTTTCAGAGAACCATCACAGGAACGCTTGGGCTGAATGGTCTCCTTCTGTATTGTAATTCACTTCCATCGTTAGCATGGGAGGCACTCCAATAAGAAAACCTCCAGGACCCAGTCAGGGCTCAGCTAAGACCTTAACATTTTTCAAATCTGATGATGCACTTAATCAATTCCACAATTTCAAAACTATACTGGAGACATGAGTGGAGGAGCTAAAAGAATGATTAAAGGGTCACTCTGACAGCTCATAACTGTTGAAATTATATTTGTCAGTTTGAAGTGAGAAGCAGAAGGAAGGGAGCTGATTTTTACAACCCGCATTTATATAGCTCCTTGAACGTAGTTAAGGGTGTTGTACAGGGATGTTATCAGACAAAATTTGACACAGATTCACATAAAGATGATATCAGACCAGTGACCAAAGGCTTGGTAGGTTTTAAGGAACATCTTAAAGGAGGAGAGAGAGGTAAAGAGGCAGAAAGGTTTAGGGAGGGAATTCTGGACCTTAGGTCCTCGGTAGACGAATGCACAGCCGCCAATGGTGGAGCGATTAAAATTGGGGATGCACAAGAGGCCAGAATTGGACTGAGATATCTAGGTAATGGACTGCAATATTATTTACTTTACAAAACTTGGCACACAAGCTAATGGAAAAATCTTCTGGCTGAGGAGCTCATTGCAAAACTAAACACAAGGCTCAGAGTGACTGAGACATCTTATAATTCACAATGCACAGAGCATGGCAAAGCCTCAGGGACCTAGCAAGGTCTTGAAATATAACTTGAATAAATGAAAGCTCCATATGGTTCAAACGATTGTCACGATTGAGTCTTGGGGATGTAGTGAGTGCTCAACCATAATTTGCTCCAAAGCAAATTCCAATACTTAGTGTCATGTTAGTCTTGACTCAGTAGTAGTTTGAGTCAGGTCATAGGTTCATGATTAGTTCCAGAGATTTGAACATGTATTGTACTGTGGTTGGTGCTGTATTTCACATCGGACAAAAAAAAACTGAAATCCCATCGGCCTTCTCAGGTGAATGCAAAAGATTCCATGGTACTACTCAAAAACCAGGGGAGTTCTCCCGGTGTCCTGGCCAATATTTATCTCTCAGCATATATTACTGAAACAGTTTATCTAGTTATTTTGATCACTGCTGTTTGTGGGATCTTGCTATATTCAAATTAGCCACTGAATTTCCTTACATTGCAACAGTGACTGCATCCAGGCTTGGGCTGTCAAGTGGCAGGCAACATTCACACTAAGCTACTGTCAGAGTGCCTGAGATTGTCCTCCCCACTTTCAGGGCAGGGATTTGAATCCTTGTGTTGTACTTCAGACTGTACATGGTTGCTCTTTCAGCTGCAGTCCAAAACAAGTCAAGAGTCATGGCCTGCAGATTGTGGATGGCCTTGGCTAATTCAAGGATTAGCTTGCTGACCTGAAACATTAACTCTGTTTCTCTCTCCACAGATGCTGCCAGACCTGCTGAGTATTTCCAGCATTTTCAGTTTTTATTCCAGCATCTGCAGTATTTTGCTTTTGTATTAGAGAGAAAGGATAGTCTGCAACACACAGCTCACCTCCTCAAAAGCCTATCTATCATCTACAAGGCTCAAGTCGGGAGTGTGATTGAATGCTCACCACTTGCCTGGATGGTTGCTGCTGCGACAATACTCAAGAAGCCAATACCACTGACAGCGCAGTTTGCCTGATTAGTGCTCTGTCCCCTAGTCTCAATATCCACCTCCTCCACCACAGCCCTGTGGTTGCAAGTAAACACTGCAACAACTAACCAAGGTTAAAACAACAGCAACTCCCTACCCAATGAGCTGTACAATGATAAAGACAACAACAGCAATGTTGTATGAACACTATCAGCTCCGACTCGCATATCATTTGGACTTGAACATATCGCTGTTCCTTAATGGTCACTGGGTCACTATCTTGGAATCCCTTACCAAACAACATTGTTGGAGGATCATTACCACAAGCATTGCAGCCAAAGGGGCCACCACCACAACCTTCTCAAGGCAACTAAGATATGTAATAAATGCAGCCTCGTCAGTGATGAATATACAGAAGATTTAAATCACTTCACAGAGGATAGATCACCTAGGGAGACAAATCAGAGAGGGAGCTGGATAGCATTATCATAGAAAGAAAGACACCCAAAAGGCAAGAGAAATGGAGTACAATAGTAGAGACCCTCTGAGGTCCCTTTCTATGTAGCACGTAGCTCCCAAATACTCCCTCAGCTGGACTACCTCCCTATTCTTTCATAAGTCGATGGTTCCAAGATGGATCACAACTGGTTCTTCCATCCTTTCCTAAGCTATTTTCTAACTGCTTTATGTTTTAACTGACCCTGAAACCTGGTAGGCAACACGTCCTCCTGGACTCAATTACAACAACAGAGGATACCCTCTCTTCCCCAATCAAATCCCCTATAATGGCAATCTTTCTATTTTGGTATATCTCTCTTTACAGCCTCCTGCTCCTTGGTGCCTTCATTAACACTCTGGTCCTCCTTCCCACAGCCTCCTTCTTTATCCCTGCAGTTAGCAAGTACATTGTACCTGACCAAATTCTGTGGTTCTCCTTCCCAGTCACCACTAGATTCTCCCTACCCTGCTAACCAGTGGAGGTGAATCCTAGAACCAGTCACCATCACAGGTCCCCAGTGGAACTGAACACCATAGAGAGTAAACTTAGGAAATCAAACCACATAAAGATTTTAAATCATAAATATTAAGATTTGTTCTTAAATTTCAGTATCTGAAGAAATTTCACCTCACCACATTAGAAAGACAGTTCTTTTAATTTTTGACGTTTTGTTAAAAACATTGTTGGAAAACATTTTAGCCTAAAAAAAGCGAGTAATTTACCAACATTCTAGTTTAAAATTGATGGTGCTATTGATCGATGGGAAGCAGCTGTTCTGCACAGCTGGCAAGCAAACATCCATTCCTGCATTGATCAAATTGGTTAATTTCTCATTTCCTAAATGAGGATTGGTGGTCATTGCTGACATTTGCTGTGGACAGTGATGCGCTCAGTTATGACTAATGACTCCAAGGGGGGAAAACACACCATCAACTGAGATTGAAAACCGTTTCACAGCATTTGATGGATTGTTTGAGTCCCATTGACTCAGCAGCTAGAAGTTCAGGAAACATGATTTTTAATTTTTTTTTAAAAAGGCAAGTGTAATCTTGTCACAACAATTAATCGCTACTGAACAATCCATGCAAGATCTTCCTTACTTCCAGAAAAGCACTTGATAAAGCTCTGCACAAAAGGCTTTTATGTAAGCTGTGGGGAGTAAAGGTATAACCAGGGAATGGATAAAAGATTGGGTGAAATGTAGAAAACAGCAGACACTTGATCAGAGTTTTGTCAAGTGCTGATTTGGTTGCGCAGGTATCTCTGTTGGGACCTTGCTTCTGATTCTAATTTGCATCGATTGGATTCAGAAGCTTAATGATAAATTGTCAAATACGGCCAGCATGAAACTAAGGAACTGCTGAATGAGGTAGACAAAATATGTAAGTAGTAGAACAATCGTTAGATAAATTTTAACATGGACAAGTGGAAAGTATTGCACATAGGAAGGAAATATGGGTGGCATGTGCTCCATGAATGGCATTGAAAGAGATAAGGAAGGAGTCGAAAGAGATTAGGACTGTTAGTAGACACAATGCTCAACAATGTGGAGCAAACAACAAAGCAAACTGAAAAACGTAACTAACTATCTGAAACAAGAGAGCACAACTTGTAAGAAGTCACGGTTGCAGTGCTCTGAGAGAGGGGGAAGAGATGGATAATGTATAAAATCTACATATATACACATACATACATAGGGTTCATAGGTTATTGCATCCAACGCTGAGATCAGTCAACTTGGCACAGGCCAGAGTTTGCGCCTTGGGCTTTCCTTGCTTAAGTGGCTCAGTTCACAAGTATATTTATCCACTGTTCAGTCAGAGCAGTGCTCCAACTATATTTCTTCTTGTTCTTAGGCAGGGACCGAGGATGACTTACTTCCAATCCGGTTCAGTGAGTGCTAACATGGTTAACGAGTCTAATGCACAAACCGCAGACTCAACCACATGAGGCAGGGGGTGTTTGAAGAGTTAGATAGTAGAGTTACTTGGGGAACTCTGCACGCCTTCCGGTGCCTGGACTTGGCTTCCGCGTGCTCCCAAAGAAATCTCACGAGTTGCTCGGCACCTTCCCGAATGCACCTTCTCCACTTTGAGCAGTTGAGGGACAGGGAGTCCCATGAGTCAGTGGGTATGTTGGATTTCTTCAGGGATGCCTCGAGAATTCCCCTAAAGAGTTTCCTCTGTCCTCTTGGGAGTCTTTTGCCATGGCGAAGCTCAGAGTAGAGTTGTTGCTTTGGGAGCCTGGTGTCAGGTATGCAAGTGACGTGGCTCGTCCAGCTAAGTTGGTTTTGAAAAGTACCTCGATGCTGGGAATGTTGGTTAGGGAGAGGATGCTGACATTAGACCACCTACCCTGCCAACGAATGTGAAGGATTTTGCGGTGGACAGCGTTGTTGTATATTGTTGATAGCTAGATCGAGCTTTGTCTACAGAACTCTGAGTTTGTGTATCTAAATAATAACTCATTTATTTTATTTACACAACTATATATAGTCTCCTTAAGCATGCCTGCTAGCACCTCATGATGCTTCTTGCTTCTTCCAAGCCTATTACCCATGTGACTATTACAGTGGGAGGGGTTACTCACTGTCTCAAACATTTAACTCTTTCATACCTTTATACTACATCTCCCCCCCCCACCACCCCCCTCCAAGTCTTTTTCCATATACACACACACATTCATTCTTTTTGACCTTACATACTACCCCATCTCCACTCCCCCTCCCCCACAACAAGTCTCTGACATCACAGATTCAATCTGTCAGGAGGTGTCATGACTCTCCCTGATCGTGTTCTTGTCGGACTCGGAAGATCAGTCGTCTTTCTCTGAAGTACTGGTTGACGACTTGGATGGCCTTGACTAAGGTTTGTAGTATCTTGTTGTCTCTGGGTTTCATGATCACCATTTGGTTCAACCAAATATATAACTGATTGTTGTTTGAGGAATAGGGATAAGGTTTCTTCTATTTTGTCTTGTAGTACTTGAAGTAAGACCTCTGATGATTTTCATCTCCCTGGATGGCTATACCTTCTCTTCCTAGATCTTGCATCCACACCTTTTCTCTTTTCTTCAACCTGGGTAGGTTTCTCGTACGAAATCTCATTGCAATTGCGAGCTTGTTGTTTCCTATAAGACTTATCTCTGTCTTGAATTCTGATTATCCTGGATGTCTAGCACTGGAAGTAGTTTCTTGGGTTAAATTGAAAGCTCAGTTTTTAGCTTCCTTCCCGTCAACAGCTTTGAAGGCAATAGTCCACATAACAATGGAGTAGATTGATAGTTCAAAAGTGCAGTTGGAAGATCTTGGTTTTTCAACGACAACCTAATAGTTCTGATTCCTCTTTTGACTTCTTCATTAGATTGAGGACATTTTGGGGAACTTGAGATGTTCAAATCCCCACTTTCGCGCAAGTTGTGTGAAGTATTCGTTTGCACACGGTGGTCCATTGTCTGACACAACCTCGTCTGGAATATGATGCATTGCAAAGATCTCCTGTAAAACTTGAATGACAGATTCTGCAGTTGTGGAGTACAACCTTTTCACTTCAATCCATCTTGAAAAATAGTAAATCACTAACATGTATGATTTTCCATTATACATAAATAAATCCATACCTAGACGTTCCCACGGTCTGGTTGGAAATTGTGTTGTTAAAAGAGGTTCTTTCTGGTCTGGTCTGTTTACTGCATATACCTGGCAATTCGAGATCATTTGTTCTATATCTCTGGATATTCCTAGCCAGCAAACGGATACTGAGCCTGTGCTCTGCTTTCGTGATACCTATGTGGCCTTGATGTATTCTTTCCAAGACAGCTAACCTAAGTGAGATCGGAATGACCAGTCTGTCGTTATACATCAGTAAATCATCCATGATAGTCAAACGTTTCCTGAATTTAAAGATGATTTTCATCATCTTACCACTGGGACATTGTTATTGCCGACCCAGTGTGCAAGATTAATATATACAAATGCATTCCTCATTTGAACGTGAAGAATTTCTTGGAGCTTTTGTGAACTTGCCAGCCATTGCAACACTGTGTACTGTGAATATGACTCTTATTGCATTCACAAAGTTAACATCCTGTTGTGGAGGATAGTCAATAGTTGCTTTTGATGATGCATCAGCGAAAGTATGCATCTTTCCTTGTACATATACCATCTCATACATATATCTCATCAACCTCAACCAGAATCTCAGAGGCATCCTTGCAATTTCCTTCTCATCCAATAAAGACGCTAATGGTTTGTGGTCTGTCTCAATCACAACTTTCAAGCCTATAATGCAATGAGAACTTCTAAAGCCCACACGACTGCAAGTACTTCTTTCTCAATGACAGCATATCTTGTCTCAATCTTGCACAACACTCTAGATGCATAATGGATCAGTGTTCAACATCCTTCTGGCTGTTCTTGAAAAATGACTGCTCCTAACTCTGTAGATGAGGCGTCTTCTGCAATTGCGGTTGATATTGAAGGGTTATAGTGCGCTAAGATATCTAGTGATATGAGCATTTCCTTGATCCTTTGGAATGCCTGCTCTTGTTGTGTATACCGACACCATACTTGATCTTTCTTCAAGAATTGTCGTAATGGATCGGAAACAAGTGCTAATTTGGGTAAAGATTTTTCCAAAAGATTCACCATTCCAAGGAATCGTTGGAGATGTTGCACAGAAGTAGAAATTGGGAATTTGTCTTTTGTGGGTCTGCCATTATACCCTTGCTACTTACAATGTGTCCAAAGAAACAAATAAACATTTTCGAGAATTCACACTTTTCATTAAGTGTCAGCCCTTCTTCTTGAAGACGATTAAAAACTGCTCTTACCCTCTGATCATGTTCTTTGATGGATTTCCATTGGACTAGGATGTCATCTACAAGACCTTGGAGAATGTTCGACATGGTTCTTTGGAAAATTTCAGGTGCAGATATTATATCGAATGGCAAACCATTAAAAAAAAACCTTATGAATGAAGTGATAAATGTTGTTAGTAATCTTGACTTCTCGTCCAAAGGAACTTGCCAAAAGCGACTATTCGTGTTGAGTTTCGTGAACTTAATACTTTTGGATAACTTTGCCAAGCTTTCGTCTACTGAAGACATTGGATGAATTTCCCTTGCCACAGCTTTGTTAAGCTACGTTAAGGCCACACAGATAAGAAGAGTACCATTTGGTTTTGGAAATGGAACCATGGCCGCACACCACTCCATTGGCTTTGTGACAGGAGAATGACTCCCATCCTGGTCATCTCTTCCAGCTGATGTTGAGCTTGGTTCATCAACGGGCATGGTATCTTCCTTGGCGTAAAGATACATACCGGTCTGGCACCTTCTCAACGTTATGCTACACTGTCTTCAATCTTCCTAAACCCGAAAATAGTTTTGGAAAGTTTGCTTGAAAGCAACTGTTGGACTCTGGCTGTTTGATTTCATCCACTTTTTTGAATTAGATGTAGTTCTAAGCACGCTTTTCTACTTAACAGAGAAAATTCTTGTTTTTTCCAGAATGTACAGCGTTTCCATTATCTCCCTTCCCCTGTATTGGAGTGTCGCTTGTAGCTTTCCCCTGACCTTCAGTTCAATCTCTCCCGGACCATGTAACTGAGTGTCTGCTGGTTGCAAGAAATGTGTCAACAGCCAGGGCTCTTGGTCTGACCACACTTTGACACTTGCACCGGTGTCCAATTTGAAATTAGTAATACGTCCATTGACATAAATGTCTACTGTCCAGAATGTCTGATTGGGACCATTAATCTCCCCTAGGAAGTCGCATGGTTCATCTTCCAATGGAAGTTGCTCCACTTCATTCACAGCTGTGTGCGAAGACTTTAGCATATTTGTGAGAAGGGGGCTTGCTCTGGCACATCTTTCTGAAATGGCCTGCCTTTTTGCAATTAAAGCACTCTGCTTTACTAACAGGACGCTGTTGGCGCCTGTGGGTCTTTTTGCCGCCACAGCACTGGCAGGGTTTAACGGGGTCATGCAACTTTCCACTTGAGTGTACCTTCTTATACGAAGATTGCTTTTCTGTCCTGTGCTTCAGGAACAGTACAGTCATCGGATTGCTTCGGACACAAGGCAGGTGGCTCTATTTTGTCTTTGCATCTCTGCATGTCAAATCATCTGAATCTTTCTCGAGGGTGAAGTCATCTTTTGACTTTAAGAGACCCGATACTCATCAGCCATTCCCACTACTATTCAGTCCCTTATCAACTCCTCTTACTCACAACTCTCAGCCAGTCTGTACAAATCATTAATGATAGCGTCCACTGATTCACCCAACTTCTGGATCCTTTTATGAAACTTTGGCCTTTCCAGGATCTTATTGCTTCTTAAAGTATTTATCGAAGGCTGGTAATACATCAAACTTGTCTGAAGCCTCATTAACGCCTTGCCTTATGATCCCATCAGCAATTGCACCCATGGAGTAGAGTAGAATATTTACTTGCTCCACTTCAGATTTGGTGTGTAGCTGTGAAGCTATTCCAAATCTTAGAAATCTTATTCTTCATATAGACTAATTCTATATATGATTGGGCCCTTCCGAATTCTGAAAACTTTTAGGTATTGTGTATTTTGAATCCATTCTTTGTAAACTTTTTAGGATGTTCCCTTACTATTTAGAAATTTTCATTGCTTTAAAGGAGATGTTGTCGCTCTTTTCGGGTGTTCCCGCGCTTCGGTATCCGAGTAATAGCCACCAACTCTGGACCTACCCTTCATGAGGGATCAGCTTTTCCCCTCATTTTGCCTGTCCAGTGCACAGTTAGACAACGTTTCTACCCTTTTCAAAAGGTTCCTCATTCGATCACTGACCATTGCTCAGTTCTATCACTTGGAGCGTGCAATCGCTGGAACAAAAACAAGAAATGCTGGATTCACTCAGCAGGTCTGGCAGCATCTGTGGAAAGAGAAGCAGAGTTAACGTTTCGGGTCAGTGACCCTTCTTCGGAACTGACAAATATTAGAAAAGTCACAGATTATAAACAAGTGAGGTGGGGGTTGGGCAAGAGATAACAAAGGAGAAGGTGCAGATTGGACCAGGCCACATAGCTGACCAAAAGGTCACGGAGCAAAGGCAAACAATATGTTAATGGTGTGTTGAAAGACAAAGCATTAGTACAGATTAGGTGTGAATAGGTGCAATCGCTGGACCTGGATTCTTCTCGCAGACCATCACACTTCTTGAGGCGCAGACTCAATGCCAGTGCAGCTGATTCACCGACTGTTCATGTCTTCCTTCGTCTGTGGAGCACTTTTGGAGCTCTTTGCAGTCTCCCAATGAGATCTGCAGTCTTCTTGGCGTTATTGTACCAGGTTAGGTCTTTCAGTATTCTTTGCGTGTGTTCACAGCTGCCTCCATATTGTATATTGTTGACAGCTAGGTCAAGCTTTGTCTACAGAACTTTCAGAGTCTGTGTATGTCTAAATACTAACTCATTTATTGTATTTACACAACTATACACACTCTCCTGAAGCACGTCTTGCTCGCACCTCTCAATGCTTCTAGATTCTTCCAAGCCTATTATCAATGTGACGATTACATCATCATCACTACAGTGGTATGGGTTACTCTCACTGTCTCAAACATTAACCGTTTCAGACCCTATAGTGGTATTTCTTCAGTGCATTGTAATGTCTTCCATAGATTGCCCAAGACTCCATATAGGAGGGCTGGGATCACTGCTGCCCAGTAAACCATGGCCTTAGTCCCAGGTTTGAGGTCTGGTCCTTGAATATTCTCTTCCTCAGTCGGCTGAGGGCAGAGCTGGCACAGTGAAGAGAGAGCGAGAGTGAGACAGTGTGAGAGAGAGAGCGAGAGTGTGAGAGTGTGAGAGAGTGTGAGAGTGTGAGAGAGAGAGAGAGAGAGAGAGAGAGAGAGAGAGAGAGAGAGAGTGAGAGTGAGAGTGAGAGAGAGAGAGAGAGAAAGACATTACTGTGGGTCTGGAGTCACATGTAGGCCAGACCAAGTAAAGACAGCAGACTTCCTTTCCTAAAGTACAGTGAACCAGATGAGTTTTTACAATAATCAATGATAGTTACTGAGACGAGCTTTCAATTCCAAATTTTTATTTTTATTAATTGAATTCATCAATTAACTGAATTTAAATTCCACCAGCTGCCATAGTGGGATTTGAACCTGCGTCCCCAGGGCATCAGCCTGGGCCTCTGGATTACTAGTTCAATGACACTACCACTATGCCACCATCTCCCCAGGTTTGAAGAAAATAGGTTAGTTTGAGTGCAACGTCATTACATCAACACAAAAATGTGTTGCTGGTGCCACTAGCTTGAGTAAGGCTGGGAGTCGTAGGAAGACCCAGGTCCTTCTTGCCATCAGCCTTTAACAAAAGCCCTCCCATGGGTGACCAGGACTGTTATCACAGCCCGGCCACAATGCATCAGTTTGTGAATGCTATGGGTATGTAGGAACATACCCAAGGGCTGGGCCAAGCATAGAAAACTGGACTGCTGAATTATACAGTTTAAGTGGGTAGTCTCCATTAACACGTGTAGTGTTAAGGCCACTATGCAATGTGTTTTGACCTTGCAATGCCAGTGTGTTTGTTCCTTTGGTGTCACACTTGGCCCAGAGATCAGCTTTCGACCTCATATTGACACCATTACTAAGAATGCCGATTTCTACCTCCCTAACAGCACCCAGCTTCGCCCCTGCTCAGTTTATCAGCTGCTGAAACCCTCATTCATGCCTTCGTTACATCCAGAATTGACTATTTCATTGCACTCCTGGCTGGTCTCCCATATTCTACCCTCACCCTCCGCAAACTTGAGGTCATCCAAAACTCTGTTGCCTGTGTCTCAACTCGCACCAAGTCCCGTTCACCTATCATCCTTGTGCTCGCTGATCTACATTGGCTCCTGATCAAGCAAAGTCTTGATTTTAAAATCATCCTGGTTTTCAAATCCCTCAATCTCCTCCAGTCCCACACCCCTCCTCGCTTAGCTATCTAGCGCCTCTAATTCTGGCTTCTTTTAATCTTTCCATCATTGGTGACTGCATCTTCAGTTGCCTCAGCCCTAAGCTGTGGAATACCCTCCCTACCTGCCTCGCGACCTTGTTTTCCTCCTTTACGACACTGCTTAAAATCTATGACCAAGTTTTTGGCCATCTGACCCCCAATATCTCCCTTGGGGGTTCAGTGTCATATTTTGTTCTATAATGCTCCTCCGAGGAACTGTCATCATCATCATCCCCCACCAAGATCAAAGCTGACTTGCTGTTTCTGCAGGAAGGCACAGTGCTGCACCTCAGCACCTACAGGCAATGGTTGTGATGGTGGTCGCACAGGCCATTGATCTGATCAGGAGGGAATGATTGCCATTCCTCGGTCCTGGGTATTCTGCTGCGAGAAAGCGACTTCACCATCACTGAAGTTAAGGAGGTGGTAGGTGGCCGCCTCCTCCTAGTAGACGTATTGCACAAAAACACTCCACTCCAGTTAATCAATGTATACGCTCCAGCTCTAAAGGGCAGGTGGCTGGCCATCTTCCAACAGCTCTCACTACTGCTGGTGATGTCCAGATTAGTCATTCTTGGCAGTGATTTTAACTGCATCATTGATGTGGCTGAATGACCCAGCAGGGCCAACAGCAAACTGGACACTACGCCAGACACCTGATGGAAGTGATAGAAGGCACTAAGCTGCGTGATGTCTTCAGCAAACCTGGTTGAGACCAAACCAGTCCATCCTTTCCAGGATAGACCTCCTGCTTGTGTCCCAAGCACTCGCGTCGGATCACAGAACAAGAGTGAAATGTCCCGACTCCAGAAAAACATGCAGGATCTGCTCCTGCTGCATTTGATGGGGGTCGATGTCCAGGAGGATCGCCATGAGGTGAACAGCCAGCAGACCTCGCTCTTTTCCTCGGAGGCCTCCAAGATCTCCTTCCAGTCTAAAATCTGCACCGTGCAGCATGACGGGATATGCTTGTTTTTCTTCTTCCAAAAGATACATAGATTGAGCTATGTGATCAGCAGCCTGAAAGACGACGACAGCTCAGTTAACGTCATCACAACCTAACATACTAAGATCAGCAAATCCTTTTATGCCGGGTTGTACAACATGTATCCACGGACAGCACAGCCTCCCAGTCCTTCCTGTCCTCTATAACAGAGGTCTTAGATAACAGCAAGTGGAGAATCTGGACAGACCGCTAACTCTGGACACGCTGACAAAAGCAGTCAGATCCTTCGAGACGAGTAAAACACCCGAAAGCAACGGTTTACCTGCCGAGTTGGATTCAACCATGTGGGACTGAAGTGTATGGGAGTATGCTTCTGGCTGGCAGTGTGGCAGAATCCATGAGGAAAGGCATCATCACCCTCATCTACAAGCAGAAGGTGGGGGAGGGAGGAAATCAGAAATTCTGTCCAAGGCCATTCTCAATCAGGTCAAGTCTGCTCGCAGTTGGTGATCCACCCTGATCAGACTCGCGCTGTAGCTGGCAAGAAGATCTCTGATGCATCCCAGTAGCACAAGCCTGATTGCCTACATGCAGGACAGGAGGGTGGATTCCTGCCTCATTAGCTTGGACCAGGAGAAGGCTTTTGACAGACACCCACTTGATGGATGAGATCTTCAAAATGGAGTTTGGGGAGCGAATCCACAATTGGATCCAACTGCTCTACACAAATATCAGGAGTGCAGTTTCAATCAATGGCTAGGAATCAGAAAGCGCGCCAAACAAATCTGGAGTCAGGCAAGTCTGTCCTCTCTCCTCTGTCTTGTTTGTGTGTTGTATTGAACCCTTTGCCGAACCCATCAGGAAGAATGTGGGCATACGAGGGGTTATAATCCCAGGCTGCGGAAGCTCACAGGTCAAAGCCTCCTGGGAGAAGCATATAATGTAAAACAGAAACTGGGCATGTGGGAGAAACAATCCCTCTCCATTGTGGGTAGGAAACTGGTCATCAGGTGCTCAGTGCTTTTGGCGTTGCTATAAGTGGTGCAGGTCTCGCCCGTACCCCATTCCTGTATTGCAGCAGTCACCCAAGCCATCTTCCACTTTATCTAGAGATCAAAAACAGACCGTGCATGCAGGAAGCCATGTACAAATCTCTAGATAAGGGGAGGGGTGGGGGGGGGGGGGGGGGGGGGAAGAAATATACCCAAAGTCACCCTCATCCTGATGGCTACATTCGTCTGTGACTGCATCAGCTGGGTATAGACCCTCAGTATGCAAACACCAAGTGTCACTGCGTGTTAAGGTTCTATTTGTCCCTGGTGTTACGAAGGATGGGTCTGACCAGGTTACCATGGAATGTGCCATTCAGTTGGGCTATGCCATACCACCTGTCCCACGTGGAAAAGTTTGTGCAGAAAAGCACCTTTGACCACAAGTCCATCAGACAGTGGTCTGCACGTTAACGTCCTCGAGGCCCTGCGAGAGATGATGGTGGATCCTGTCGGATGGTTCCTTGAGCATACTGTCAGTCATTTGGCAGAATGACTCATCAGCAGAACTTTGAAACAAGCACCAAGACATAGCTTGGCTGGTGGTGGGATGGGCCCTCTGTGTCAGATTCTTCATGCACACCCACAGTCTCAGCACCACTGCATGCTGCCCTCGTGGCGCCTGCAGTGGGGATGAGACTGTTGTCCACCTCCTTCTAGAACATGCCTTTGCACAGCAGATCTGTAAAGAGGTTTTTGTTGAGGTTCATCCCGAGCAACTCCGTAACACAGGACTCTGTGCTCTACTAGCTATTACCAGGGACACAGACCGAGACAAAGATCAATGCTGGAGGGCCATCAACTCAGTGAAAGACGCTCTTTGGTCTGCCTGATACTTGCTGGTCCTCAAGTGCAAAGAGCTGTCCACAACAGAGTGTTGCAGACTGGCATATTCCAAGGTCCAGGACTATGTGCAAAGGGGCACACTCCAGCTTGGGGAAAGGCTCAATGGGGAAAGGTTATAGTGTAAGGCCCTCCTGCCATCGTCAACCAAGAGGCTGGAATCTGTGTAAAACTCCTCGGGCTGCACGTTTGACATTGAATTACAAATTATATTTACAATATACATTTTAAGTGTGGTGAGGCCCCTCAGAGCGTCACAACCCATACTGAAAGAAATTGATCTTTATTGCAGTTTATGTAATGTCAAATTCAAAATTTGTAATGCACCTTTACAAATTTTATAAAGTATTTTTTTGGGAAAAAAACCAGTAGGTACACCCTGATGTTACTGCCAGTCACAGTGCTATGAGAGATAGCAGCTGCCCAAAAATATTAAGACATCTTACATGGAGAGGAAAGTACCAACAACGAGCAGCAACACAGGACCTCAAACACAAAATACTTCCAGGCAATTTTCAGGAAATATTTTGTAAGCAGGCAGCATCATCAACAAACACCACAGATGACCACTCCACAGCTCTGAAACTTTCTTCTTTTCTCTGAGGAGCGGGTGATGTGCTTGTGACTTTATCTGCCAGTTAGGTAACCAAACCAATTAGAACCAATGACTGAAATCTTCCCAAAGAAGCAGCATTGCTGTGTGCCTCTGATAGCTGGCAGCAGAGCTAACTGGGCTCCACCTCCATTGTAGTCTGATTCACCTTTCTCTATCTAGCTGCAGATGTCTTGAACTCTCAAGCATTGCACCGATATCATGGCTGGTAGCGACCTAGACCCAACCATCTTCAGCTGCTTCATCAATGACTTCCCCTCCATCGTAAAGTCAGAGTGGGGATGTTCACTGATGATTGCACAATGTTCAGCACCATACGCGACTCCTCAGATACTGAAGCAACCCGTGTCCAGACGCAGCAAGACCTGGACAAAGCAACCCATTTGACTGGCACCCCATCCACCACCTTCAACATTCACTCCCTCCACCATCGAAGCACAGTGGCAGCAGTGTGTACCATTTGCAAGATGCACTGCAGCAACTCACCAAGGCCTCTTCGACAGCACCTTCCAAACCCGCGACCTCTACCACCTAGGTCAAGGGCAGCAGATGCATGGGAACACCACCACCTGCAAGTTCCCCTTCAAGCCACACACCATCCTGACTTGGAACTATATTGCTGTTCCTTCACTGTCACTGGGTCAAAATCCTGGAACTCCCTTCCTAACAGCACTTTGGGTGTATCTACACCCCAAGGACTGCAACGGTTCAAGAAGGCAGCTCACCACCACCTTCTCAAGGGCATTTAGGGATGGTGGGCAATAAATGCTGGCTTTGCCAGCGACACCCACATCCTCTAAACAAATAAAAAAATTGCCTGGATGAGTGCAGCGCCAACAACACTCAAGAAGCTCAACACCATTCAAGATAATGTAACTTATTTTATCAGCACCCCATTCATCAACTTAAACATTTGCACCCGCCATCACTGATGCACAGTGGCAGCAGTGTTTACCATCTACAAGATGCACGGCAGCAATGCGCCAAGCCTCTTTCAACAGTACCTTCTAAACCTGCGACTGCAACAGTGTAGAAGGACAAGGGCAACAGATGCATGGGAACACCACCACCTGCAAGTCCCCCTCCAAGCCACACACCATCCTGACTTGGAAATGTATCGCCGTTCCTTCAGTCATTGGGTTTAAAACCTCCCTTCCTAACAGCACTGTGGATGTATCTATAACCACACGGACTGTAGCGGTTCAAGCAAGCATCTCACCAGCACCTTCTCAAGGGCAATTAAGGACAGGCAGCAAATGCTGTCCTTGCCAGTGATGCTCACATCCCATGAACGAATAAAACAATAAAATGTTATCCAGTCTGACACTCCCAGTGTAGTACTGAGGGAGTGCTGCACTGTTGGAGGTGCTGTCTTTCAGATGAGACGTTAGGCGAAGGCCCTGTCTGCCCTCTCAGGAGGATGTAAAAGATCCCAGGACAGTATTCTGAAGACAAGTAGGGGAGGTTAGCTTCAGTGTCCTGGCTAATATTTATCTCCTCGACCAACATCACTAGAACAGATTATCTGGTTATTATCTCATTAATGTTTGTGGGGCCTTGCTGTATGCAAATTGGCTGCCAAGAATGACTACTGCAGTTCAAAAGTACTTCAATAGCTGTTAGGATGTCTGGAGGTTGTGAAAGGTACTTTATGATTCGAGTTTTTTCTTCCTTTGTTCACCAACAGGGCTGGTCTCAGATGGAATGGCAAAACTTACTGCAGCTTCCCACTAACTGCACTTGGTTTTTTTTTATTTCCAAAATATACTTCATTCATAAAAATCTATTAAAAAAAACACATTACAAAACAGTTCCAAAAAGCACCAAGTCAAACAATACAAACAGTGCAAAGGAGATCAGTTTCCTTCAATACAGGAGTGAGTTGCCTCACAACCCTTTCATTTCATTTTACATACCATGTACATTTTACAGCAAACAAATATTTTCTGGATACAGGTCAAGGGGTTTTCCATGGATCCAGCCCCTCAGTTCTCCTTGGTGGGCTAATTGCACTTGTTTTTTTTTATTTCCAAAATATACTTTATTCATAAAAATCTGTAAAAATTACATTGCCAAACAGTTTCCAAACAGCACCAAAAAATACAAACATTGCAAGGGAGATCAGTTTCCTTCAATACTGTCATGAGTTTCTTCCCAACCCTTCTGTTTCACAATTGTCATGTCAATTACAGTTTTACATTTACAGCAATTGAGAATATTAACGATCCAGTTCGAGGGGTTTCCCATGGATCCAGCCCCTCAGTCCAGCTTGGTGGGGGAACCTTACACTGTGGTCTTTCCCCATTGAGCCTTTGCTGCGGCTGCACCAAGCTTTAGTGCGTCCCTCAGCAAGTAGTCCTGGACCTTGGAATGTGCCAGTCTGCAACATTCGGTGGTGGACAACTCTTTGCGCTGGAAGACCAGCAAGTTTCGGGCAGACCAAAGGGCGTCTTTCACCGAATTGATAGTCCTCCAGCAGCAGTTGATGTTTGTCTCGGTGTGCGTCCCTGGGAACAGCCCGTAGAGCACAGACTCCTGTGTTACAGAGCTGCTTGGGATGAACCTTGACAAAAACCACTGCATCTCTTTCCACACCTGCTTTGCAAAGGCACATTCCAGGAGGAGGTGTGCGACCGTCTCTTCCCCACCACAGCCAACGCGGGGGCACTGCGCGGAGGGGGCGAGACTTCGGGTGTGCATGAAGGATCTGACCGGGAGGGCCCTTCTCACCACCAGCCAAGCTACGTCTTGGTGCTTGTTTGAAAGTTCTGGTGATGAGGCATTCCGCCAAATGACTTTGACGGTCTGCTCGGGGAACCATCCGACAGGATCCACCGTTTCCTTTTCCCGTAGGGCCTTGAGGACATTCCGTGCAGACCACTGCCCGATGGACCGGTGGTCAAAGGTGTTTTCCCTCAGAAACTGCTCCACGAAGGATAGATGGTACGGCACCGCCCAACTGCAGGGAGCGTTCCGCGGCAATGTGACCAGGCCCATCCTTCGCAACACCGGGGACAGATAGAACCTCAGCACGTAGTGACACTTGGTGTTTGCGTACTGGGGATCTACACACAGCTTGATGCAGCCGCACACGAAGGTGGTCATCAGGATGAGGGCCACGTTGGGTACATTTTTCCCGCCCTTGTCCAGAGATTTGAACATCGTGTCCCTCCGGACCCGGTCCATTTTAGATCCCCAGACGAAGCGGAAAATGGCTCGGGTGACTGCCACGGCGCAGGAGTGGGGTATGGGCCAGACCTGTGCCACGTAGAGCAACAACGTGAGCGCCTCGCACCTGATGACCAGGTTCTTACCCACAATGGAGAGAGATCGCTGCCCCCACATGCCCAACTTTTGTCGTACCTTGGCTACTCGCTCCTCCCATGTTTTGGTGCACGCCCCGGAATTGCACTTGTACAAGATAGGCAAATGAGGTAAAGTCACAGTTACTCTGAAGTCATGCTTGTGATTTCTCAACAGTCAGGCATGCACAACCTTAACATGCAAGTGACCTGTTGTCTCCAAAATTGACTATGCAGTCTAAAAATGAACCAATTCAGCAAGCACAGGATCCAACTTAATACAGATCCACTTGTAACAGAAGGAGTTGCTTGATACCAGAGGGTCACACGTTAGAAATTTTGTACCTGGTATTTTCTTTCCAACTTGACTAACTGACCTTTTGTAACCTAGACAGTGGAGTTGTGCACGCACACAAATTTTGTTCCATTGTTACCATCGGTGGAAATGTGGTGGACTTGGAATGACAGTAGTCACTTTAACTGGAATGAGTTACACAGGATAAATGGCCCACCTCAACTAGTTACATCACAACATCAAAATAATATATAATGCTTTTATTCATTCGTCACGTGGGCATTGCTGAAGCGGCCAGCATTCATTGCCCATTCCGAATTACTCTTGAGAAGGTGGTGTTGGGCCCTTCTTCTTTAAACACTGCAGTCTTTGTGAAGGTGCTCCCACAATACTGCTAGGTAGGGCTCTAGTTATTAGTCCAATAACTACCACTGCACTACAACACCCATATAATATGCAGCATGCATTCTCATTCATTTGCGACTTCGAAAGCTTCAATTACCCCAGAGGACACTTACTGTACATCTTGCGTCACTCTATAATACCCATGGAGATTGCTAAAATCAATGCATCAAACTGGTTTAAGCAGCAAAACAATGTAGATTACACACACACATTAAATAAAAATGGTTACATTAATAAGGTCATCATTCACAGGGCTTCCTGGAATGGCAATTTCAGTTTCCATTAAGACAACTTTATCATCCAGTAGACAAATACTGGCACTGAAAATATTTACATCCAATTCATGACCACGAGCTTTAGCAACCAGTCTAAAAATATCACAATACAATTATTCAGCTCATGGCTGGCCTACAGTAAAGGCCTACTCGGTTCTGCAAAAAGAAAACAACCCAAGCTCAACAGAACATCTGACACGAGCCTGACCCAGCCCGAGTGCTTCCATTTTCTCCCCGTGTCCGACCCGACCATCAGTTAACTTACCTTCCATTTTTCACTTTGTTGCTGATCTGCACAAGCTTAAAATAACTAACAAAACCACCTTTCTAGTTCAAAAATTAAACTAACATTGGAGCCACTTACCTGTGATACAGCGTGTCCGACCCGGGCCCGAATGCCGGAACCGGAAGTGCAACTCAACTCGACCCTGATACAGGTCGTCGGGTCCTGTCGGCTTCGGGTCGGGTCGCAGGCCTTTAGATTACTTCACTCAAGTGGTCATTGCTCACGTGAGCTTAGAGTAGCAAATGGTGACAATTCAACTGTGGAAGATATCATATCCGAGCCTTATTCTGTCCTGTATAGATTTACTTGCACACAGTTACTTCCTAACAGGGGTTTTTGGACAGCAATCAACAACTTACATTTATAGTGCACCATTAACATAGTAAAACATCCCAAGGCACTTTGCAAGATCGTTATAAAGCAAAGTTTGACACCGAGCCATATACAGAGATATTGGGTGGAATTTTATGCTCTCCCCACAGCAAGTTTAGAGGCGGGGAGAGCATAAAATTGGGTGGGATGGTGCTGCCATCATCCCGCCTCCGCTGTAATTTAGTCTGGGGCGGGAAGGCCTGTGAACAGCCTGCTGCCCCGCTGCCAACCGACAGCTTTTAACTAGGCAATTAACCCCCAATTAAGGGCCTCTTGCCACCGCAGCCGCAATTACCCCTCTGGCGGGTGGCCCTGTGGCCGCACAGGAAGCACGGTAGGAAAAACCATGCTGGATGTTTGTCGGCATCGGGAAGATTGAGGGGGGGGGGGGGGGTGCACTGAGGGCCAAGCCTTTGAGGTTGACCCCCATCCTGCACAATCCCCAACCCGCGAGACCCCTCCCGCCCTAATCTACCTGAAGCCTGGCTCCAGCAACGCTCCTCGGCATCCAGAATGCTCACTTCCTGCAGCAGCCACCGTCTTCCGGAAAAGACATCACGTGGGGATCTCGGCGTCAGTTTCTTCCGACGTCGAGAGCCCCGTCTCCAGCATAAAATTCACCCCATATGACAGGTGAGCTAGTCAAAGAGGTAGTTTTTAAAAGGGCATCTTAAAAGGAGAGAGATTCAGATAGGTGGAGGGGTTTAGGGAGGGAATTCCAGAGCTTAGGCAATTGAAAGCACAACTACCAATGATGAAGCAACTAAAATCAGGGATGCCCACTCTTTAGCCAGAGGCATGGAGGCCTGTGGTAAATGCTACTACCGTCAACCTGGCTGATGCTTTCTAATTTATAATTGGAGGAAACTTCTTCAAATCTGATTGCTCCCCACATGCTCCACTGTTAAAGAATGTAACTGGGCCAGAAAGATCAGAAAGCCCGCAGTTTGGTTTCTGATCTGCACCATCTTAGCAAAAATTGAAGGTGCTGCCAGAAGCTTCATCCCCAGTAATCTCAATCCCTGCACAGATGTTTCCTAAAAGGAGCATCGCGTGTGGATTGTTTCCTTCCCTCAAGCACTATTCTTTTCCTCCACTTAAAAAAAGCACACACCCTCAACCATCCATCCTCTCTAATTATCACTCCATAAAGATTCGGCTTGGCTCAGTGGTAGCACACATGCCCCAGATTCAGAAGGTTATGGGTTCAAGTTTTATTTCAGAGCTTCACAGAATCTGGGTTAATACTAGAAATTATAGATGATCAGATTATTTACTTATTCAGTAAGAGGTTTCCTCTAGTGGAAAGTCAGAGATTCTGTTCTCAAATCCCTTTCCTTTCATCCATCTGACCAATCTAATATTGAATGCTGAAATAGTTTTTGCCTCAACCACTAACCCTCGGAAGCGAATTCCACAGCCTCACAATGCCGAATAACAAAGAATTGAAAGACATGCATTTATATAGCCCCTTTCATAACCTCAGGTTGCCCCAAAGCACTTTACACTAATGAAATACTTTTGAAGTGTAGTCACTGTTGAAATGTAGGAAACACAGCAGCCAATGTGTGTACAGCAAGGTCCCACAAACAGTAACATGATAATGGCCAGATTATCTGTTTTAGTGATGCTGGTTAGGGGATAAATATTGGCCGGGACACCGGGGAGAATTCCTCTGTTCTTCTTCAATATAGTGTCATGGGATGTTTACATCCACCCAAGAGGACGAAAGAGGCAATACGGTCCTCAATTCTCCGCTGGAGCGTCAGCCTAGAGTTTGTGCTCAACGAGAATGGGAAATTAATCCACAATTTCCAGACTCAGAAGTTTAACCTATCCTCAGTTCCAGACCACTTGCATTTACAAACATATGAATTAGGAGCAGAAGTAGGCCATTTGGCCCCTCGAGTCTGCTCTGCCATTCAAGATGATCATGGCTGATCTGTTTGTGTCTCGAATTCCACACTCCCATCTACCCCCAATAACCTCTCATTCCCTTGCCTAACAAGAATCTATCTACCTCCGCCTTAAAAATATTCCTTCTGCACCTCGGAATTCTGCAGTCGTTCTCCATTTAAGTAATACTCTGCTTTTCTATTCTTCCTGCCAAAGTGAACAACTTCACATTTTCCCACATTATATTCCATCTGCCAGATTGTTGCCCACTCACTCAACCTATCTATGTCGGTCTGTAACCTCCTTTAATTTAATATCTACGCTTCTTTGTCTTGACCATGACTGGAAACAGTCTGCTTCCACCTCTTCTGTCCCATTCTTTCAAAATTAGAAACACTTCTATTATTTCATTACATAATCTGCTTGTTCCAACAAAAATCACCCAATTTTGAGTCTTTCTTCGTATTTATATTTCCTCAGATTTACTAAATTGGTCCCTGGGATGAGGGGGTTGTCCTATGATGAGAGGCTGAGCAAATTGGCCCTTTATTCTTTGGAGTTTAGAAGAACGAGAGGTGATCTAATCGAGACATAGAAGATTCTGAAATGGCTTAACAGGGTAGAAGCTGAAAGATTTTATCCACTGGTCAGGGAATCTAGAAGACGGGGGCACAGTCTCAGGATAAGGGGCCGATCATTCAGGATTGAGATGAGGAGAAATTACTCAAAGGGTTGTGAATCCTTGGAATTCTCTACCCCAGAGGGTTGTGGATGCTCCATCGTTGAATACACTTAAGGCTGGGACAGATAGATTTTTGGTCTCACAGGGAATCAACGGATATGGGGAGCAGGCAGGAAAGTGGAATTGAAGCCCAAAATCAGCCATGATCGTATTTTTATTTATTTTTTATTTTAGAGATACAGCACTGAAACAGGCCCTTCGGCCCACCGAGTCTGTGCCGACCAACAACCACCCATTTATACTAACCCTACAGTAATCCCATATTCCCTACCACCTACCTACACTAGGGGCAATTTACAACGGCCAATTTACCTATCACCTGCAGGTCTTTGGCTGTGGGAGGAAACCGGAGCACCAGGCGAAAACCCACGCGGTCACAGGGAGAACTTGCAAACTCCGCACATGCAGTACCCAGAATCGAACCCAGGTCCCTTGAGCCGTGAGGCTGCAGTGCTAACCACTGCGCCACTGTACCGCAGGCCCAATGGAGCAGGCCCAATGGGCCATATGGTCTACTTCTGCTCAGATTTCTTCTGTTCTGGTGTTCGCATGACAGAGCTGGATGAGTTGACAGAAATAGGGAGGGTTGAGGCCATAAAGGATTTAAACACAAGGATGAGAATTTATAATTTGTGGCATTGGGTCTGATGAAGATCAGTGAGGACAAGGACTGTGTGTGTGCAGGACCTAGTGCACGATAGGATGAGGCAACTAAAGCTTTGGATGGAAGCAGGCAGTCTGCAATGGAGAGGTCATGCAGTCAGAAGCACAGAGCCCAATAGGATTTGGAGTTGCAAACAGTCAACTATTTTTAACAGCTGAGTGATCTTGCAGTCATTTCTTTCCACGTTTCTACACAAAGTTACCTCAGCAAAGCATCTCTCGAAAGATACCTGTCTCAATTACCGTTTGCCTCTGCTTGTTCTGACACTTAAAGTGCTTAGAGTCATAGAGATACAGCACTGAAACAGGCCCTTCGGCCCACCAAATCGGTGCCGACCATCAACTACCCATTTATACTAATCCCACATTCCCTACCACATCCCCACCTTCCCTCAATTCTCCTACCACATACCTACACTAGGGGCAAATTACGATGGCCTATTTACCTATCAACCTGCAGGTCTTTGGCTGTGGGAGGAAACCGGAACACCCGGCGGAAACCCACGCGGTCACAGGGAGAACCTGCTTCTCCAGACAGTCCACAAAACTGGTCTGTTCAGTTGGGTGTTTGCGCGTAGAATTGTGTAACAATATGCACTGAACAAAGACATGAAATGAGCAATTAAAATTGTGGTAACATCTCCCTCTTCTGCCGCTGGTTTAGTGTGCAAGTCCACTGGTCCTGTGTGGTATTGAGACATGCAAAGGAAGGAAGGATGCAGGTGTGGATACTCATCTGTGCTGAATTGGCTGATCACAGTCAAGCAAAGAGTTGAAATGCTACAATTGGCCTCAGCAACTCTTTGCGAAGAGCAGAAAAAGAAAACCACTGATCACTTGCTTAAAAGTGTGTGCGAGTTAGAGAACAGAATTGAAGATCATGAATCATATTCCAGCAAGAATCAGAAGACTTGAGAAGGCAAGAAAATTGGACAAAAATAAAAAGACCAGCAGTGTGCACTATTAAGATTATGATTTCTTAAGTTGTTTCACCGAAGTACATTTAAGTATGAAATGGCAGCTTTGAGGATTTAAGCCCATATGAAAGCAAACTGCCTGGAAGCCTGTAATGTAGCAAGACTGGCAGAATTACTGGGCTCTGTAGTCAAAACTGGTAAATTCAAGATTTCTGAGAAATATTAGACCACTTCACACATTCATCGCATGGGGCTGTAGCACAGGTGCTGTTTCCACACTATGCTTGATAAACAATCTCAAATACGTACAGCCTGCTGTATGCTTGAAGGGGGAAGGAAACAAAAAATAGACAGCAACAGATCCTCTGATAACTTATAACTAAATGCACTGTCGAGTGAGATACTAAGTAACAGACCAGAAAAGTTCCACAGTCTTTACTAATCTTAAGTAGCCAAGATTGACTTGCCATCATTTTCTGGTAATGGGAGAAACACACAGAATTGGAAAAGAAAAATCTTTTGATATTCCAACACAAGTGCACTCTTTGCAGCACATTAATATAAGACATCTGGCATTAAACCACTTTGTAGGAACTCATAAAAACCATAGAAACATAGAACAGTTACAGCACAGAACGCGGCCATTCAGCCCATCGTGATCTTGTCGGCTCTCTGCAAGAGCGATTCAGCTAGTCCCACTCCACTGCCTTTTTCCCCATAGCTCTGCAAATTTTTTTCTCTTTGAGCTACCAGACTGACTACTATTGTGTATATATCATATTAGCACAAGATCCAGCTTTAGTAATCAACAGTAATCTCAAAGTCAGAGAATCAAGAGGAATGCAAGATTAAAAAAGGTGTAGAAAAAGGTCAACTTGGAGTATTACTTCGAAGGATGTCGAGAGATCAAACTGGTGAAAGATAAATTCAGGTAGGATGCCAGGAATTTATCCACACATGGATTGGTCAACATTTGGAACATGCCAACTAGTAGATGCTGTGATGGGGTTACTGTTGCTTTTTTTCCAGATGGATGAGCCAACATGGGCCAAGTTTCCTCTTGATCAGAAAGATGTCAGATTTCAGAACCTAGAAATTAGTAGAAGAGTCTACAAGTCAGATCAGTTTTGATTAAATTGAATTTGAGCTTGAAAAGTTCACAAAAATTCACATGAATAAACTTTTTTGATGAAGTAACGGAGGAGGTTTATATACAACATATGGAGCAGACACGCTGAGACATCACTCAGTGACTGATTTCTATTTAAAAATAACTGTGAAAACTTTTTGCAGCCAAAAAAATAAAAATGAATCATGGCAGGTTACATGTCTTAATTTATTCAGCATGATCTCCTCTGTGAATGCAGCACGATAGAAAAATTGTCTTACAGATACAGCAAAGGTTAGATACAGAGTGCATTCACACTTAAAACTGTGGTGCTCACGCAAAGCACCAAGTGATTCTAGTTTAAATCCAAGTGAAATCTGACTCTGGAGCGAATTGTGTTTAAATCCCTAATTGTAAACTACTCTAGCCCTACAACCCCCCTGAATTCGACTTGGGCCTCTTTGTATCCTCCCCCTGCTTTTGCCCCACAATTGATAGCCGTGCCTTCAGCCACCTCAGCCCAAAGCTTTTTTTAAAATTCAGCCATGGGATGTGGGTGTCGCTGGCTAGGCCAGCATTTATTGCCCATCCTTAATTGCCCTTGAGAAGGTGGTGGTGAGCTGCCTTCTTGAACCGCTGCAGTCCCTTTCAAAATTCTTCTGTCTCTCTCCCCTCTTCTTTTCTCCTGGAAACCACTTATTCGAATAAATGTTTGGTCACCCTTCCTAATATTGCCCTCTTTGGCTTAGCGCCCATTTTGTTTTTATTGCACCTCTGAAGTGCCTTGGGATGTTTTTCGACAGAAAAAAATACTGCATGAATGCAAGTTGTTGTAGGAGATCATGCTGTAATACCCCTCCCATAGGCAGTCACAGTTATCTCACTCTTTTGACTTCTCCATCTCAAACACTTGTTGTTCAGACCCAACCTTCCTTTGTTTCTCATCCAGCTTTTTCTCTCCACTAATCCCATCCCCACACTATGCACTCACTCAGAAAATCGGCTCCATGCTGAGTGTGAAGTTACAAAGTGCATAATAATTAGAGGGGGAGAAAGAAACACTTGAATCATCCTTTTTCTCTCTCTAGACTGTCTATACTCCTCCCCTGCCTCATCACAGCATCCAATTATCACTCAAATGAATCCAAGATTTTTGGCTCTATGCTACCTGGAATTCCAAGTGTTGTAGGGGAGGCGGTGGGGTAGTATTAGTGTCACTGGACTAGTAATCCAGGTCCAGGCTAGTCCTTTAGGGATATGTGTTCGAATCCCACCACGGCAGATGGTGAAATTTGAATTCAATTAATAATCTGGAATTAAAAAGGCCAATTGTATTAAAAAGGCCGATTGTTGTAAAAACCCATCTGGTTCACTAATTTGTCCTTTAGGGAAGGAAATCTGCCGTCCTTACCTGGTCTGGCCTAGGGAAATTAGGGATGGGCATGGGCCAAGCGCGCAACACCCACATGAACGAATAAACCATCAGTTGTTGGGGTGGGTGGTGAAAATTGGCCCAATCAGAGTTTGATAGAGTCAGTCTTGGGGTCTTCTAGCAATCAGAAATCAGAAGCACCACTCTCCCCGAACTGCACAAAGGGGTCAAAGAACTGGTAGGACAACAAAGAACGAAAATAAGGAAAGCAATGGTTAGAAAACCTGCCCCTTGCTTGAAAAACATCAAGATACCAGTCCTAAATTCCTGATCATCAGAATTAATTGATGTTCCTTTTCAATACTTTTTATTCTGTTCTACATTCCTATAAAAGGCCCTTGTTTTTTTGTTGGGTGAGGGAGCTTCACATCCAGGGACAAACCAGGCCAATAGAGAGTGTTCAGCTAAAGGGCAAGATGGCCACTTATCAGGGATACAGCTAGGGCCAGCTTCAGCCAATTTAAAGTGATTCAAAACAAGTCAGAATTGCACTTCCTTACAAAACAAAAAGACAGAGGCGCAAGGGGAGAGCCAACTGTGCAACAGCCCCAACAAACAAATTTCTCTGCAGCACCTGTGGAAGAGCCTGTCACTCCAGAATTGGCCTTTATAGCCACTCCAGGCGCTGCTTCACAAACCACTGACCACCTCCAGGCGCGTATCCATTGTCTCTCAAAATCAGGAGGCCCAAAAGAAAGAAAAAGACAAAACAAAAATGATCCTCTTTACAACAAGCACAATGATTCCCCTCGCCAGACAAGAATGCACTGACTCATTCCATAATTGAAGGGGTAGGAGGAAGAAAATAAGCAAAACTTTACTTTCAGCAGACCACTGACTATCTCAAAGTCTTGTGTTTTTTAGGTGTAAGAAATGCAGCAAGCATTTCCACTTTAGAACTTATGGGAGGGTTTTTTTTAACCCATCTGCTGCACCCCCTTTAAGAAAAAAACCAGATATGGTTCTACTATGATTTCCCTCGAATCTTGCAGCGCCTGCCACCATCTTTCCTGGTCATGACAGGCTGAGGCTCAGCCTATCCATATAAAACAGGGGAGGTAGCGTTAGAGTCCTGATCAGCATTTATCTCTCAACCAACATCACAAACAAATTTACAGGTCATTATGGTGGATGTCCCACCAGACTTTTGGGGCTGTCAGGTTTGGTTTGGTGTCAGGTACTGCAAACCACTTACCACCAGAGTAGCAATGGCACTTTGAATCATGGATGTGGGGAAATACTTCAGTCTTTGTCCAATTACCAGTTATATAATTTCTCTCCAAAAGCAAAATAATCTCCACTTGCTTCAATAGGAATCTCCATTCTCTTCATCATCCTATAGCATTTGCCTGGGTCCCAAATGTGTTGCAGTGAGGGGCTGCAGTTCATTTTTAAATTAAATTCAGATTTTCAAGGCCTTGAAACCAACTCAATCAGTTTTTGTGAAAATACAAGATCATAACTATATTCTGTTATGATTAGGGCAATTGATCAAAATAGTCTGTTAAATTAAGGTATGGCAGGGCAGCTTTGCTGAGTGGAATGTACATCCTGCAGTATGTGGGAAGTCATGAACGCATCACTTGCCCTAGACGAACACATCTGCAGGAAGTGTCACCGGCTACAGAAGTTTGAGCTCCGGGTTTCGGAACTCGAGCGGCGGCTGGAGTCACTGTTGTGCATCTGTGAGGCGGAGGACTACATGGATAGCACGTTTAGGGAGGGGGTCACACCGCAGGTTAGAGGTATGTAGGCAGATAGGGAATGGGTGACCGCCAGGCAGAATAAGAGAACCAGGCAGGTAGTGCAGGAGTCCCCTGAGACGATCTCACTTGCTAATCGGTTTTCCATTTTGGATACTGGTGAGGGTGATGGTTACTCAGAAGAGTGCAGTCAGAGCCAAGTCTGTGGCACCACAGTTGGCTCAGCTGCACAGGAGGGGAAGAGGAGTGGAAGAGCAGTAGTGATAGGGGATTCATTAGTGAGGGTAACAGACAGGAGTTTCTGCAGCAGTAAACGAGACTCCAGGATGGTGTGTTGCCAGGGTCAAGGATGTCACGGAGCAGCTGCAGGACAGTCTTCTGGGGGAGGGTAAACAGCCAGAGGTCGTGTTCCACATCAGTACCAATGACACAGCTAAGAAGGGGGATGAGGTCCTGAAAGCAGATTTTAGGGAGCTAGGAAGGAGATTAAAAAGCAGGACCTCAAAAGCAGTAATCTCAGGGTTACTCGCAGTCCCATGTGCAAGTGAGCATAAGAATAGGAGAACTGAGCGATTGAACACTTATAGGAGGGAGGGCATCAGATTTATGAGACATTGGGACTGGTTCTGGGGCAGGTAGGACCTGTACAAGATGGACGGGTTGCATCTTAGCAGGACTGGGATGAATATCCTTGCAGGGAGATTTGATAGTGCTGGTGGGGAGAGTTTAAATTAAATTGTCAGGGGGATGGGAACCTGAGAGGGAGCTCAGATTGCAGGGAAGCAAATCTGGTAACTTGTCTGGGATGTGGGAACCAGGAGCAAGTATCAGAGAGGAATACCAAGATGCACAGAATACTGGGGGAAGATAGATAGCACTAGAGTAGGGAATAGTACATTATTAGGTGGGGTCAGAGTAAGGGACAAAGTAATAATATCTGAATCAGGGTTAATGTGCATGCATGTGAATACATGGAGTGTGGTTAATAAGACTGGTGAGGTACAGGTGCAGATTGCCATGTTGAAATATGATGTTGTGGCTATAACTGAGACTTGGCTCAAATCAGGACAGGACTGGGCGTTAAATATTCCTGGATACAAGGTGTTCAGGAAAGATAGGAAAGGGGGAAAAAAAAAGGGGAGGGGTGGCAGTATTGATTAAGGAGAGCTTTGCAATGCTGGAGAAAAAGGATGTCCCAGAGGCGTCGAGGACAGAATCAATTTGGCTAGAGCTAAGGAACAAAAAAGGTGCAGTTACATTGCTTGGTGTTGTCTATAGGCCACCAGCTAGTGGGAAGGACGTGGAGGAACAAATTTGCAAGGAAATTACAGAAAGGTGCAAAAATTATAGGGTAGTTATAAAGGGGGACTTTAATTATCCAACATAGACTGGGATAATAGTGTAAAGGGCAATGAGGGGCAAGAGTTTCTAGAGCATGTTCAGGAAAATTTTCTACAACAGTATGTTGCTAGTCCAACAAAAAAGGAGGCACTGCTAGACCTGGTTCTTGGGAATGTGGTGGGCCAAGTGGATCAAGTTTCAGTAGGGGACAGTGATCACTGTAGCATAACGTTTAGGCTGACTATGGAAAAGGACAAACAGCAATCCAGGGTAAGAATAATTAACTGGGGGAAGGCTAACTTCAATGGGGTAAGAATGGAGCTGGGGTGAATAAATTGGAGTCAAAAGCTGGCAGGAAAACTGGAAGATGAACAATGGGCAACCTTCAAAGAGGAGATAATTCGGGCACAGTCAAGGTAAGTTCCCTTGAAGGGGAAAAGTAAGGCAAACAAATCCAGAGCTCAAAGAAGAAAAAGTGTGCTTATGACAGATGCCAGGTAGAAAATACTATTGAGAACCAGACTGAATATAGAAGGTCCAGAGGGGAAGTGAAAAAGCAAAGAAGAGAAGCAAAGAGAGAGCATGAAGAGAGACTGGCAGCTGGCATGAAAGGAAATCCGAAAGTTTTCTATAGGCATATTAATAGCAAAAGGGTGGTAAATGGAGGAGTGGGGTCGATTAGAGACCAGAAAGGGGACTTACACATGGAGGCAGAGGGCATAGCTGAGGTTTTAAATGAATACATTGCATCGGTCTTTACCAAGAAAGAAGATGCAATCCTGGCAATGTTGAAAGAGGAGGTAAGTCAGACATTAGAGGGGTTTAAAATTGATAAAGTAGTATTAGATAAGCTGTCTGTACTTAAAGTACATAAAGCACCAGGGCTAGATGAGATGCATCCAAGGATACTGAGGGAAGTGAGGGTGGAAATCGCAGAGGCACTGGCCATTATTTTTGAGTCTTCCTTAGACTCAAGGGTGGTGCCAGAGGACTGGAGAATTGCAAACGTTACACCCTTGTTCAAAAAAAAGTGTAAAGATAAGCTCAGCAACTACAGGCTAGACAGTTTAACTTCAGTGGTGGGAAAACTTCTAGAAATAATAATTAGGGACAAAATCAATAGTCACATGGACAAATGTGAGTTAATTAAGGAAAGCCAGCATGGATTTCTTATGGGAAAATCATGTTTAACTAACTTGCTGGAGTTTTTTTGAGGAGGAAATAGAGAGGGCTGATGAGGGCAATGCAGGGTCATACAATGAGTCATACAGCACAGAAACAGGACCTTCGGCCCATTGTGCCTGTGTCGGCCATCAAGCACCTAACTATTCTAATCCCATTTCCAGCACTTGGCCCATAGCCTTGTATGCTATGGCGTTTCAAGTGCTCATCTAAATACTTCTTAAATGTTCAGACGGTTCCTGCCTCTACCACCTCTTCAGGCAGTGCGTTCCAGATTCCAACCACCCTCTGGGTGAAAATGTTTTCCTCAAATCCCCTCTAAACCTCCTGCACCTTAACTTAAATCTATGCCCCCTGGTTACTGACCCCTCCGCTAAGGGAAAAAGTTTCTTCCTATCTAACCTATCAATGCCCCTCAATTTTGTATACCCCAATCATATCTCCCCTCAGCCTTCTCTGCTCTAAGGAAACAACCCTAGCCTTTTCAGTCTCTCTTCATAGCTGAAATGCTCCAGCCCAGGCAACATCCTGGTGAATCTCCTTTGCACCCTCTCCAGTGCAATCACATCCTTCCTATAGTGTGGTGCCCAGAACTGTACACAGTACTCCAGCTGTGGCTGAACTAGCATTTTATACAGCTCCATCATAACCTCCCTGCTCTTATATTCTATGCTTCGGCTAATAAAGACAAGTATACCATATGCCTTCCTAACCACCTTATCCACCTGTGTTGCTGCCTTCAGTGTTCTATGGACAAGTACACCAAGGTCCCTCTGACCCTCTACCTCCTAGGGTCCTACCATCCATTGTATATTCCCTTGCCTTGTTAGTCTTCCCAAAATGCATTACCTCACACTTCTCAGGATTAAATTCCATTTGCCACTGCTCCGCCCATCTTACCAGCCCATCTATATCGTCTTGTAATCTAAGGCTTTTCTCCTCACTATTTACGTCACCACCAATTTTCATGTCATCTGCGAACTTACTGATTATACCTCCTATATTCATGACTAAATCATTAATGTACACTACAAATGCAAGGATCCCAGTAATACTACTGGTCACAGGCTTCCACTCTCAGAAACACCCTCGACCATCACCCTCTGCCTCCTGCCACTAAGCCAATTTTGGATCCAATTTGCCAAATTGCCCTGGACCCCAAGGGCTCTTACCTTCTTAACCAATCTCCCATGTGGGACCTTATCAAAAGCCTTACTGAAGTCCATGTAGACTACATCAACTGCTTTACCCTCATTTACACATCTAGTCACCACCTCGAAAAATTCAATCAAGTTAGTTAAACACGATCTACCCCTGACAAAGCTATGCTGACTATCCCTGATTAAACCCTATCTCCCCAAGTTGAGATTAATCCTGTCCCTCAGAATTTTTTCCAATAGTTTCCCAACCACTGATGTTAGACTCACCAGCCTGTAATTACCTAGTTTATCCCTGCTACCTTTCTTAAATAATGGTACCACATTCACTGTCCTCCAATCCTCTGGCACCTCTCTTGTGGCCAGAGAGGATTTGAAAAATGTGTGTCAGAGCCCCTGCAATATCCTGCCCTGCCTCACATAACAGCCTGGGATACATCTCATCTGGGCCTGGGGATTTATCCACTTTTAAGCCCGCTAAAACAGCTAATACCTCCTCCCTTTCAATACTAATATGTTCGAGTATATCACAATCCCCCTCCCTGATCTCTACACCTACATCATCCTTCTCCATAGTGAACACTGATGAAAAGTAATCATTTAAAACCTCACCTATGTCCTCCGGCTCCACACACAGATTGTCACTTTGGTCCCTAATGGGCCCTACTCTTTCCCTGGTTATCCTCTTGCCCTTAATATACTAATAAAAAAAGGTCTTGGGATATTCCTTTATCTTGCCCACCAGTGTTTTTTCATGTCCCCTCTTTGCTCTCCTAATTACTTTTTTTTTTTTAAGTACCCCCCCTACACTTTCTATATTCCTCCAGTGCCTCCACTGTTTTCAGCCCTCTCAATCTGCCATAAGCCTCCTTTTTTTTCATGATCCAATCCTCTATATCCCTTGACATCCAGGGTTCCCAGGACCTGTTGGTCCTACCCTTCAACTTAATGGGTACGTGTTGGCTCTGAACTCTTGCTATTTCCTGTTTGAATGACTCCCAGTGATCTGATGTCGACTTTCCTACAAGTAGCTGCTGCCAGTCCACTTTGGCCAGATCCTGTTCTATCATCTTAAAATCGGTCTTCCCCCCCCCAATTCATAGATATATAGAAAATAGAAGCAGCACAGTGGCGCAGTGGTTAGCACCGCAGCCTCACAGCTCCAGGGACCCGGGTTCGATTCCGGGTACTGCCTGTGTGGAGTTTGCAAGTTCTCCCTGTGTCTGCGTGGGTTTTCTCCGGGTGCTCCGGTTTCCTCCCACAAGCCAAAAGACTTGCAGGTTTGATAGGTAAATTGGCCATTATAAATTGCCACTGGTATAGGTAGGTGGTAGGGAAATATAGGGACAGGTGGGGATGTTTGGTAGGAATATGGGATTAGTGTAGGATTAGTATAAATGGGTGGTTGATGTTCGGCACAGACTCGGTGGGCCGAAGGGCCTGTTTCAGTGCTGTATCTCTAAAAAAAAAGCAGTAGGCCATTCGGCCCTTCGCACCTGCTCCACCATTTATTATGATCATGGCTGATCATCCAACCCAGGAACCTGTTCCCGCTTTCGTCCCATACCCTTTGATCCCTTTAGACCCAAGAGCTATATCTAACTCCTCCTTGAAAACATACAATGTTTTGGCCTCAACTGCTTTCTGTGGTAGCGAATTCCACCGGCTCACCACTCTCTGGGTGAAGAAATTTCTCATCTCAATTCCTGAAAGGTTTACCCTGTATCCTTAGACTATGACCTCTGGTTCTGGACTCCCCCACCATCGGGAACATCCTTCCTGCATCTACCCTGTCAAGTCCTGTTAGAATTTAATAGGTTTCTACGAGATCCCCCTCCTCACTCTTCTGAACTCCAGCGAATATAATCGTAACCGACTCAATCTCTCCTCATACGTCAGTCCCGCCATCCCAGGAATCAGTCTGGTAAACCTTTACTACACTCCCTCTATAGCAAGAACATCCTTCCTCAGATAAGGAGACCAAAACTGCACACAATATTCCAGGTGTGGCCTCACCAGGGTCCTGCATAATTGCAGCAAGACATCCGTGCTCCTGTATTCGAATCCTCTCGCTATGAAGGCCAACATACCATTTGCCTTTTTTACCGCCTGTTGCACCTGCATGCTTACCTTCAGCGACTGGTCTAAGAGAACACCCAGGTCTTGCTGCATATTCCCCTCTCTCAGTTTATAGCCGTTCAGATCATAATCTGCCTTCCTGTTTTTGCTACCAAAGTGGATAACCTCACATTTATCCACATTATACTGCATCTGCCATGCATTTGCCCACTCACTCAACTTGTTCAAACCACCATGAAGCCTCTCTGCATCCTCCTCACAACTCACCCTCCCACCCAGTTTTGTGTCATTCAGTATCTTTATTTTCGGTCCATCTTTGTCCTTTTCCATAACAACCTTAAATCTTAGAGTTACGGTCACTATCCCCGAAATGTTCCCCCACTGACACTTCTACCACTTGTCTGGCTTCATTCCCTAGGATTAGTTCCAGTACAGTCCCTTCTCTTGGAGGACAATCTACGTACTGGCTCAAAAAGCTCTCCTGTATGCATTTTAAGAATTCCGCCCCCTTTAAGCCTTTTGTACTAAGACTAACCCAGCTGATATTGGGGAAGTTGAAATCCCCGACTATTATTACCCTATTATTTTTACACCACTCTGAGATTTGCCCACATATCTGCTCCTCTATCTCTCCCTGACTGTTTGGAGGCCTGGAGGACACTCCCAGACAAGTGATTGCCCCCTTTTTGCTTTTAAGTTCTACCCATATGGCCTCATTCGAGGAACCTTCTAAGATATCATCCCTCCTTACTGCAGTAATTGACTCCTTGATCCCCTCTTTTACCCCCTCCCGTCATGTCTGAAGATTCTATACCCTGGAATTTTGATGCGGTGTACATGGACTTTCAAAAGGCATTTGATACGGTGCCGCACAATGGACCTCTGAGCAAACGTGTAGCTCCTGGAATAAAAGGGATGGTAGCAACATGGATGCGAAATTGGCTGAGTGATAGGAAAGAGAGAGTAGTGGTTAATAGATGTTTTTCAGGCAGGAGGAAGGTTTGTAGTGGAGTTCCCCAGCGATCAATGTTGGGAACATTGCTTTTGCTTGGTGTAGAGTGCACAATTTCAAAGTTTGCAGATGGTATGAAACTTGGAAGCATTGCGAACTATGAGGAGGATAGTGTAGAACTTCAAAAGGACATAGACAAGATGGTGGAATTGGCAGACAGGTGGCAGGTGAAGTTCAATGCAGAGAAATGTGAAGGGATTCATTTTGACAGGAAGAACATGGAGAGACAACATAAAATAAAGGGTACAATTCTAAAGGGGGTGCAGGAGCAGAGGGACCTAGGTGTATATGTGCATAAGTCATTGAAGTGGCAGAACAGGTTGAGAGAGCGGTTAATAAACAATACAGTATCCTGGGATTTATTAATGGGGGCATAGAGTACAAGAGCAAGGAAGTTACGCTGAACTTGTACAAGACACTAGTTCAGCCTGAGCTGGAGTATGGTGTTCAATTCTGGGCGCCGCACTGGAGGAAAGACGTGAGGGCATTGGAGAGAGTACAGAAAAGGTTAACGAGAATGGTTCCAGGGATTGAGGAATTGCAGTTATGAAGATAGACTGGAGAACTTAGGACTGCTTTCCTTGGAGAAGAGAAGGCCGAGAGGTGATTTGAGAGAGGTATTCAAAATCATGAGGGGTCTGGACAGAGCAGAGAGAGAGAGAAACTGTTCCCACTCGTGAAAGGATAGAGACCGAGAGGGCACAGATTTAAAGTATTTGGTAAGAGAAGCAAAAGTGACATGAGGAAAAACTTTATCACGCAGTGAGTGGTTAAGGTCTGGAATGCACTGCCTGAGAACGTGGTGGAGACAGGTTCAATTGAAGCATTCAAAAGGGAATTAGACTGTTAAATGAAAAGAATGTGCAGGGTTACGGGGAGAAGGCAGAGGAATGGAACTGAGGGAGTTGCTCTTTCAGAGAGCCAGTGTAAACACAATGGGCCGAATGGCCGCCTTCTGTGCTGTAGCGATTCTGTGATTATCACATTGCAGTTTGTAAGATTTTGCTGTGCATAAACTGTGTTTCAACTGTCATTCAAAAAGTACTAGATTGGCTGAAAAGCACAGAGGGATGTCCTGAAGTTGTGAAAGGTGCTCTATATAAATGTAAATTCTTTTAGTGCAACATTTCTCAGCCCTCCCCACTCCAAGTTGTGCCACCTACATTATTTATCTCAGTTTTATCCATAACCAAGTGTTTCCACTTGGAGTGTTGCATTATCCTTCCCTCTGTTGAAAATTGACACTAGACTCAAATCTTTCACATTTTAACTGACATCGGCCACTGGAGGGAGGGGTTTGAATAACTTTCATCAGGTCTGCCCAGAGGGCACATTTGTACATCAACACATGAATAAACACTGCTACCCATTCAGCCCAGAGGTGCGAGTTCAAAACTGCTGCGCCAAAGTTTCTTCTCTGTGCCCATGGGTCCAGGCACTTCTGAAATCGAAGGAATCTATTCCCAAAACCCATTCCCAAAATATTACATGAACAAAAGAGTTCTGTGAATCAGCAACAAAATAAAATGAACACATCCAGTACACTAGATCCACTAGATCCAGTACATCCAATCAACTAAAACCTTTCTAAAATGGAGAAATGGTCTAGTCCACTTAATTCAAATTCAGTTATTGCAAATTAATAGAGATTTCCACTTTTTATTGTTTATTTTACACAAAAAAGTGTCATGTTACTGACATTTACAGATTTGAAGAACTTTATTGTGGAAAAAAATGATTGGCCAATGGGAGTACAAACTGCATTGTACACCTTACAGTAGAAGCTGGCAAGCTTTTTGCTTTATTTCAGAGAAAAGTCATGTTACAAATTCACGGAATGATGAAAAACAACTGGGCTGACTATGCAGCGTTATCTGGCCTCCTTAGAACACCTCCAGGGAAGGAAGCAAGCACTTTCATTTTTATAGTGCCTTTCACGTCCTCAGGATGCCCCAAACCATTACAGAGCCAACAATTTATTCTGATCGCAAATGCTGGAGCCAATTTGTGCACAGCAAGGTCCCACAAACAGCAATAAGATAAATAATCAGTTAATCTGTTCTTAGCGGTACTGACTAAGGGATGAATGTTGGCTAGGTCACTGGGACCCCTATCCTCCTTTGAATATTGCCCTGGGATCTTTTCCATGCACTTGAAAACACAGATAGAACTTTGGTCCAACATTTCTTCTGAAAGACAGCACCCTTGACAATGCAGCATTCCATCAGTACTGTATTGAAGACAAAAGTATGGGCAGACAGTAAGCCTGCAAGCGAGAGACAAAGTGAGAGGCAAGCAGAAAATGGCAGAGAAGTGGAGGCACTTTGGGCATGAGTTCAGCTGCTTAACATGCCCTGAATAACAATTCCCTGAAATTGAAAGTTTTGACTGAAATCATAAATTCTCAAAATTGACAAAATGTCAATTTCTATTTTACTTGCCACAGATTATCCAACAGGACAGATTACAGTAAGCAGACTTAATTCAATAAAAATCAAGCTGCCAGAAAAGAAAATCCTATATACAGCATGGCATACGCAAGACAGGATTTTTACAGAAATAACTCAGTAAGAAGATTATTTCGATATGGAGTGCTAAAATGTAGAGCCAGTTTAAATGGAATCACTGATCTGACCCTAGAATGGCTGATATGAAGTTATGAACAGCATCTACCCCGCCCCCAAAAAACTTCAAAAATATGAAATGCTAAATCCCAACTATAAAACAACAGCACTAGTATTTTTAAAAATTATTCATTCTTGGTATGTGGCTGTTATTGGAAAGACCAATATTTATTATCCATCCCTAGCTGTGCAGCTTGCTCGGGCACTTGAGATTCAAGTAACGTTGGTATGGAACTGGGAGGCCACACCAGTAAAGACAGTAGGTTTCCTTCCTAAAGGACATTAGAGAACCAGTTGTGTTGTGACGACAATCTGACAGCCTCATGATCACTTTTACTGATTTATTTTCCAGATTTTGCGAAAACAAATTGCATTCAATTTCTCAAACTGCCATGGTGCAATTTTAAATTCAACAACAACTTGTATTTATATTGAGCCGTAACGAATAACTTGCACTTGTGTAGCACTTGTCAAGCACTACGGATACACTAGAGTGCTTAACAATCAACGTATTATTTGTGGTGTGATCACTAGTTTGTGATCCAAAGAGGGCGGTTTCAATCCAAGCATGATACTTAGTCAGCTGATCTTGGCCAAGGCAGTGATAGGTTGCTACAATTGTCTTCAGTTCCCCATTCGAGAAAGCTGGGGTAGTTTATCAGACTGGAGGAAGGTATAGAGTGGGGTTTCCCAGGGGGCAGTATTAGAACCATTGCTTTTCATGATCTATATTAATGACCTAGACTTGAGTGTCCAGGCACAAAAATCTGCAGATGACAGAAAACTTGGAAGATGGGGTGGCACAGTGGCGCAGTGGTTAGCACCGCAGCCTCACAGCTCCAGCGACCCGGGTTCAGTTCTGGGTACTGCCTGTGTGAAGTTTGGAAGTTCTCCCTGTGACCACGTGGGTTTCCGCCGGGTGCTCTGGTTTCCTCCCACAGCGAAAGACTTGCAGGTTGATGAGTAAATTGGCCACTATAAATTGCCCCGAGTATAGGTAAGTGGTAGGAGAATTGAGGGGAGGTGGAGATGTGGTAGGGAATATGGGATTCATGTAGGATTAGTATAAATGGGTGGTTGATGGTCAGCATAGACTCGGTGGGCCGAAGGGCCCGTTTCAGTGCTGTATTTCTCTATGACTCTATTGTGAACTGTGATGAGGATAGTGATAGATTTCAAGAGGACATAGACAGGCTGATGGAATGGGCGGACACATGGCAGATGAAATTTAAATGCAGAGAAGCATGAAGTTATACATTTTGGTAGAAAGAATGAGGAAAGGCAATATAAAATAAAGGGTACACTTGTAATTGAGAGAGACCTGGGGGTTTAAGTGCACAAATCGCAGGGCAGGTTTAGAAAGCAGTTAAAATGGCATATGGGATCCTGGCCTTTATAAATAAAGGTGTAGAGTACAAAAGCAGGGAAGTTATGGTGAACCTTTATAAAACACTGGTCCTGCCTCAACTGGAATACTGTATCCAATTCTAGGCACCACCCTTTAGGAAGGATGTGAAGGCATTGGAGAGGGTCCAAAATTTCCAGGGATGAGAGCCTTCAGCTATGAGGATAGATTGGAGAAGCTGGGGCTGTTCTCCTTAAAGATAAGATTCAGAGGAGATTTGATAGAAGTGTTCAAAATCATGAATGGTCTGGACATAATAGATAGGGAGAAACCATTCCCATTCGTGGAAGGGTCGAGTACCAGTGGACACCGATTTAAAAAGCGATTGGCAAAAGAACCTGAAGTGACATGAGGCAAAACATTTTTATGCAGCGAGTCGTTAGGATCTGGAATGCACTGCCTGAGAGTGTGGTGGAGGCAGATTCAATCATGGCTTTCAAAAGGGAATTGGATAATTAACTCAAGAAAAGATTTGCAGGGCTACAGGGAAAAGGCAGAAGAATGGGATGAGCTGAGTTGCTCTCACAGAGAGCCACCGCGGACACGATGGACCGAATGGTCTCCATCTGTGTTATAACCATGCCACGATTCTATGATTTCTGCAGTGCCTGCACATCCTCATGGCATGATTTATTTTTGAAATTAACTCTGTTATGTAGGACAAACATGGCAACTGATATACACACAGCAAAGTCTCAAACAGAAAGTGAACTGAATGACTAGTTAATCTATTTTTGCTATCATTAGTTGAAGGATAAATTGCTGCCTGGACACCAGACTCCCTCCTCTTCAAATTGTTTAACAGAATCTGGTATTTCTACCCGAACAAGTACGAGGCATTGATTTGAAGTTGCATTTGGGAGATTGCACCTCCAACGGTGCAGCACTCCCTCATTGAAGTGTCACCTAGATTATGCGCTCAACTCTGTGACACAGCTTGGATGAACCCTCCTAACTTGAAGGTGGTGAGAATATTAAGTGAGCCACACTGACATTAGCACGGTGCGGCCAATACACTACAGGAAATTTTCACTTGACATAATGGGTTTTAATATTGTCTGCCTCAGTTACTTTGTAAAGGTATGTTCGAGGCAGGCTTGCGGAGTCAACAAAACAATGCTTACCCAGGCTCCAACTCACCTTCAAGTTAGGAGGTCATGGGTTCATCCAAGCTGTGTCACAGAGTTGAGCGCATAATCTAGATGACCCTTCAACAATGCTGAAACCCTCATTCATGACTTTGTTGCCTCTAGACTTGACTATTCCAATGCTCTCCCTGGTTGGCCATTATTTTTCTATCTTACATAAACTTGAGTTCATCCAAAACTCTGTTGCCCGTATCCTAACTCACACTAAGTCCCATTCAATCATCAGCTGTGTACTCACTGACCTCATTAGCCCCCGGTCCATCATCAACTCAATTTTAAGACTCTCATCCTCATTTTCAAATCCCTCCATGGCCTTATCCCTCCTTACCTCTGTAGCCTCCTCCAGCATACAAGTATTCAAGATTTCTGTTCTTCCAATTCTGGCCTCTTGTGCATTCTCGATTTTTAATCGCTTCACCATCGCTTCTAGGCCTTAAGCTCTGGAATTCTCTCCCCAACCCTCTCCATATCTCTCGCCTCAAGATGCTCCTTAAAGCATATCTTTTTGACAAAGCTTTTGGTCATCCTATTATCTGTTTAGCAGCTTGCTGTCAAATTTTAACGCAAAAGGTGCTATATCTTGTTGTTCATGGAGGGTTTCTGAAATAACTACAACCACTGGGTATGGTAATCAATCTGCACAAAGCAAGGTTCCACCAACAGCAACGAGCTAGATAAGCAGATATTCTGTTTGGGAGGCGCTGGTTGAGGGATAATGTTGGTCACTGGGAGGACTCCCCTGCTCATCTTTTGAGTTGTGCTATTGGAGGTTTTATGACCAAATAAAGAAGCAATCAGGGTCTTGGTTTAAAGTCTCATCTGAAAGAAGGCACCTCTGACAGTGGAGAACTCTCTCTTCTTCTTAGGCAGTCCCTCAGGAATGAGGATGACTTTCTTCCACTCCAGGGTTTTGGGTTCTTAGCTGACTGAATAGTCCAATTCTGGATCTGCACATTCTGCCACAGGTGGGGCAGTTGGTGTTTGGTGAGGCGAGTGAATGGGATGCTCGAAATTCTGACCGTTCCTTCCGCTGTTTACACTTGGTCACTGCCTGGTCACGTAGACGTTGTTCGAACTCTTTCAGTACTTCACTGAAGTGTTAACTTAGATAACTTAAATTATGTGCTGAAGTCTTTACAGTGGGATCAGAACCCATGTGTTCTGACTCAGGTGACAGAGCTACCACTGAGCCCAGCTGACCATGGAGGTCCCAAAGTTGGTTCCAAGTCTATGTTAGGTTAGGTAATGTCTTTAATGGCAGCAGTAGCAGTTCCATAGTGCCCCAGGAAACAAAATGGACCAGGGTTCATGTTTGATTGCAGCCCTGCAACCCATGCTGGATTTACACAGCTGAGGTTCCAGCACGAAGGCAAGACTGGGCTCAGCTGTGATGCCCTTCACTGTCAAATAGCCTTCAGAGTCACATGAAGAATTGCCACGTCCAAGATAGGTAAACTGATGTCTCTAAAAATGCAATCCAGAAATGTAACCAACACCTCCAGAAGAAGGGAGAATGCTACCAGAAAAAGAGCGCTTGAGGCACAAGATTAAGGATTTGAATATGCCTGAAGGGCCCTGAATCTGTCAGGAGCAGTCGGTGCCAAAGTGGGACAAATGCCATTTCTTTCGTTTAAGAGAAGGATATGTGTGAGAAAAGGAAAAGAAATACCGACATTAATAGAATATACCCTATCACACTGTCAAAATGTTTGAAAGCACTTCACACTGAGTGCAGTAGCTTATTCTGCATAGCAACATCCCACAAAACAGCAATGAGATGAATAATTTGTTAATCTGGTTTTAATAATGCTGGTTGAAGGGGAAAAAGGGAGGGCTGGAAGGGAGAGAGAAAGGATGGAAAGACTTTCATTTCTAGAACACCTTTCATGACAACTGGATGTCCCAAAACACTTTACAGCCAATGAAGTACTTTTTTTTTTAAAAGTGTATGGTGATTGTTACAATCTAGGAACTGCAGCACAGTAAGCTCCCACAAATGCAATGTGATACTGACCAGATAACCTGTTTTTGTGATGTTATTTGAAGGAGAAATATTGGGCAATGCACTGGGAATAACACCCCTGCTCTTATTCATGATATACCATGGAATCTTTAACATCCACCCAAGAGGGCAGACGGGTCTCAGTTTAATGTATCATCCTCCGACAGTGCAGCATTCCCTCAGTACTGCACTGAGTGTCAGCTTAAATTGTTATGCTCAATCATGCAGCAGGACTTGAACCCAAACGTTGTGTCTTAGAGGTAAGAGTGTTACGTACTGAACAACAGATGACACAAAGGAGTAGCATTAAGCAGGACACTGGGAGAACTCCTTGCTCTTCTTTGAATGCCGTTTTACAAATCCAGTCAAGCAGTTTTGCAATTTTTGACATCTTTTCCACTTTCTCAACTTTCTCCAGGCTAGATAATAGCATCTACTACCCAGGGAGATGAGCCAACTTTCATTAATCTCTACCATTAACAACTTGAAGCAGACTCCAAAGGAGATATAGGAGTACTCACTCCTTTTCCCTGTTGGAAAGGTAGCTGGCCTTTGCTCAGTGCTTCTCAAGTGAGATTAACTCACTGACTATGAGCAGAAGCACAGATGCAAAGCCTTGCCCAGCATTCCAATCTTGTCACCGATGTGCTAGCGATGTATGTGTGCGCTGGATTTTTTTTTACACCAGCGAGGATCTAAAGATTTTTTAGATCAAGTGCCCTTGAAAGACACTGATTGATACAATTGAAGATTTTTGTTGTCCAAAGTTGCATTCTATCTTGTGGAATGCATTTTGAGTCATATAACACTTAGTAGTTATAGGTCTACCACTGCTAATGGTAGTGGTGGGAGCAATTTGAGGTGATGATAAATTGAGTGCATCACACAATATTAAAACATATTGATTTATGTATGATTTCTCCGATTGCACTGATACCAATGCACTAAATCTTGGCCATGTAACAACCCGTTGTACTTCAAAAAGTAATTCACTTGCGTGTAGAATACAGAGCTGCTTTGATGCGAAAGGCACCTTGGCAAAACTTGCTGATAGCATGATTCTTTTACCAAAAAGGACAAAGCTGTTTTTCAGTGGGATGTGTTGTGCTTTTCCTGGAAACGGTTCAGAAGTAGGAAACTTTTGGTGCAAAATCCTTCCACAGAAGACGAACACATTCTGTGAGCACAAAACCAATTCCAGATTCAAGCAAAAAAAAAATTAATAGTTAACACTGGTCCCTAACTAGCTGGTGACAGACAGTGATTACAGTATCAATTGAGCAATAAACTCTGTTGGTGATTGATGGATAGGTACCCAATTTTCTCAGTTCCAGGGAAAACAATTCTAGCCTATCCAATCTTTCCTCATAGCTGCAATTTTCAAGCCCTGGCAATTCTTGGAAATCCCCTCTGTACTCTCTCCAATGTCCTTTCTGTAATGTGGTGACCAGAACTGTACGCAATACTCCAGCTGTGGCCGAACAAGCTTTTTATACAGTTCCAGAATCACGTCCCTGCTTTTGCATTCTATACCTTGGCCAACAAATTAAAGCAATTCATATGCCTTCTTCACCACCTTCAGGGACCTGTGGACATTCACTCCAAGGTGTCTCACTTCTTCTACCCCACTCAATATCCTCCCATTTATTGTGTATTTCCTCGCTTTATTTGCCCTCCCCAAATGCATTACCTCACACTTCTTTGGACTGAATTCCATTTGCCACTTGTCCGCGCACTCAACCAAACCATTGATATCATTCTGAAGTCTATGGCTATCCTCTTCGCTATCAACTACACGGCCAATTTTTGTGTCATCAGCAAATTTCCCAATCATGCCTCCCACATTTAAGTCCAAATCATTAATATATACCACAAACAGCGAGGGACCCAAAACAGCCCTGTGGAATGCCACTGAAAAACACTTTCCATTCGCAAAAACATCCGTCGACTACTACCCTTTGTTTCTATTCCCTGAGCCAATTCTGGATCCAACCTACCACATTCCCCTGTATCCCATGGGCTTTCATTTTACTGACCAGTCTGCCATGTGGGACCTTGTCAAATGCCTTACTAAAATCATTGTAGACCACATCCGCTGCACTACCCTCATCAATCCTCCCTGTTACTTTCTCAAAAAACTCAGTTAAGTTATTAAGACATGACCTTCCCCTGACCATCCCTGATTAATCCTTGCCTTTCTAAGTGGCAGTTTATCCTGTGCCTCAGAATTGATTCTAACAATTCACCCACCACTGATGAGACTGACTGGCATATAATTATTTGGCCTATCCCTTGCAGCCTTTTTAAACAGTGGTACAATGTTTGCATACTTCCAATCACCAATCAGGTACCTTGCCTGTATCTAGTGAGGATTTGAAGATGATCCTCAGTGCATCCACTATTCCCTCCCTGGCTTCCTTTAACAACCTGGGATGCAAACCATCCAGTCCTGGCGATTTATCCACTTTCAAGGATGCCAGACCCTCGAGTACTTCCTCTCTCAATATGCTTATACCATGTAATTACACCAAGTAATACTTCTTTAAATAGTAGCCATTACCTCTGTCTACCATCAAATCTTTTCATGTATTTTCCTAATCCACCATAGCCAACTTGCCCTCATACCGTCATAGTTTCCTTTGTTCAGATTTAAGACCCAAGTTTCAGAATGATCTATATCTCTTTCAAACTTAGAACTCTACACTATCGTATTGTGGTCACTATTTCCTAACAGCTCCTTTACAGGAAGGTTACAGAAACATAGAAAAATAGGAACAGGAGTAGGCCATTCGGCCCTTTGAGCTTGCACCGCCATTCACTACGATCGTGGCTGATCATCCAAACTCAGTAACCTGTTCCTGCTTTCTCCCCGCATCCCTTGATCCCATTAGCTCTAAGAACTATATCTAATTCTTTCTTGAATATATTTAATGATTTGGCCTCAACTGCTTTCCGTGGTAGAGAATTCCACAGGTTCACCATTCTCTGGATGAAAAAAATCCCTCTTCAGCTCAGTCCTAAATGGCTTACTCCTTATCCTTAGACTGTGACCCCTGATCCTGGATTCCCCCGCCATCGGGAACACCCTTCCTGCATCTAGTCTGTCCAGTCCTGTTAGAATTTTGTAGGTTTCTATGAGATCCCTTCTCATTCTTCTAAACTTTAGCGAATACAAGCCTAATCTACTCAATCTCTCTTCTTACGTCAAGTCTGCCATCCGAGGAATCAATCTGGTGAACCTTCACTGCACTCCCTCCATAGCAAGCACATCCTTCCTCAGATAAGGAGACCAAAAGTGCACACAATCCTCCAGATGTGGTCTCACCAAGGCCTTGTATAATTGCAACAAGGCATCCTTGCTCCTGTACTCAAATCCTCTCGCTATGAAGGCCAACATACCATTTGCCTTCTTAACTTCCTACTGCACCTGCATGCTTACTTTCAGCGATTGGTGCACAAGGACACTCAGGTCTCGCTGCATCTCACCCTTCCCCAATGTATCGCCATTCAGAGAATAATCTGCCTTTCTGTTTTTGCCACCAAAGTGGATAACCTCACATTTATCCACATTATACTGCATCTGCCATGTATTTGCCCACTCACTCAACTTGCCCAAATCACACTGGAGCTCCTCACAGCTTTGTGTCATTTGCAAACTTGGATATATTACATTTAATTCCCTCACCTATATCATGAATATATATTATGAATAGCTGGGGTCCTAGCACTGATCCCTGTGGTACCCCACTAGCCACTGCCTGCCACTAGGAAAATGACCCGTTTATTCCTACTTTTTGTTTCCTGTCTGCCAACCAGTTCTATCCATGTCAGTACCTTACCCCCCCAATCCCATGTGCTTTAATTTTGCACACTAATCTCTTATGTGGGGCCTTATCAAAAGCATTCTGAAAGTCCAAATACACCACATCCACTGGTTCTCCCTTATCTATTCTACTAGTTACTCAAAAAATTCCAGTAGATTTGTCAAGCATGATTTCCCTTTCATAAATCCATGTTGACTTTGTCCGATCCTGTCATTGTTTTCCAAGTGCTCTGCTATTACATCTTTTATAATGGACTCTAGCATTTTCCCCACGACTGATGTCAGGCTAACTGGTCTACAATTCCCTGTTTTCTTTCTGCCTCATTTTTTAAATAGTGGGGTTACATTAGCTACCCTCCAATCCGTTGGAACTGTTCCAGAGTCTATAGAATTCTGAAAAATAACCAGCAATGCATCTACTATTTCTAGGACCACTTCCTTAAATACTCTGGGATGCAGATTATCAGGCCCTGGGGATTTATCGGCCTTAAATCCCATCAATTTCCCTAACACCATTTCCCTACTAATACTGATTTCATACAGTTCCTCCTTCTCACTAGACCTTATGTTCCCCAACATTTCTGGGAGGTAATTTGTGTCCTCCTTTGTGAAGACAGAACCAAAGTATGTATTTAATTAGTCTGCCATTTCTTTGTTCCCCATTATAAATTCCCCCGTTTTTGACTGCAAGGGACCCATATTTGTCTTTACTAATCTTTTTCTCTTCACATACCTACAGAAACTTTTACAGTCAGTTTTTATGTTCTCTGCAAGCTTACTCTCAAACTCTATTTTCCCCTTCTTAATCGATCCCTTTGTCCTCCTTTGCTGAATTCTAAACTACTCTCAATCCTCAGGTTTGCTGCTTGTTCTGACCATTTTATATTGTATTAATTAGTCTTTTCTCATTACATAATACGAAATCTAAAATGCCCAATCCCTAGTTTGTTCCTCAACATACTGCTCCAGAAACCCATCTCGTACACACTCCAGGAATTCATCCTCCACAGCATTAGTGCCAATTAGGTTTACACAGTCTATATGTAAATTGATGTCACCCATTATTACTCTGTTGCCCATGCTACATGCAGCTCTAACTTCCTGATTTATACCGTGCCCAATATTACCACTACAGTTTGGTGGTCTACAAAACAACTCCCACCAATATTGCTGCCCCTTGCTGTTTCTTAGCTCCACCCAAACCGATTCTACATCTTGTTCCTTCAATCCAATATCCTCTCTCACTAATGTACTGAACTTGTCCCTTATTAACAGCGCTACTCCACCTCCTTTTCCTTTTTGCCCATCCTTCCTAAATTACGAATATCCCTGAATATTCAGTTCCCAGTAACCGTGTCTCCACAATGGCAATTGAATCATACTCATTTACCTCTATTTGTGCTTTCAAATCATCTACCTTGTTGCGAATACTGCGTGCATTCAGATAGAGTGCCCTTAACTTTGTCTTAACATTATTCTGCAATCTGATCCCATTTGATGTTTGAATTCATTGCGTCTGCCTTCTAATTTTGCTTCCTACTTTTCTACTTCCTGTTAGCAGTTTTGCTTCCTTCCAATCTGAGCTCCCTCTCAGGTTCCCAAACCCCTGCCAATCTAGTTTAAACCCTCCCCAAAAGCACTAGCAAATCTCCCTGCTAGGATGTTAGTCCCAGTGAAGCTGCTGAGGTGCAACACGTCCACCTTGTACAGGTCCCACCTGCCCCAGATCAGGTCCCAATGCCTCAGAAATGCCTCCCTCCTGTTATACTTAAATACGTGATCCTTGAAAGGCTATGGAGGGGTCTGAGGAGATCAAATTGGACAGCAAACCTTGATTTTAATGAGACCTATTGTATTGTGAATGGAGGCAGGATTCTTAACTGAATTATCCTTTCACTGGCCCTAGGACACCAAATCCAATCCTACTGCCAACCCCCGTTAAGATCAGCCAGTTGTGAAGCAAACTCAGTTCACCCTACTTACAGATTTAGAAGTTCTTAACAGGAAAGTTCAATACCTTGCTTTGTACTTCAAGCTAACAGATCTTAGCTGAGATGGCAACAGGGCTGCTACAACCTGCTATCAAATTCGACTGGAAAATGCACACATTTAGATATCAATTAAATGCAGCATGGGACTCTGCTGTGATGCACCTTTGTTTCCCCACAGCACCCCTTACACCCTGCCACTCGTACCGCCACCACCCCACCCCCCCCACCCCAACCATCATATAACTTCAAATTTTCAACATAAGCACTGTGATAAAAGTTAGTTAACAGTTTAGCTCCTGCCACAAAAGAAAATAATTTGTCAAACACTTTCGCCAGGAAGACAATGTCCCTTCAAAATTTCCTCAATTTACCCAGACACAGACAAGTCAAAAGGGCAGGCGCTGCCATCATTAAAACCTTATGATTTATTAATTCTTTCAAATCAGACAGGAGGACACAACCAGCCAGATACAAGAGAATGCAAAACAAGCAATAAAATCTGCTATTGCTACAAGATACCAAGATAACCTTTAAACCTTGAGGGCAACTCCTGTTTGTAGTGTCATGCAGGCCCCCACCTGCCAAGAATGAGGCACATTAAAATTGACGTTCATGTGGCGAAGTTAACTGTTACTGGAGTAAAGAAAGAACTTGCTTTTTTTAAAAAAAAAGACCCTCGACTGGAAAGACATTTGCATCTTTACAGACGGTGCTTAAAAGGGACAAAAGACCATTCCCTGCCACATTCAATACATAATGGACTTTTGATTTTTTGATTACCAGATGCTGAAGGTGGGGGAGCTCGCATTCCAGGTTGACTGCTAAGATGGCCGAATACACAAACTGACATGGTCATGCCTGCTAGTCACATGAATAACCTACCGGACCACCTGAGTTTTTTTGAATTTGAACTTGCCACAGTATTTTGAACTGGCAGAAAGCTGTTTGCTTCTGGACTGCAATGACCTCTCCTGGCTGGCTCGCCGCAGCCTCTCCTGTCTGCTTCCATCACTTTCTCACGGAACTCCAAGACCCATTGAAGACACATAAACCCCAAGAGACAAAAGTCTCCTACAGTGAACAAGCTTTAAGAATAATACTGGGCCCCAACGAGAAGCAAGATCCACCTACAAACAAGGACTCTACAGCGAGCTCCAAGCACAGTAATAAACCCCCTTCAGAGATCGCCTCAAACTTTTTCACTCTATTTCTCGTCTGCTCTTTTCTGTCCCTATTTGCGTATCGTATGTGCATGCTAGCGTGGGCACGTCGTGTATCCGTAGGCGTTAACTAAATAGAGTTTAAAAAATTTCACTTTTCTTCTTTAAACCTGAGAAAGCCTGTTTGTGCTCATTTCTTGCCTTATAATTGGAAAGCGGTGAACAAGGATTCACCAAGGGGGAACTCAAAACGTGGTTAAAAAATAAAACACTGTTACAGTAAGACCAAGTGAAGGCTGAAAGGGACCCCGAGACACCTTTCTCACCTGGTCCTAACAGTAGCCTTTAGGCAGGAATAAAATCTGCAAACTGGATTTTGCAATAATATTGCTGCTGCTTAATATACACAAAAGAACTTGACAAGATCAAATCATGTGAAAGTGGGTCGGGAGGGGAGCGTGGAATCTATACTGATTCAAAAAGTGCAAATGGCTGGTTGGCAGCAAGAGGCAAAGCAACAATTTGTGTCTCCAAGTTGACCATTAGCCACAGGAGAGGCATTTTATAAGCACCAGCAGAACCCTGAAATATAATGTCGGCCTGAAAAACGACAGCAAGTGGAATTTGTCAGGTGGAATGTGGCAGGGATTGAAACGATGGAGAGATCACTGATCTTTGTAGCTTAGAAAAGAGTTTTGAATAGACTCAGTTGTATCTTTTCTTCTTCAACTTCACATTTCCCCGCCCTTCACCACTATGCCTTTCGCATTGCTTTTCCCAGGAGAATGCATGGCTGAGAAGTAGTGGTCAGGGAGGTTTAATAGTGTGAGCAAGTGGGATCGGGCTAGTCTTGTCCTCCTTTCCAGTTTATTTGTATGTTTAAATTGGTATCAATGGCTTGTGTGTGCAGCTGGTTCCCCAAGCCAGCGGAAGAAAGAAATAAAAGTAGCATTTATATAGCACCTTTCTGACCTCAGGATGTCCCAACAAAATATTTGAAGAGTCACCATTGTTTCAGGAAACATTGCAACCCCCAAATTTGCACAGCAAGCTCCAACAAATAGCAATGAGATAATGACCAGATTGCCTGTTTTAGTGATGTTATTTGAGGGATAAATATTGGCTAGGACACCAGGGAAGAACTACTCTGCTTTTCTTCAAAATAGTGCCACGGGATCTTTTACATTCACATTCATCTCAAAGATGGCAGCTCCAACAGTGCAGCACTCCTTGGTACTTCACTGAAGTGTCAGTCTGGATTATGTGCTCAAGTCCTTGAAGTAGGACTTGCACCCACAACCTTCTCACTCAGAAGCAACTGAATTACCACTGAGTTATGTCTGACACCAACACCGACCCCCTCACTCCCCCCACACGCCCCCATGAACGCTTGTCAAATTCATTAAATCTGGCCCCTGGGGAAACCCTGCTGAGAAAATCTTGCAAGCAGAAAAATTTATCAAATCCATCAAAGTTACTTTTTGGCTATTTCTGGCCACGCAAGACCCAGACTTTGCAAACTTCTGGTACAAAATCCCCACTGCTACCAATGCAAAAAAGGCCTTCAATCTCCAGCTATTTGGACTCGGCTCCATACATTGACTAAGCACCAGGTGCTGGAAGGTGGGATTAGATGGGGTGGCTAGTTTTTTCGGCCAGCATGGACACGATGAGCTGAATGGCCTCCTTCTGTGCCATACATACTCTATGGTTCTATCCCCAAGGTAACAGACAGCACCTCCAGCAATGCAGCACTGAACACTGGGGCATCAAACTAGATTATGTGCTCAGGTCATGGACTGAGCCTTGAACTGACAACTATCAACTCAACCAAACTGGAAACAGCCCAAACCAGATTACTTTTGACCTTTAAAATTTCAAGCACTCCGACAGAAGGATGAATAAAACAAGGCGACGTTTGCTGACAATGCAACCACTAGGTGGCGCAGTACTTGTACATGTACAAATGCAGGCTCTTCAACTGGAACGTCAGTGTCTGCGACATTCAGGCAGCTGCCAGGATTAAACATGGCATTGCTCAATTTATCACCAGAATGTTTATGGCCAGATCGTTCTAGCAAACTAACCTTACATTAAGTTGGATGGAAGCCCAGTAATATGGTTCTATGTAGTTCTTGGATACTAACCGTAATCCTCAGATCCATTTAATATTCCAGTAATCCTATTAAATACAAAAGGAATTTTATGATTGAATTTCCATTGGAAGATAGTGAATTGTCACCCCATTCGAAAATCGGGCAGAGCATAAAATGTGCTGCCAATTCGTTGTCGTAATTCTTTTACATGACTGACCAGGACTGATTTCACGCCTCAATGGCCTCTCTCCCCCCTCCGCAACTTGCTTTCCCCCCATCCTTACCTTCTCCCCATCCTTACCGGCCACATCCCCCCCCATCCCCCCTCAGCTGCTCACTCTAGACCTCGCTGCTCCCCCCACTTCCCTGGCCGATTGTTCCCCACTCACTGGTCGGTCGGACGCTTCCCACCACCCTCCCCCCAGCCGCTTGCTCTGGGTCGCGCTGCTTCCCTCCTCTCGGCCACTTGCTCCCACATTCGATCAGTCTCCATCCACCGCCTGAAGAAGCAAGGTGGGCTGCAAGGGGTGACATAGGAGCGAGTGGCTGAGAAGAGGGAAGCAGTGCGGCCTAGAGCTAGCAGCTGGAGGTTGGGGGGTGGGGGGGTGTTGGTGGAAAAGAGGGGCCGGGGGGGGGGTGGGAAGCAGGAGAGTGAGCGGCAGGACAGCGGGGTGGCATGAAGCGAGGAACAATCGGCTGGGGGAGTGGGGGAGTGCAGCGAGGTCTGGAGCGAGCGGCTGAGGGGAGGAAGCATCGAGGCCTGGCGCAAGTTGCCAAGGGGGCAGATCTCCAGCCTCAAACTCTCCCATTCAGCTGTTTGTTCCAGCCGAGTGGGGGCTGGATACCCGACGATGCTTCAGCGCGCATGCGTGAAGATGGAGCAGGTGCGGATATGCGATGGCGTTGCCGCTGTGCGATGCTGTCATCCCGCGCACGCGCCACTTAGTTCTGGCAAGATGTAGCTACGCATGTGTACAACCTGGTGCACTCTGATGACGTCAGCAGGCCACTGCGTTGTCAGGAATCACTTTGATAAAACAAACACAGTGCTTTCACTAGTAAAGCATAATGGCATGCATGAGAGATTTTTATACCCTTTCTACTTAAATAAGGGAAATTCCCAGCAGCACAACTATAGACGTTATCTTTCCAAACTTAGATAAAGACTGTTTCCAGTAAAGAAGAGAAGGCCAAAAGAATTTAATAAAAAAGGCCTTTAAAATTACAATAGGTATGATAGTGAATTGAGAAACACTATTTCCTTTGGTTGAGGAATGGATGATGAGGGGTCAACAATTTAAAATTGTCACAAAGAGTGATGAGCAAGGTTAGTAGATAATTCTTGCTGCAGAGCATTGTTGGAGCAAGGAAAGCTTTGCCACAGGGAATAGTGAAAGCAGTGACTATTGCATCTTTCAAGGGAAATTTGCATAAATATTTGATGCAGAGGAAGATACATGGCTACGGCGAGAGAGTAGACCAAGTATTTGTTCCAAAAAGTAATTGACACAGATATGACGGGCCAAATGGCCAGTTTGACACTATGTAATGGGGACGGGAGAAGAGCTAGTAGTTACAGGTTTGTCACCGATTGTGCAGTAACTTGAAATGCTGGATCAAAAGTCTCCATCAGCTGGCACAGCTGTAAAATGAATTACCTGATGTATTTTTTTTCTCAGGTAGCATATTAGTAACAATAAGGTAAGCCCTGGGTGCAAAACCAAGACCATGCCAACTACAAAAACCAAAACAGTAGACTTGGCTCCTGACCTCACTGACTAAAAGGAAAAACAGAGCCACTCAGACAAGTGGCAAAATAAATCTCACCAATGAACTTGACAGGGCGAGTACTCAGTCTCCAATTATTAAAGCATATTGCTGAGTTAATTGCTCAAAGAATGAAGCTAATGCCACTAATGAAAAGGACTTAAATATAAACTCAATGAAACAGTCCAGATAGGGCAACCATTCAGAAGTATAGCAGAAACGCAGTTCCAATATGCAGGCATTATTTTACCCCTCCCTTCCATTCCAACAGTGGCAAAATACAATTTGCAATTCGAATTACATCTAAAGCAAATACTCAGCGGAAAAAAATAAATTGTAAGGCCAGAAATAGTTAATAAGACTTCCTAATTACTTTGCAGCAAGTTTGAATAAAATCCAAGTGACACAAATCAAGATGGAGAGTGACGCAGTTGATTCTGAGACAAGGGTCCTGAATCTTAGTAAAGGAAACTACCAAGGTATGAGGCGCGAGTTGGCTATGACGAATTGGGAAACGTTACTTAAAGGGATGACGGTGGATAGGCAATGGCAAACATTTAAAGAGCGCATAGATGAACTGCAACAATTGTATATCCCTGTCTGGCGCAAAAGTAAAATGGGAAAGGTCACCAAACCATGGCTTACAAGGGAAATTAGAGGTAGCATTAGATCCAAGCAAGAGGCATATAAATTTGCCTGGAAAAACAACAGACCTGAGGATTGGGAGCAGTTTAGAATTCAGCAAAGGAGGACCAAGGGATTGATTAAGAAGGGGAAAATAGAGTACGTGAGCAAGCTTGCGGGGAACATAAAAACTGACTGTAAAAGTTTCTATAGGTATGTGAAGAGAAAAAGATTGGTGAAGACAAATGTAGGTCCCTTACAGTCAGAAACGGGGGAATTTATTATGGGGAATAAAGAAATGGCTGACCAACTAAATGCATACTTTGGTTCTGCCTTCATAAAGGAGGACACAAATATCATACTAGAAATGTTGGGGAACACAGGGCTTAGTGAGAGAGAGGAACTAAAAGAAATCAGTATTAGTAGAGAAATGGTTAGGGAAATTGATGGGATTGAAGGGCGATAAATCCCCAAGCTCCTGTAGGGCCCGATGGTAGGCATTCCAGAGTACCTAAGGAAGTGGCCCTAAAAATAGTGGATGCATTGGTGGTCATCTTCCAAGTTTCTATAGACTCTGGAACAGTTCCTACAGATTGGAGGGTAGCTAGTGTAACCCCACTATTAAAAAAGGGAGGTTGGGAGAAAGCAGGGAATTATAGACCAGCCAGCCTGACGTTGGTAGTGGGAAAAATTCTAGAGTGCATTATAAAAGATTTTATAGCAGAGTACTTAGAGAACAGTGGTAAAATTGGGCAGAGTCAGCATGGATTTACGAAAGGGAAATCATGCTTGACAAATCTACTAGAATTCTTCAAGCATGTAACTAGTAGAGTTGATGAGGGAGAGCCAGTGGATGTGGTTTATTTGGACTTTCAGAGGGCTTTTGACAAAGTCCCACATAAGAGATTAGCATGTAAAATTAAAGCGCATGGGATTGGGGGTAGTGTATTGCGATGGATAGAAAATTGGTTTGCGGACAGGAGACAAAGAGTAGGGATAAATGGGTCTTTTCCGAATGCCAGGCAGTGACTAGTGGGGTACCACACGGATTGGTGCTAGGACCACAGCTATTCACAATATACATTAATGATTTAGACGAGGGACCCAAATGTAATATCTCCAAAGTTGTGCATGACACAAAGCTGGATGGGAGGGTGAGTTGTGAGGAAGATGCAGAGAGGCTTCAGGGTGATTTGGACAAGTTGAGTGAGTGGGCTAATGCATGGCAGATGTAGTATAATGTGGATAAATGTGAGGTTATCCACTTTGGTAGCAAAAACAAGAAGGCAGATTATCTGAACGGCTATAAACTGAGAGAGGGGAATATGCAGCGAGACCTGGGTGTTCTCGTACACCAGTCGCTGAAGGTAAGAATGCAGGTGCAACAGGCGGTAAAAAAGGCAAATGGTATGTTGGCCTTCATAGAGAGAGGATTCGAGTACAGGAGCAGGGATGTCTTCCTGCAATTATACAGGGCCTTGGTGAGGCCACACCTGGAATACTGTGTGCAGTTTTGGTCTCCTTACCTGAGGAAGGATGTTCTTGCTATAGAGGGAGTGCAGCGAAGGTTTACCAGACTGATTCCTAGGGTGGTGGGACTGACCTATGAGGAGATATTGAGTCGGTTAGGATTATATTCATTGGAGTTCAGAAGAGTGAGGGGGGATCTCACAGAAACCTATAGATTTCTAGCAGGACTTGACAGGGTAAATGCAGGAAGGATGTTCCTAATGGTGGGAGAGTCCAGAACCAGGGGTCATAGTCTAAGGATACGGGGTAAACATTTCAGGACTGAGATGAGGAGAAATATTTTCGCACAGAGTGGTGAGCCTGTGGAAATCGCTACCACAGAAAGCAGTTGAGGCCAAAACATTGTATGTTTTCAAGGAGTTAGATATAGCTCTTGGGTCGAAAGGGATCAAAGGGTATGGGGCAAAAGTGGGCACAGGCTATTAGGTTGGATGATCAGCCATGATCATAATAAATGGCAGAGCAGGCTCGAAGGGCCGAATAGCCTACTCCTGCTCCTATTTTCTATGTTTCTATGTTTCAAATAACCTTTTCTAATTTGTAGCAACTGATTTAAAGTGCATGGAATGTCAACACAAATAATGGCACTAATGACAAACAGAGTCAAAAAGAACATACATGTTTTCTGTTGACTGTGTATTTGCACGCACACATGTACATCAAGGCCTTGCAGATGGTGCAGAGATTTACCAAAATGGTACCAGGGAATGAGCGACTTCAGTTACGTGAACAGACTAAAGAAGATGGGATTGCTCTCCTTGGAGCCAGAAAGGTTAAAGGGGAGATTTAATAGAAGTCAAAATTATGAAGGGCTTTGATCATAGGGAGAAACTGTTTCCAGTGGCAGGAGGGACAATAACTAGAGGACACAGATTTATGGTAATTGGCAAAAGAACCAGAGCTAGGAGGAGATTTTAAAAAATCACAGCGAGTTGTTACAATCTGGAATGCACTACTTGGCAATAACAACTTATATTTATACAGCACTTTTAACGTAATAAAATGCCCCAAGGTGCTTCACAGAAGCATTGTAAAACAAAATATGACACCAAGCCAAATATGGAGATTAGCTCAGATGACCAAAAGCTTGGTCAAAGAGGTAGGTTTTAAGGAGTATCTTAAAGGAAGAAAGAGAGGTGGAGAAACAGCGAGGAGTAGGGAAGGTATTCCAGAGCTTGGGGCCTAGGCAACTGGAGGCGCATTCGGCAATGTGGAAGCGATTAAAATCGGGGATGTACAAGAGGTCAGATTTGGAGGAGTGCAGAGATCACAGCGGGTTGTGGGGCTGGAGGAGATTACAGAGATAGGGAGGGACGAGGCCATGGACGAATCTGAAAACAAGAATGAAAATTTTAAAATCAAGATGTTGCTTGACCGGGAGCCAACGAAGGTTAGCGAGAACAAAGGTGATGGTGAACAGAACTTGGTGCGCGTTCGGACATGGGGCAGCATAGTTTTTGATGACCTCAAGTTTATGGAGAGTAGAATGTGGGAGACGAGATAGGAGTGCATTGGAATAGTCACGTCTAGAGGTAACAAAGGCATGAATGAGGGTTTCAGGAGATCAGCTGAGGCAGGGGCGAAGTTGAGCAATGTTAGAGGTGGAAACAGGCAGTCTTGGTGATGACAGGGTGGTGGGAGCTGATTATCCAATTCCCTTTCAAAAGTTACTGTTTAATTACTTCAAGGGGGGGAAAAAAACACAAGGTTATGGAAACAGAGCAGGGGAGTGGGCCTAGTTGGATAGCCCTTTCAAAGAGGCAAATAGCCTCCTTCCATGCTGTACGATACTAGATGCAAACTCATATATACTGTGTTATTTTTAAAGTGCCAGATTAAATCTTATTTAAATGAATGAGATTTTGCAGGGGTGCATATGGAGAAGCAGCTACATTATCTGCCACAATAGGAAGGATTCATCAGTGCACCCTCCCCAGCTCCATCAATAATGTAAATTGGCAGATAATTAAGCATCTCCAAAATTCTGGTCTTGCACATCGCCATAACAATGCCTCCAGCTCAAAATGAAGAGAGTAAAACAAATGACAAAAGGGACATTATTTTGTAGTTTTATTCATTAGGGAAAAGGAGACAAAATATAAATAAAAGAGGAGAAACACAAGCAGTCTGGGCAGACTTCTCAAGCAAGGCTTTGTCCTGCAAATGGTCTTAATACAATATAAAGATGGACTCCACTAGTGGAGTACAAAGCCATGTAGCCATGAGTAATAAAATGAACCAGGTAATACAGTAGAGCACAGGAATAGATTTGGAATCTCAGAGTATTAATACATAACAATCACATCCTAGGGAATTTTACTCTCCAACCGCAAAAAGAGGGGCTCAGTTCATCAACAAAACCACAACTATCACTCTGCAACAGACCTCAATATGGGATCAAGATAATTCATGAGCTAGCAGACCAATTTGAACAGAAACATTAATCTAAAAATATTAAACCAAGGAAATGAATATAACCCAATGTACAAATGAAATTTAGCATAGAGAAGTGAGAAGTATGCAATGATGTATTTTGAAAGGAAAAATAACAAGTCGTAATGTAAAAGGATGTGGAATGAACTGCCTGAGAGAGTAGTGGAGGTAGATTTAATTGTGGCTTTCAAAAGAGAATTGGATAAGCACCTGCAGAGAAAAAAATGCAGGGCTACAGGGAAAGGGAAGGGAAAGGGAGTGAGACTTGCTGAGTTGCCCTTATACAGAGCCAGTATGGGCACAACAGGCTGAATGGTCTCCTTTTGTAATTCTATGAAACGAAATGGCACAATTTTAAATGGGGTGCCGGAACAGACACGCCTGGGGGTTCACACACACATCCCGAATGTGGCAGGACAAAATAAAGCTGCTAAAAAAACAGAAGGGATCTTTGGTTTGATAAATAGAGGAATAAAGTAGAAAAGCAAGCAAATTACACTAAATCTTTATAAATCACTGTCTAGACCTCAGGTGGAGTACTGTGTCCACCAATTCTGACCACACTTTAGAAAGGCATCAAGGTGTTGGAGAGGGTGCAGGGGAGGTTTATCACAATGATACCAAAGATGATTGAATTCAATTCTATGGAGAGACTGGAGAAACGGAGATTGTTCTCCTTAAAACAGAGAAGGAGAGGGCAGGTATAATAGATGTGTTCAAAATTATGAACGCCGAAAACAACAACTCATAGCGTCACTAGACAACTTCACATGCAGCACTTATGGCAGAACCTGCCTGTCGAGGATTAGCCTTCAAAGCCATCAGCAAAGGTGCACCAAGAGAAGACACCCCACCTAAATGAATTGTTTGCTGTGTGTCCATCATCTTTCGATGGAAAGATGCCAAGCAACCAGATATAGAGTAAATAAGAACAAAGAAACTGTTCCAGTAACAGACTGATCAGTAGCCATGGGTCACATTGAAAATAACTGGCAATAATAAAAAACTGAAGATGAGAATTTTTTTTCCCAAACTCAACAGGTTCTAAATGGGATTAGAATAGTTAGGTGCTTGATGGCCGGAACAGACACGATGGGCCGAAGGACCTGTTTCCGTGTTGTATAACTCTATGACTCGATGAACGCATTGGTGGAAGCAGTTTCAAAAGTAACATTCAAAAAGGGAACTGGATAAATACTTAAATAGGAAAAATTTGCAGGGATGTAAGCAAAGAGTTGGGAGAATGGAACTAATTGTGCAGTTCAAAGGGCCAACACAGGCGGGAGGGGCCGAATGGCCGGATTCCGGGTGTACACAGCTATCTAAACACGGTCCGCGCGCCGTTACTACAGCGACGGTTGCTAGGAGGCGCGGGACAGGGACCGCGCGACGTTGCCACAGCGACGGTTGCCAGGAGGTTCGGGGCGGAGCCCGCTCGCAAGCGACCGCTTGGTTGGCTGGTTCGAACCTGCCTTCGAAATCAGTTGGAGAAAACACGTTCCTCACCGCCGCCGCTGAGGAGAAGCCCGGTTTGTTTGATTTGCCTCAGAATCCCCCTCTCTCTCTTCCCCCAGGGTCCTCTTACAGTGTCGGTATCGTCGTTCCTCCTGTTGTCCCGGTTCCCAAGCGCTACCGCTTTCTGCCGCCGGACTTGGCCGCTCGGCTCCGCGCCGCTCCTCCCGTTGTCAGGCCGCCGGCTCAACCTAACCTGCACGGCGAGTCCCACGTGCGCTGCCCTTCGATTGGACGGTGCTCACTTCTGCCGGTTTCAATTGGGTCTTCTCAGCCTGTCAATCAGAGTGCGGCGTCTCAAGTTCGGTTGACGTACAGACCGGAAGTTGCTGCTTTCGATGATGTCATTGCGTTTGGCCATTACATCATTGCAATTATTTAAAGAGACTGGTCAAAGTTTTTTTAGCCTTCTCCCAAGTTTTCTTTCCATCTTTCCTTAAAGGAGACGGTGAGGAATATGAGTCACTTCTTCCTCCTCCACCTGAAACTTCTAGGCTGATACTTCAGCATTGAGGGAGTGCAACACTGTCAGAGGTGCCATCTTTTGGATGAGGCCCCTGTCTGCTCTCTCAGGTGGATGTAAAAGATCCATTGGCACTAATTTAAAGAACAGCAGGGGAGTTATCCCTGAAACGACTCTCTAATGAGAGGTCATCAATCGGGCAGCGCAGTGGTTAGCACCGCAGACTCACAGCTCCAGCGGCCTGGGTTCAATTCTGGGTACTGCCTGTGTGGAGTTTGCAAGTTCTCCCTTTGTCTGCGTGGGTTTCCTCCGGGTGCTCCGGTTTCCTCCCACATGCCAAAGACTTGCAGGTTGGTAGGTAAATTGGCCATTATAAATTGCCCCTAGTATAGGTAGGTGGTAGGGAAATATGGGATTAGTGTAGGATTAGTATAAATGGGTGGTTGATGGTCGGCACAGACTCGGTGGGCCGAAGGGCCTGTTTCAGTGCTGTATCTCTAAACTAAACTAATCGATCACTTTGTTTCTTTTTCCACACATGCTAACTAACTTGCTCACTGTTTCCAGCAATTTCTGTTTTTATTTCAGATTTCCAGCAACCCCAGTATTTTGCCTTTGTATGTCTTAGTTCTTAATAAATGTTTTATTTAAATCATTTTCCTCATTGAAGCAAAACAATGTTTTAATTGTCCTTTGCTAATAAAAAAAACAGTGACAATTACATTATGGAGAATTTTCAAATTCTGCTTCCCTATGTTTCAGTCCTAGCACTAACTGCCCCCTATTGAACTCATATAATCCTGTCAATTCTAGTATTTACAGTATAATTTCCAATAGACTTAGTTGTAAATCACCAAAAATTATATTCTGTGAAACTCTAGTTTAGTACTGAGGCAGTGCTGCATTGTTGGGGGTGCCGTTCTTTGACTGAGATATTATCCTCAGATCATGCCCGTAGGACATCATCATTGTGCAGAAGAGTGGAGAAGAGTTTTGCTGGTTGGGAAACTGTAGTACAGCAAAGTGCACGTACACAAAGGACCTGCAGGTTTTATTTTCTTCAACAAACAGTTCCTCAGACTTACAAAAGTGATCTCAGAGTTGATCCACAGACCGTTCTGAGTTAAGTAACCACATCTGGGGCTGCTGCTACAGTTAGCCTCAGGATCATCAAGCTGAGGAGAGACAAAGTCACACGTGGGTGTTGCTCCTGACCATTATTAGTCCAAATAACTAGCATTTACACAGAGCTTTTATAGGAACATAGGAATAGGAGGAGGCCATTTAGCCCCTTGAACTTGATCCGCACCTTTCTGTGAGATATTGGCAGATCTGCAACCTAACTCCACATACCTGCCTTTGCCCCATATCCCTTAATACTTTTGATTTAAAAAGTCTATCAATTTTAAAATTAACAATTGATCTAGAATCAATTGCCATTTATGGCAGAGAGTTCCAAACTTCTACCAACCTTTGTGTGTAGGTGTTTCCTAATTTCATTCCTGAAAGTCTAGCTCTAATTCTTAGATTATACGAACATACGAATTAGGAGCAGGAGTAGGCCTCTTGGCCCCTCGAGCCTGCCCTGCTGTTCAATACAATCATGGCTGATCTGATTGTAACCTCGACTCCACATTCCCACCTACCCCCAATAACCTTCCACCCCTTTGCTTATCAAGAATCTATCTACCGCTGCCTGAAAAATATTCAAAGACTCTGCTTCCACTGTCTTTGAGGAAGAGAATTCCAAAGACTCACGATCCTCTGAGAGAAAAATTTTCTCCTCATCTCTGTCTTAAATGGGCGACCCCTTATTTTTAAACAGTGACCCCCTAGTTCTAGATACTCCCACAAGAGGAAATATCCTTGCTACATCCACCCTGTCAAGACAGCTCAGGATCTTATATGCTTCAATCAAGTCGCCTTTTACTTTTCTAAACTCCAGCAGATACAAGCCTAGCCTGTCCAACCTTTCCTCATAAGACAACCCGCCATTCCAGATATTAGACTAGTAAATCTTCTCTGAACTGCTGCCAAGGACACCCAGATCTCTCTGCATCTCAGAGCTCTACAAACTCTCACCATTTAGATAATATGCTTATTTTTTATTCTTCCTGCCAAAATGGATAATTTCACATTTTTCCACATTATATTCCATTTACCAGATCTTTACCCACTCACTTAACCTATCTATATCCCTTTGTAGCCTCCTTATGTCCTCTTCACAACTTACTTTCTTACCTTTGTGTCATCAGCAAATTTAGCAACATACCTTCAGCCCCTTCATCCAAGTCATTTATATAATTTGTAAAAGGTTGAGGGCCCAGCACAGATCCCTGTGGCACACCACTTGTTACATCTTGCCCCCCTAGTCCTAGATTCCCCAACCAGCAGAAATAGTTTCACTTTATCTACCCTATCTGTTCCCCCTACTCTTTTTTATTTCACAGCCTCAAGATGTCTCAAAGCACTTTACAGCCAATGAAGTACTTATGAAGTGCAGTCAGTGTTGTAATGTAGGAAACACAGCAACTAATTTGCACACACCAAGCTCCAGTGAACAGCCGTGGAAGAAATGACCAGATAATCTATTTTAGGTTTTGGTTGAGGAATAAATACGCACCAGGCTGACACTCCCAGTGCAGTGCTGAGGGAGCGCTGCACTGTCGGAGACGCCATCTTTTGGTAGGGACATTAAACCGAGGTCCTGTTTTGGACCTTAGAGATCCCATGGCGATATTTTGAAGAACAGCTGAGGAGCTCCCCCTGTGTTCTGGCCAAAATCAAAATCACTAAGAACTGATTGACCACATTTCTGGTTATGTGACCTGGCTGTGTGCAAATTGGCTGTGCGTTTCCTACATTATAGCAATTCAAAAGTACTTCATTGGCCATAAAGCACTTTGGAATGTCCAAAGGTCATAAAAGTGGCTTCATTTCCCAAACAAAAACCCAATAAAGTTCCTTTTATAAAGTGTACAAATTTAGGCTCAATGAGGTTATCCAGTGAGAGTCTGATTCGTACAAAGCACGGCTGAGTAAAGTAGCCTCAACAAGGATAGTGATAACAGCATCTCTGTTGGCCTCAGTGCTCCTGAATTACTGAAGGAATAATCTGCACAGGGTTTCCACTCCTGACCACTACCCAACAAGAAGTCGCTGGTTAACGTGTGAGTGTGAGAATCTCAGTTAAAGCGCAGACAGGACTTGCCCATGATGCCCTCCGCGGTTCAGCAACCTGTTGACACTGATTGTCAAGGCTCATGCCTCATTTAATGGCCAGCTGGGCAAGGTACTGGAGATTGTTGTGGAAACATCATACCCAAAGGGCCATAATCTTTGTTGGGAAGGGGAATGGCAGAGAATATTGATGCAAGATAAAAATTGGCTTTGTCAGTACTGCCACCTTGTGGCCTACGTTTTATTGGCAAAGAATACTGATTAAATCCGACTCCTGTACGTTACTGTTGGATGTCAAAGAACAAAGAACAGTAAAGCACAGGAACAGGCCATTCGGCCCTCCAAGCCTTGCCGATCTTGATGCCTGCCTGAACTAAAACCTTCTGCACTTCCGGGGTCCGTATACCTCTATTCCCATCCTATTCGTGTATTTGTCAAGATGCCTCTTAAACTTCTCTATGGTACCTGCTTCCACCACCTCCCCCGGCAACAGGTTCCAGGCACTCACCACCCTCTGTGTAAAGAACTTGCCTCGCACATCCCCTATCCACTCTGTCCATGCCGCTTATAACTTTGTAAACCTCTATCATGTCGCCCCTCCACCTCCGTCGTTCCAGTGAAAACAATCCGAGTTTATCCAACCTCTCCTCATAGCTAATGCCCTCCAGACCAGGCAACATCCTGGTAAACCTCTTCTGTACCCTCTCCAAAGCCTCCACGTCCTTCTGGTAGTTTGGCGACCAGAATTGCACGCAATATTCTAAGTGTGGCCTAACTAAAGTTCTGTACAGCTGCAGCATGACTTGCCAATTTTTATACTGTATGCCCCGACCGATGAAGGCAAGCATGCCGTATGCCTTCTTGACTACCTTATCCACCTGCGTTGCCACTTTCAGTGACCTGTGGACCTGTACGCCCAGATCTCTCTGCCTGTCAATACTCCTAAGGGTTCTGCCATTTGCTGTATACTTCCCACCTGCATTAGACCTTCCAAAATGCATTACCTCACATTTGTCCGGATTAAACTCCATCTGCCATTTCTCTGCCCAAGTCTCCAACCGATCTATATCCAGCTGTATCCTCTGACAATCCTCATCACTATCCGCAACTCCACCAACCTTTGTGTCGTCCGCAAACTTACTAATCAAACCAGCTACATTTTCCTCCAAATCATTTATATATACCACAAAGAGCAAAGTCCCAGCACTGATCCCTGCGGAACACAACTAGTCACATCCCTCCATTCAGAAAAGCACCCTTCCACTGCTACCCTCTGTCTTCTATGACCGAGCCAGTTCTGTATCCATCTTGCCAGCTCCCTTCTGATCCCATGTGACTTCACCTTTTGTACCAGTCTGCCATGAGGGACCTTGTCAAAGGCTTTACTGAAGTCCATATAGATAACATCCACTGCCCTTCCTTCATCAATCATCTTCGTCACTTCCTCAAAAAACTAAATCAAATTAGTGAGACACGACCTGCCCTTCACAAAACCATGCTGCCTCTCGCTAATAAGTCCATTTGCTTCCAAATGGGAGTAAATCCTGTCCCGAAGAATCCTCTCTAATAATTTCCCTACCACTGACGGGCTCACCGGCCTATAATTTCCTGGATTATCCTTGCTAACCTTCTTAAACAAAGGAACAACATTGGCTATTCTCCAGTCCTCTGGGACCTCACCTGTAGCCAATGAGGATGCAAAGATTTCTATCAAGGCCCCAGCAATTTCTTCCCTTGCCTCCCTCAGTATTCTGGGGTAGATCCCATCAGGCCCTGGGGACTTATCTACCTTATCTACCACCACACTTGTAGTGTCTCCCACCCGCCCTCCTCCTCTAACCAAAAAAAAAGGACTCGGTGGGGTGTTTATAAGGTAAGGCTTTTTCTGTTTCTCTGGTTTTATCGTGATTGGTAAAAACTTTTCGTTCCTTTTTCATTTAACTAAGTTAAGCTTAAGATTAAAAATGGCAGGAGATCTCAGACCCGTATCATGCTCCTCTTGCTCAATGTGGGAGCTCAGGGACATGGCTGATGTCCCTGACTCCTTCACGTGCAGGAAGTGTGTCCAACTGCAGCTCTTGTTAGACCGCATGACGGCTCTCGAGCTGCGGATGGACTCACTTTGGAGCATGCGCGATGCTGAGGAGGTCGTGGATAGCACGTTTCGTGAATTGGTCACACCGCAGATTAGGATTGCTGAGGGAGAAAGGGAATGGGTGACCAAAAGGCAGAGAAAGAGCAGGAAGGCAGCGCAGGAGTCCCCTGCGGTCATCTCCCTCAAAAACAAGTATACCGTTTTGGATACTGTTGAGGGAGATGGCTCACCAGGGGAAGGCAGCAGTAGCCAGGTCCATGGCACTGTGGCTGGCTCTGCTGTTCAGAAGGGTGGGAAAAAGAGTGGAAGGGCAATAGTCGTAGGGGATTCGATTGTAAGGGGAGTAGATAGGCGGTTCTGTGGTCGAAAACGAGGCTCCCGAATGGTATGTTGCCTCCCAGGTGCACGGGTCAGGGATGTCTCAGATCGGCTGCAGAACATTCTAAAGGGGGAGGGTGAACAGCCAGTTGTCATTGTGCACATAGGCACCAATGATATAGGTAAAAAACGGGTTGAGGTCCTACAAGCAGAGTTTAGGGAGTTAGGAGCCAAGTTAAAAAGCAGGACCTCAGAGGTAGTAATCTCAGGATTGCTACCAGTGCCACGTGATAGTCAGAGTAAAAATGAAAGAATAGTCAGGATGAATGCGTGGCTTGAGAGATGGTGCAGGAAGGAGGGGTTCAGATTTTTGGGACATTGGGACCGGTTCTGGGGGAGGTGGGACTATTACAAATTGGACGGTCTACACCTGGGCAGGACTGGAACCAATGTCCTTGGGGGTGCTTTTGCTAATGCTGTTGGGGAGGGTTTAAACTAATGTGGCAGGGGGATGGGAACCAATTGAGGTCAGTTGACAGTAAGGAGGTAGTAACAAAAGCCTGTAAGGAACTAGATAATGAAGTCAGTGTGACTAAGGGGAAGAGCAGGCAGGGAGCAGATGATGAATATAAAGGGACTGGTGGTCTGAGGTGCATTTGTTTTAATGCAAGAAGTGTAGTAGGTAAGGCAGATGAACTTAGGGCTTGGATTAGTACCTGGGAGTATGATGTTATTGCTATTACTGAGACTTGGCTAAGGGAAGGGCATGATTGGCAACTAAATATCCCGGGATATCGATGCTTCAGGCGGGATAGAGAGGGAGGTAAAAGGGGTGGTGGAGTTGCATTACTGGTCAAAGAGGATATCACAGCTGTGCTGAAGGAGGGCACGATGGAGGACTCGAGCAGTGAGGCAATATGGACAGAACTCAGAAATAGGAAGGGTGCGGTAACAATGTTGGGGCTGTACTACAGGCCTCCCAACAGCGAGCGTGAGATAGAGGTACAAATATGTTAACAGATTATGGAAAGATGTAGGAGCAACAGGGTGGTGGTGATAGGAGATTTTAATTTTCCCAACATTGACTGGGATTCACTTAGTGTTAGAGGTCTAGATGGAGCAGAATTTGTAAGGAGCATCCAGGAGGGTTTTCTAGAGCAGTATGTAAATAGTCCAACTCGGGAAGGGGCCATACTGGACCTGGTGTTGGGGAATGAGCCCGGCCAGGTGGTTGAAGTTTCAGTAGGGGACTACTTTGGGAATAGTGATCACAATTCCGTAAGCTTTAAAATACTCATGGACAAAGACGAAAGTGGTCCTAAAGGAAGAGTGCTAAATTGGGGGTCGGCCAACTATACCAAAATTCGGCAGGAGCTGGGGAATGTAGATTGGGAGCAGCTGTTTGAAGGTAAATCCACATGTGATATGTGGGAGGCTTTTAAAGAGAGGTTGATTAGCGTGCAGGAGAGACATGTTCCTGTGAAAATGAAGGATAGAAATGGCAAGATTAGGGAACCATGGATGACAGGTGAAATTGTGAGACTAGCTAAGAGGAAAAAGGAAGCATACATAAGGTCTAGGCAGCTGATGAAAGACGAAGCTTTGAAAGAATATCGGGAATGTAGGACCAATCTGAAACGAGGAATTAAGAGGGCTAAAAGGGGTCATGAAATATCTTTAGCAAACAGGGTTAAAGAAAATCCCAAAGCCTTTTATTCATATATAAGGAGAAAGAGGGTAACTAGAGAAAGGATTGGCCCACTAAAGGACAAAGGAGGAATGTTATGCTTGGACTCAGAGAAAATGCGTGAGATTCTAAACGAGTACTTTGCATCGGTATTCACCGAGGAGAGGGACATGACGGATGTTGAGGTTAGGAACAGATGTTTGATTACACTAGGTCAAGTTGGCATAAGGAGGGAGGAAGTGTTGGGTATTCTAAAGGGCATTAAGTGGACAAGTCCCCAGGTCCGGATGGGATCTATCCCAGGTTACTGAGGGAAGCGAGAGAGGAAATAGCTGGAGCCTTAACAGATATCTTTGCAGCATCCTTAAACACGGGTGAGGTCCCGGAGGACTGGAGAATTGCTAATGTTGTCCCCTTGTTTAAGAAGGGTAGCAGGGATAATCCAGGTAATTATAGACCGGTGAGCCTGACGTCAGTGGTAGGGAAGCTGCTGGAGAAGATACTGAGGGATAGGATCTATTCCCATTTGGAAGAAAATGGGCTTATCAGTGATAGGCAACATGGTTTTGTGCAGGGAAGGTCATGTCTTACCAACTTAATAAAATTCTTTGAGGAAGTGCCAAAGTTGATTGATGAGGGAAGGGCTGTCGATGTCATATACATGGACTTCAGTAAGGCGTTTGATAAGGTTCCCCATGGCAGGCTGATGGAGAAAGTGAAGGCGCATGGGGTCCAAGGTGTACTAGCTAGATGGATAAAGAACTGGCTGGGCAACAGGAGACAGAGAGTAGCAGTAGAAGAGAGTTTCTCAAAATGGAGACGTGTGACCAGTGGTGTTCCACAGGGATCCGTGCTGGGACCACTGTTGTTTGTGATATACATCAATGATTTGGAGGAAAGTATAGGTGGACTGATTAGCAAGTTTGCAGACGACACTAAGATTGGTGGAGTAGCAGATAGTGAAGGGGACTGTCAGAGAATACAGCAGAATATAGATAGATTGGAGAGTTGGGCAGAGAAATGGCAGATGGAGTTCAATCAGGGCAAATGCGAGGTGATGCATTTTGGAAGATCCAATTCAAGAGTGAACTATACAGTAAATGGAAAAGTCCTGGGGAAAATTGATGTCCAGAGAGATTTGGGTGTTCAGGTCCACTGTTCCCTGAAGGTGGCAACGCAGGTAAATAGAGTGGTCAAGAAGGCATACGGCATGCTTTCCTTCATCGGACGGGGTATTGAGTACAAGAGTTGGCAGGTCATGTTACAGTTGTATAGGACTTTGGTTCGGCCACATTTGGAATACTGCGTACAGTTCTGGTCGCCACATTACCAAAAGGATGTGGATGCTTTGGAGAGGGTGCAGAGGAGGTTCACCAGGATGTTGCCTGGTATGGAGGGCGCTAGCTATGAAGAGAGGTTGAGTAGATTAGGATTATTTTCATTAGAAAGACGGAGGTTGAGGGGGGACCTGATTGAGGTGTACAAAATCATGAGAGGTATAGACAGGGTGGATAGCAAGAGGCTTTTTCCCAGAGTGGGGGATTCAATTACTAGAGGACACGAGTTCAAAGTGAAAGGGGAAAAGTTTAGGGGGGATATGCGTGGAAAGTTCTTTACGCAGAGGGTGGTGAGTGCCTGGAACGCGTTGCCAGCGGAGGTGGTAGATGCGGGCACGATGGCGTCTTTTAAGATGTATCTAGACAGATACATGAATGGGCAGGAAGAAAAGTGATACAGAACCTTAGAAAATAGGCGACCTGTTTAGAGAGAGGATCTGGATCGGCGCAGGCTTGGAGGGCCGAAGGGCCTGTTCCTGTGCTGTAATTATCTTTGTTCTTTTGTTCTTTGTTCTTAATGCTTTGCAAGACACCCAACACCTCCGCCTTTTTGACAATGAGATGACTGAGACTATCTACACTCGCTTCCCTAGGCTCATCATCCACCAAGTCTTTCTTGGTGAATACTGATGCAAAGTACTCATTTAGTACCTCGCCCATTTCCTCTGGCTCCACCCATAGATTCCCTTCTCTGTCCTTGAGTGGGCCAACCCTTTCCCTGGTTACCCTCTTGCTCTTTATATACGTATAAAAAGCCTTGGGATTTTCCTTAATCCTGTTTGCCAATGACTTCTCATAACCCCTTTTAGCCCTCCTGACTCCTTGCTTAAGTTCCTTCATACTGTTTTTATATTCCTCAAGGGATTCGTCTGTTCCCAGCCTTCCAGCCCTTATGAATGCTTCCTTTTTCTTTTTGATGAGGCTCACAATATGCCGCGTTATCCAAGGTTCCCGAAACTTGCCAGACTTATCCTTCTTCCTCACAGGAACTTGCTGGTCCTGGATTCTAATCAACTGACGTTTGAAAGATTCCCACGTGTCAGATGTTGATTTACCCTCAAACAGCCGCCCCCAATCTAAATTCTTCAGTTCCTGCCTAATATTGTTATAATTAGCCTTAACCCAATTTCGCACCTTCACCCGAGGACTACTCTTATCCTTATCCACAAGTACCTTAAAACCTATGGAATTATGGTCACTGTTCCCGAAATGCTCCCTTACTGAAACTTCGACCACCTGGCCGGGCTCATTCCCCAATACCAGGTCCAGTACGGCCCCATCCCTAGTTGGACTATCTACGTATTGTTTCAAGAAGCCCTCCTGGATGCTCCTTACAAATTCTGCCCCATCCACGCCCCTGGCACTAAGTGAGTCCCAGTCAATATAGGGGAAGTTAAAATCACCCACCACTACAACCCTGTTACCTTTACATCTTTCCAAAATCTGTCTACATATCTGCTCCTCTACCTCCCGATGGCTGTTGGGAGGCCTGTAGTAAACCCCCAACATCGTGACTGCACCCTTCCTATTCCTGAGCTCCACCCATATTGCCTCGCTTCATGACCCCTCCGAGGTGTCCTCCCGCAGTACAGCTGTGATATTCTCCTTAACCAGTAATGCAACTCCCCCACCCCTTTTACATCCCCCTCTATCCGGCCTGAAGCTTCTAAATCCTGGAACATTTAGCTGCCAATCCTGTCCTTCCCTCAACCAAGTCTCTGTAATAGCAACAACATCATAGTTCCAAGTACTAATCCAAGCTCTAAGTTCATCTGCCTTATCTGTTATACTTCTCGCATTGAAACAAATGCACTTCAGACCACCAGTCCCGCTGTGCTCCGCAACATCTCCCTGCCTGCTCTTCCTCTTAGTCTTACTGGCCTTATTTACTAGTTCCCCCTTAATTAATTTCACTTGCTGTCCTACTGCTCTGGTTCCCACCCCCCTGCCACACTAGTTTAAACCCTCCTGAGTGACGCTAGCAAACCTCGCAGCCAGGATATTTGTGCCCCTCCAGTTTAGATGCAACCCGTCCTTCTTGTACAGGTCCCATCTGTCCCTGAAGAGATCCCAATGGTCCAGATATCTGAAACCCTCCCTTCTACACCAGCTGTTCAGCCACGTGTTTAGCTGCACTATCTTCCTACTTCTAGCCTCACTGGCACGTGGCACATGGAGTAATCCCGAGATTACAACCCCAGAGGTCCTGACTTTTAACTTTCTACCTAACTCCCTAAACCCCCCCTGCAGGACCTCATCACTCTTCCTACCTATGTCGTTGGTACCTATGTGTACCACAACGTCTGGCTGTTCACCCTCCCCATTCAGAATGCCCCCTGTCCGTTCAGAGACATCCTTGACCTTGGCACCAGGAAGGCAACATACCATCCTGGAGTCTCTTTCATGTCCACAGAAGCGCCTATCTGTGCCCCTGACTATAGAGTCCCCTATAACTATTGTTCTTCTGCGCTTTGTCCCTCCCTGCTGAACAACAGTGCCAGCCGTGGTGCCACTGCTCTGGCTGCTGCTGTTTTCCCCTGATAGGCCATCACCCCCAACAGTATCCAAAACGGTATACTTGTTAGAGAGGGGGATAGCCACAGGGGATTCCTGCACTGACTGCCTGTCCCTTCTAGCGGTCACCCATCTATCTGCCTGCACCTTGGGTGTAACCACTTCTCTAAAACTCCTGTCTATGACACTCTCTGCCGCCTGCATGCTCCTAAGTGCATCCAGTTGCCGCTCCAACTGATCCATGCAGTCTGTGAGGAGCTGCAATTGGGTACACTTCCTGCAGCTGTAGTCGTCCAGAACGCTGGAAGCGTCACGGACCTCCCACATCTCACAGGTGAAGGACTTTACCCCTCTAACTGACATTTCTAGCACTAATTAATAAATACTTATTAAATCCTTACTAAATTGTTATAATTAACTATTTGGTCCCTAGTGCTAGATTCCTACTATAAATATTAAATGCTAACTAAATACAGTAATCTCCTCCCTCTGGTTTAGTTACTCTACTTGTTAATTCGTTAATTAGGGTTTTAATCAATTTTTATCAATGTTTTATTTTCAAATTCAGTACAAATTCCCTACCAGCCTTTCAGGTCACAGCTTTCCTGTGACGTCACTTTTCAGTTTTTTTTTTACCAGAGGTAAGTTTTTTATACTTACCGGTCCGGAACTCCGCCCTCCGAATCTTCTCCGTGGATGTAGGCCGCGAATCCCCGAGGTAAGTTTTTTATACTTACCGGTCCGGAACTCTGCCCTCCGAGTCTTCTCCCTGGATGTAGGCCGCGAATCCCCGAGGTAAGTTTTTTATACTTACCGGTCTGGAACTCCGCCCTCCGAGTCTTCTCCGCGGATGTAGGCCGCGAATCCCCGAGGTAAGTTTTTTATACTTACCGGTCCGGAACTCCGCCCTCCGAGTCTTCTCCGCGGATGTAGGCCGCGAATCCCCGAGGTAAGTTTTTTATACTTACCGGTCCGGAACTCCGCCGTCCGAGTCTTTTCCGCGGATGTAGGCCGCGAATCCCCGAGGTAAGTTTTTTATACTTACCGGTCTGGAACTCCGCCCTCCGAGTCTTCTCCGCGGATGTAGGCCGCGAATCTCCGAAGTAAGTTTTTTATACTTACCGGTCCGGAACTCCGCCCTCCGAGTCTTCTCCGCGGATGTAGGCTGCGAATCTCCGAGGTAAGTTTTTTATACTTGGACAGGATGACAATGGGATGTCTGTGCCTGCGGAATTGCACCTCAGCCTGAATTAACAACAACTTAGATTTATATAGCACCTTTAAAAAAGCAAAACTTGGTAGAAGAGTAGATTTTAAGGAGCGTTCTAAAGAAAGAAAGAGAGATGTCGATGTTTAGGGAAGGAATACCTGAGCTTGGGAACCAGGCAACTGAATACATGGCCATTCAATGATGGCCGTGATGCAATTAAAGTTGGAGATGCTCAAGAGGTCAGACTTGGATGAGTGCAGAGATCTTGGAGGGTTGTAGGGCTGGAGAATTTTACAGAGATAGGGAGGGACAAGGCCATGGGCAGATTTGAAAACAAGGATGAGAATTTTTAAACTGAGGCATTGTTGGACTGGGAGCCAATGTAGCTCAGCGTGCAGAGGGATGATGGGTGAACGGGACTTGGTGCCTGTTAAGATATGGGCAGCAGAATTTATGGTGGACGAAAGATTGGAGACCAACCTGGAGAGCATTGTAATTGTCAAATCTAGAGGTAGGAAAGGGTGAATGACGGTTTCAGCAGCAAATGAGCTGAGACAAGGTCCGAGTTGGGCAATGTTACTGAGGTGAAAGTAGGAAACAAGTGCACTGACCGTTGTTCTGTAGGAAAATGCAGCAACGATTCTATGCCCACACCCCTGCTGGGCATGTGACCATTAATTAATTTTTCTGTCCACATTTTGCCTTCTTCACAGGCTATGGATTTTCTTTCTTAAATGTTTAAGTGGAAAAGCAACAAACCGGGAAGGTGGCATCTGAGTGCCGGGGCTCCTTCGATGGCCCGGAATATTGACAGCGGTTAGGAGCATCGACGAGCCAACCAGCAATATGGATCTTTTCCCAACGATCGTCAACCCAGCAAAAGCGGCGATGCTGATAAACCTGTAAGCAACCGGGGCAGGGGAGAAAGGAGAAAGTCACAGCCACAGTGGTGGACCACTGTGAACCTTGCGTGTCAGCCATAGATCATTGAAATATAAAAAAATTGTGGCACAGAAAGTGGCAATTTGGCCCATCATATTTGCGCCAACCGAAAAAGAGCTATCCAGCCTAATCACACTTTCCAGCTCTTGGTCTGTAGCCCTGTAGGTTACAGCACTTAAAGTGTATATCCAAGCAGTTTTTAAATGTGATGAGGGGTTCTGCCTCTACCACCTTTTCAGGCAGTGAGTTCCAGACCCCTTCCGGCCACTTGGTGGAGAAATTCCTCCTCAACTCCCATCTAATCCTTCTACCAATTACTTTAAATCTATGCTCCCTGGTTTTTGACTGCTCTTCTAATGGAAATATGTCTTTCCTATCTACTCTATCTGGGCCCCTCATGATTTTATAAGCCTCTATTAAATCTGCACTTAGCTCCCTCTGTTCCAAAGAAAATAATCTCAACCTATCCAATCTTTCTTTATAGCTAAAACGTTCCAATCTTCTCATAAATCTCCTCTGTACCCTCTGTAGTGTAATAACATCCTTCCTGTAATGCAGTGACTAGAACTGTACACAGTACTCTAGCTGTGGACTAGATAGTGTTTTATACAGTTCTAGCATAACCTCCTTGCTCTTATATTCTGTGCCTCGGCTAATAAAGGAAAGTGATCTGTATGCCTTCATAATTACCTTATCTACCTGTCCTGCTACCTTGAGGAATCTGTGAACATGCACTCCAAGGTCCCTCTGTTCCTCCACGCTTCTTGCTATCTGACCATTTATTGCCTATTCCCTTGCTTTGTTTGTCCTCCTTAAATGAATTACCTCACACTTCTCCAGATTGAATTCCATTTTCCACTTTTCTGCCCACCTGACCGATCCATTGATATCTTCCTGCAGTCTACAGCTTTCTTCCTCACTATCAACCACACGGCCAATTTTTGTATCATCTGCTAACTTCTTAATCATGCTCCCTACATTTCAGTCTTAATCAATGATATAGACGCCGAACAGCAATGATCCAGTACTGATGTCTGTGTAACACAACCATCCATCATAACCCTTTGCTTGCTGCCAGTGGGCCAATTTTGGATCCAACTTGCCACTTGTCGTTGGATCCCATGGGCTGTTACTTTTCTGACCAGCCTATCATTTGGGACCTTGTCAAAAGGTGTGTTAAAATCCATGTAGACTACATCAAACCCTCAGAGACCCTCTTTGTTTCCTGCTCAAAAAATTCAGTCACGTAAGTCAGTCACGACCTTCCCTTAACAAATCCATGCTGACTGTCCTGGATTAATCCATGCCTTTTTTAAATGACAATTCACACTGTCCCTCAGAAATGTTTCCAATAATTTTTACATCACAGGTTAGGCTGACTGGCTCAGTCTATCCCTTTCTCCCTTTTCAAACAACAGGACAGGGTTAGTGTCCTCTAGTCCTATGGCACCACAACTGTATCCAGAGAGAATTGGAAAAAGATGGTCAGAACCTCTGCTATTTCGTCCCTTGCTTCACTTAGTAGCCTTGGATGCATTTCATCCAGTCCTGTTGATTTACTAACTTTCAAAGGTGATAAACCCCTTCATATTTTCTCTCTCATTATGTTTATACTATCCAATATATCACGCTGCTGCTCTTTAACTAAAATGTCTGCATCGTCCCTTTCTTATGCCTCTAATTGGTACTAAGCTTTCCTTAGTTATCCTCTTGCTCTTTACATATTTATGACACCTTAGGGTTTTCTTTGATTTTACTTGCCTATATTTTTTCATGTCCTCTCTTTGCTTTCCTAATTTCCTATATAATTTCTATACTCCTGCACTTTCTATACTCCTCTAGGCTTTCTGCAGTATTGAGCACTTGTATCTGACATAAGCTTCTCTTATTTGCCTTATCCTACTCTTTTTACTCTTTGACACCCAGTGGGGGTTGGGGGGGATGGCGGCGGTGAGGTGCAGTGGGTGGGGGGGGGGAGGTGAATGCTGTAGGTATGAGGATTTCCAGATGTGGGAGTCCCACATTTTTCTTTCTGGGAACAAATATGTTCTCCTATCTCCTCCTTGAATGCCTCCCAATGCTCTGACACTGATTTACCTGCAAGTGGCTGTTTCCTGTCCACTTTTGGCAAATCACATCTCAGATTAGTAAAATTGCCCTTTTCCCAATTTAAAATCTTTACTCTTGGTCTATCTTTGTCCCTTTCCATAACAATGCTAAATCCTTTAGAAGTGCACAGTGCCAGACCCTGTCAAAGTTATTGACTAGGGTTTCACCAAAGTTTTGAAAAGAGGCAACAGAATCATCCATTGAAACCCTATGCCAACAAACACACCATCATGGAATCGGTCAGAACCTTCAAAAAAATCATTTCAGAGTTGGAGTAGGAAGAGGAATTACTTTTCTCATAGAATAGAAGGAACCTGAGCAAATTTCTAAGCACAAGGATGTCTGAAAGGTAGGAATAAGTTCAGAGGAAGACGTCTTACAGATGGAATATCACCATGAACCCACAGATCTTATGAGGGTTCAGGGATTTTTTTTTTAATGGGATGTGGAGGTCACTGGTTAAGCCAGCATTTATTGCCCTTGAACGGAGTGGCTTGCTCAGCATTTCAGAGACCACATTGCTATGGGTCTGGAGTCACATGCAGACTAGTGAAACAGATGGGTTTTTACAACAATCAACAATGGTTTCATAGCCATCATTAGACTAGCTTTTTAATTCGAGATTTATTAATTGAATTCAAATTGCACCATCTGTTATGGTGGGATTCAAAGTGATGTCCCCAGAGCATTAGCCTGGACTCTAGATTACTAGTCCAGTGACATTACCACTACACCACCACCTCCTCCTTGAATAGAGCTTGATGGGGTTAAAACCCAATGTCAGTCAAACAAAATTATATAGAGTAACAGGTCAAGATACTTTGCCAAGGCCAACAAGATTAGAGTTAAAGTCTTTCGGAGAGCTAGCAACATTGTCAAGAAGTTCTGAGAAATTTTGAGAAACAGTTTTGACAAGGAGCCTGATGAATTGTTTCCGAGATGGATAGGAAGACAGAACATGGCTTTCATTTTTCAATAACATTGCAGCTTTAACAACAGGCTTACAGAAGTCATGAGCAGTTGGCTCAGGATGATTTTGACTGGTACAATAGGCAGAAGACACATGACGCCA